>NC_084480.1:235264613-235574113 GCF_030035675.1 Rhineura floridana
TATGAGTGCTTTGTTCTTCTTCTTTAGCTTTACTCTGATTTTCGATACAACCAGTTCATGATCTGTACCGCAGTCTGCTCCTGGTCTTGTTTTCACAGAAAGTATGGAACTTCTCCATCTTCTGTTTCCAATTATATAATCAATTTGATTCCTATATTGACCATCTGTTGATGTCCATGTGTACAGTCATCTTTTTGGTTGCTCAAAAAATGTGTTAGCAAGAAACAAATCATTGGCTTCACAGAATTTAAAAAGTCTTTCTCCTGCTTCATTTCTGTCACCTAAGCCCCATTTTCCCACAATCCCTAGTTCTTCTCTGTTCCCTACTTTTGCATTCCAGTCTCCCATGATTATCATCATATCTTGTTTTGGTGTGTGATCAATTTCCTCCTGTACTTCTGCGTAAAATCTCTCCAGTTCTTCTTCTACTGTGTTTGATGTTGGAGCATAGACTTGGATGATGGTTATGTTAATAGGTTTCCCATTTAATCTCATTGATATCACTCGCTCAGACCTTGCGTTGTAGCTCTTAAATGCTTTTGCTACATCACTTCTCACTATTAAAGCAACCCCGTTTCTTCTTGATTTCTCATTTCCTGCATAAAATATTTTGGGTTTGCCTGATTGGAAATGTCCCACTCCAGTCCATTTTAATTCACTCACGCCAAGTATTTAATGTTGATACGCTCCATTTCTTGCTTGACAATTTCTAACTTTCCCTGGTTCATGCTTTTCACTTTCCATGTTCCTATTTTGTGCATCATACAACTCCGGACTCTCCTTTTGCATCTGTGCGCATCAGCCTCTGGGCTTCCTTTCGGCTTTGACCCAGCTGTGTCATTAGTCACAGCGCTACTCGTACTTGTCCTTTGTTCTTCCCCAGTACCTTGGTGAGTGCCTTCAGACCTGGGAGTCTCATCTTCCAGCACTATCTCGTGTTGCATTTTGGATACTCTGCTCATAGGGTTTTCATTGTAAGAGATAGAGAGAGATGGTTTTCCATTGCCTTCCTCTGAGTTTGGATGCATCTTAGTCTGGTGTCTCAGCTTTGACCATTCTGCCATGGGTGCCCCTGCTAGGAGTCTAGCCTCTTGGTCTAGACTCCTGACGGCATTGCTCTCAGCTTCTTCAACACTCTCAAACCCCCTCACCATGTTAAGGTGTGCATCCTAAAGGGGGAGGGTTCTCATTAGCTATTCAAAAATCGGACATGCTAGAAATCAAAAGATGTATACATTTTGACATCTTCCACCTTCCTCTGAGTCAGCCTAATATTAGTAGCAATTCCCTCATAGAAGAGTTAAAATAAGCTGTGCATTTCATTTTGGCAACTGTAAACAATTCTTCAAGCTTCTCTTGTACTTGTTCAAAAGGTGACATTGCAATAGTATTGCTATTTATTTTGTGTGTGTTTCAGTCTATATCCAAATTCAAGGAAGATACAATTGATGAAATTACTTTATAGGATGTGCAGCCCACTCTCATGCATGATTACACAGAAGTAAGACCCATGTGTTCAATGGACTATATTGCCATGTACAGTAAATGTGCGTAGGAATAGCAGCTTTAGAGCATGATTGCTTGGGATAAAATCCTCAGGAGCTCAGTGGGTCTTTCTTCCATGCCCAGTGAAACTAAGGCATACTCCTTGATTTCATGCCCTAGCAGCTTTCATTGAAATTCTGGAGATTTCTTACCTTCCCTATTATCATATTACAGACCATGCATATAAATGGCGACTTCTCCTAGGGATGGGCAAATCTGACAATTTCAGTTTCTCTTGATTTCTCATTTTTCCAATTTTATGTTCAGTTCTTCACATTCGCACATCAGTCCTCCTGAAAATCACCACCATTTTGGTGTGAATTTATCCTAAAATACAAATTTTGTATGCTATTTTGTGTAATATACACATTTTTGCAAAGCATTTCCCCCTAATGTAATGCATTTTGTTAGTTGTTTTCACTAATACATGCACTGCTATGTACACTGTACCCCAGTATATGCATTTTTGTACACATTATTTGACTGGAGAATTGCATTGCAAGATTCAGAGAAGTGAGAATTTGAAAGGATGATTGTGTTTTGGTTCACATATTGTTTTGCAAATGATATAATTTCACCTTTAAATGCAAGTTGAATGGAATTTCTTCCCCATCTGTTCTAACTCCCAAGTGAGTATATAGGATAGCATCTGTAGCCCCGTAATGTGAAAACTAAAATTATGAAAAAGAACGAAACTCACTTCATGAACATCTCCTAATGTACAGGGTGTCAAATATTAAGCCCATGGAATACAGATATGAGATATACATATTGGATAAATTAGTGCCACAACTCTGATTGCTTCCAGACAACTACCAGAGGGTGGCCAGGTTAGACCCTGGCCAAGGGCCCAAGCAGCCCAGAGGGACCTCTGAAGGGCCCCTCCTTAGGATGGGAGGTTAGTGCTCCTGTTCTGCAATCCGCAGCAGGGTCAGGCCCCGACCCTGCCACGGATCATGGAGAGGGAACTCCCAGGCAACCCCCCAACGCAGACAGTGTGTGCTTCAGTAAGCCTATATGCATGCCCCACCTACCTCTCCCATCCCTGAGAATGCCATGGGTGTTGTGCAGCATGCCTGCCATCAACTAAGATGGTGGTGGTGGCTTCCCTAAGGGGCTGATGCCTCTGCCACCATCTTGATTTATGGCAGGCATGCTGCACAGCACCCACAGCATTCACATGACATGATGCATGATGAGGAAGGCGAGACACATAGGTGGGCACTGCGGGCCCGGGGCAGTTTGGTGCCCAAGGGCCTAGTCATGCCTGGTGCTGGCCCTGGCTCTGCAGCAACTGACTGCCTCATAAACCCTTTCAAGCATGCCTATTTAAAGTTGAGCCAGCCCCTGCTTTGAGCAGGTAGCACGTACTGCCTGCTTTACCCACATCAGACCATATCTTGAGGTATTGAGGGAGGCCTTCTTAAATTGTTACTCTCTGAACCCCAAGGTTCTTGGTGTGCAATCCCAGCAAGTCCCAAAGGGGCTTCTCCCAGTCCCCGGGTTCCAAAGCTCTGAGTAGCAAGTCTAGGGAGCCCCCTTTCCCACCATAATGATGCCTCAAGGCACCCACCAATGACTGTTTGGAATCTAATTTCTCACATGGCCCTGGTTTTGTGACCAACCTCTTATTTCCTTTGGCTCTCCAGATGCTGCTGAACTACAATTTGCATCCACCTCAGTAAGTATGGCCAATGGCCAGGGATGGTGACAGTTGTCATTCAGCAACATCTGGAGGGCCTAAGGCTCCCAGCTACTTGTATTATTTAAGGCTACCAGTATTATTTAATGCTACCCTGTGTAAAATTTCCCTTTTCTTAGTTTCATTGTAGAGTAAACACTTTAAAAAATGCATCCCTCGGCTAATCTGGTCCAAATGCAAAAAAAGAATCCTATTTAGCTCCTAAGTGACCAGCTACTACTTCACTACATCTCTATATAGGATGCTGGGGAAAGGAGTAGGTTTTGTTGATAGTAGTTGTTCTCTTTAAGGAACTGTTTGTGCCACAAATCCTCCCAGAATGATACATAGAACAAGAGTCATATTCAGCAGGACAGGTGCCAAAGGGTTGCCAGGTTGGACTCTAGCTGAGGGACCCTGGGGTCCCTTGATAGGGTGAGGGGGGAGTAGTGCTCCCCTTCCACAATCCACAGCAAAGTAGCTGCCACAGGAGGGATGTTCAATACTGCCTGCCTTTTCCCTGGCTCCACCTACCTGTCTCTCCTGTCTTTTGAGGCTGCGCGCGCTATGTGCACAGGACTGCCATTAACCAAGATGGCAGCTAAGGTTTCCCTAGGGTGCTGATGCCCCTGCTGCCATCTTGATTGACGGCAGGGATGTGCACATGTAGCATGCATGTGTGCCATCAACCAAGATGGCAGCGGAGGCTTCAGTCCCTAAGGGCAACCTCGGCTGCCATCTTCTTTAATGGCAGCCCTGCACGAGCAGCACATGCAGCCGCAAAAGACAGGAGAGACAGGTAGGTGGGGCATGTGTGTGTGTGTGTGTGTGTGTGTGCATGCATGTGTGTGCATGCTTGCATGCGTGTGTGTGTGCTGAGGCCCAGGGCAGGCTGGTGCAAAAGGGCCCTGGCATGCTTGGCACCTGACCTGATATTCAGGTATGCAGTCTCCTCATGTCCAAAAAAAATGTAAGGAGAAATGGAGATGTGCTCCTAGTGCTCACCCCCTTTGGTGAGTCATCTCTGTACCGTTTAGACCTCCATAAGTTTGCCTAAAGTTCATGGTAGGGTGCCTTCTATACTTGTGGAGGCTCCCTGCATTATTTAAGTGTGTGATTGTACAAAGATGTAGATCATGAGGGGATAGGGTTACCAGGTCAGCAGCATCTCAAACCCTGAAAAGTCAGGGGCAGGTCCTAATGATGTTACAGGGGCCGGCGCAAGTGATGTCATTAAGCATGATACATTAAGCATCAACCACAGTTGCTTGGAGCAGCCAATTCAAGCAAAAACATTTCTCTGATTGGAAATTAAGAGCCTGGATGAGGAACATTTAATCTAGCTTTCTTGCTTCTGGCAAGAACGGTTTCAGTGCCGTCAATCACCAGGCCAGTCACCAGAAAGCCATTGTAGGAAGAAAGGAGCCTAGTGTTGTGGAGATGTTAGATGGGAGCACTCAGGGGTAAAGATGGATGCCCTGAAGGCTGCAATTCTAAACACACTGACTAAGGGACTAAGCCCTTAGGACTTACTTCTGAGTAGATATAGTTTGGATTATGCTGTTGGTAAAGCTTGACTAGGGATCCTCTGCAAAGATATCCATATCCAGGCAGGGTTGGCCAACCTCCTGCCTGGAATGCCCTACCCCACATTTTAAAATGGCTGCTCCAAACTTCTTTATAGATTTGACCCTTCACTTCAGAAAGAGGTTTGAGAAATGAGTAAGAGTAAGATTCTCTACCCTTTTCTGTCTACCCTGTGGGCTACTATAAAGTCATTTTGACTGCCAACCCAATTCCAGTGAGTAATAATTGACAGAGAGAAAACACATGTTTTGGTCTACCTTCACAGGCAGCAGCTTGGGAACAACAACAATTGCAGCCACATTTCCAAATATGTGAATCTCCTTTACCACTATTGGGCAAGAAACAAACTGTCATGCGACCAATAAGGTACATTATCAGTGGCTTGAAGAGGGTTGAACTGAGTGCATGGAACCACTGTTGTTGCTTTTATGGAGGTAAGGGAGTGAGGTTAAAGGTAAATGAAATGCAAATAGAAAAGTAAAACAAAAGACAGTGATGATTTCCTAAATGCAATACCATACTAACCATAACAAGATTCTTATGAGTAAAAAAGAAAAGAGCATCCCACAACCAGTCAGGGTTCCTAACCAAAACTAAAATAATCCTGGTGCCAGTCAGCCAAAGTCACAGAAATCCCCATGTAGCACAACCTGACTTGTGGCCTACAGTTAGTACAGAATGCTGCAGCACAATTGCTGACATGAGTGAGACCCAGTCAGCGCATAATACCTCTGCTCTGCAGTCTGCACTGGTTCCCGATTTGCTACCACACTAAGTTCAAGGTGTGCTTTCCATGTTATGGGTTCCACATAGTACTTGTTTTGCTCTTGTAAGAAATCAATCCTTTAGTGTGGCAGTACCTACGCTTTGGAACTCCCTGCCTATTGATAATAGGCAGACGCCTTCATTGTGCATCTGCTAAAATCATTTTTTTTTAGGCAAGCCTATCCAGGCATGTAGAAGCTATTGTGTTTTTTATCTGTTTTTAACTCATTGTTAGTTTTATTATTTTGAATGTTTTAAAATACCTGTCTTTAACTGTTTTTGCCAATGATTTTATTGTTTTAATTTCTTCTGTAAACCGCTTTGAGATTTTTTACAATAAAGTGGTATGTTGTCCACTGGTAACCTCCAAGCTGGATTACTCTAATGCCCTCTATGTGGGGCTGCCATTGAGGTTCATCTGGAAGCTGCAGCTGGTGCAAAATGCAGTGGTGAGACTGCTCACTGGGGCAGAGTATCGTCATCATGTCACCCCACTGCTGAAAGAATTGCACTGGCTGCCCATTTGCTGCCGGGCCAACTTCAAGGTTCTAGTTATGGTGTACAAAGCCCAATACAGCTCGGGACCAGAATACCTGAAAGACCATCTTACCCGTTATATACCCAGTCGATCACTGCGCTCTACAAGCGAGGACCTCCTGCAGATACCATCTTATCAGGAGGTTCGTTCTGTATAATATAGGAAATGGACCTTTAGCGTGGCCGCACCTACCCTGTGGAATTCCCTCCCCTTGAATATTAGGCAGGCGCCATCTCTGCTACCTTTTTGGCAGCTTTTGAAGACTTCTCTTTCAACTAGCCTTTTAAGTTGAGACCTATACCAGTCTGCAGCTATGTTGGAATAGCTTTTAATGTTTTTTTATTTATTTATGTTTTTTAACCCTTTTTAAAAGATGTTTTTACAGCTTTTTAAAAAAATGTTTTTAAAGTTGTTTTGTTTTAATGTATTTTAAGGTCTGGTTTTATGATGTTGTGATTTGTTTTTAGCGCTTTAGTTTGCCGCCCTGGGCTCCTGCTGGCAGGAAGGGCGGGATATAAATCAAATAATAAATAAATATGTAAATGTTGTAAATAAAATACATAAATAAATTTTGGAGTCACTGTGGCCCTTGAGTCTCTTCTCACTTTTAGGCACAAAGGAATCTGCCTTATACTGACTCAGACCATTTGGTACCACATAGCTCAATACTGATGACATGGACTAGCATTGGCTCTCCAGGATCCAGGCAATAGTCTTTTCCAGAGATTGAATTTTGGACCTTTGCATACAAAGCATATGCCCTAACACTGATCTACAACCCTTCCGTTCTTTTCAATTCACTAATGAATGCACATCATACCTACTGCAGATCCACACCATTCATTTAAACATATTCAACACACATTTGAAGCACATGAAGACCATCACAGAATCCTGGGAACTGTAGTTTGTTAAGGGTGGTAAGAACTATAACTGTGAGGGGGAAACAACACTTCCCAGGATTCTTTAGGGGAAGTCATGCACTTTAAATGTGAGTTGGATGTGCTTTAAATGTACTGTGTGGATCTACTTAATAAACTTTGCCTGCATGTAAATTGTTTTAATTAATTTTTCAAAATGGAAATGATCTATAAAGTGTACTGGGTGACCATGAGCTACTTACTATCTCTCAGCCTATCTGCCCTTCAGGATGAAAACAATGGAGGGGAACCATGACCACCCCAAGGAAGAAGGGTACACATTTTAAGTAGAGAAAATAATAATCTATAACCATAGTGTAAAATTAAATACTGATTCGGACATAGTACAAAGAAATGTTTATATAAGCATGACTATCAAAGAGGTTTATTATTTACACAACCTGTAAATATATTTATAGCGCAATCCTATGTTTGTTTATTCAGAATCAAGTCCCAATGCATTCAATGGGGCTTACTCAAACAGGGAAGTGTGCAGAGAACTGCAACCTCAAGTAATAAGGAACTTCATTCATCCAACCCAAAATTCAGAATCATGCCACTTCAAGCTGTTTTGCAACTGTTTGCCCCCACACCCAAGAAGACTCGTGACACAAGTTGGAATAATGTTATATTTATTAAATATAACATTCTACATCAAATGCAGATAAGCCAATTGATCAGATTAAATTGCTTCGGGCAGGTGAGGCCACCTATATATGTGGGAATACTCCCACGCCTTCTAAAGGCAAATAACTCTCTTCAGACCTTAACTCCATAGTCAAGGACGTGGGGGAAAACCTCCCTCCTTGCTGCTGAAGTCAGCTGTGGTTCCAACCTCCGCACCATGGCCCCGCCGTACAGGCGTTCACCATGATGCGCAAGCAGGTCCCACAAGGACACTCCTCAGTTCGCCACCAGGCATTAAGCTTTGATGGTTCCCTGGGGAGTGCCCCTTACCTGTATACCTTAACCGCCTCAAAATAACCCAATATACCTCACCTGCCCGAATTCCATGCCACAAGAGGGGATCAGCTCAAGCTTGGTCCCCTCAACCCAAGGAAGAAAACAAACTCCCCAAACCCAACCTCAAATCCTCTAAAAACAAATCACATACCCACTCTGACAGGTGGACGCCGTCGTCCCTAAACAATTGAGGGGAATAAAACCTTATCCTGTCATGGGTTATATATGCCCACCCAAGGGATAAAACCAAATCCCTGATCTTCCTATTCACCCATTTGCGCGACCTATCAATCTTATTTGGGTGAAGAGCCCCCCTCCATACTCGTCTCACGAGCATATCTGCCCACACCAAAATTAGAGTAGGATAAGAACGCCTAAGCCATGTGAGATCACGAGTGACCCTGAGCAGCAAGTCCATACCGGGGCGCTGCACAAGGTCATTCTCTCCCAAGTGAATTAACAAAATGTGAGGCGGGGCCGCTGACGCCATGGTACGGCACACCAATGGCAACAACGCATCCCATAACATGCCCCTCCGCGCCTCCCAGCTAACTATCGCTGATGCAGAAAGCTGCAGCTGCGTGCCGGAACACGACGAAGAGGCCCTCCGATGTGCCCAAAACAAGATGGAAAGGCCACACAGAATGATCCGCACAGGAACTGGAAGACTTAAAATACCTAAAGAAAAACAAAATTAAATACAATATTAATACCGAACATAAGACTGAAAAGCGGAGGAACGCCACCTGCCAATCGCTTGGATGTCACTAACGCTCATGCCCACGAGGGCAGCAGCCGTGGCCACTCCAATCTGAAATGAATGCAGCCCATAGACTCCAGCATCACGACCAGTGGCCAACAAGGCCCGCCGAACAACGGCCCAAAATTGGAACTGAGTCAGGGCAGAACCATCCGCATGTATAAAAAGATAACGCAGGCCCGCTGGCCTTAGAAGCAGGAATTGACGCATTGCAGACACAGGGCATAATTCCAAAACTTGGCAGCTGCGTAAAGACACAAGACTGCCACAGCCCTTCTGATCAGTCTTAGAGACTCGCAGGGAAAACCTAACCATATCAGCACCTAACGTGCAATCGCCTGAGCATAAGGCTCTGTAAGACACATCGCGCTTAGAGAGGACTAACACTTCACTAGGGCGAAAGCACCATAGAACATCGTCAGAGTTACTGCGGCGAAAAGGTGCGCTTCATACTGGGATGAGCATAAAGAATGAAACAATGCCAGGATCTGGAGGAGGACATCGGGCGTGATTGGCCTCCTCCGGTCAGCGGGCCTGGGAGCGGAACACGACCAACCCTCAAGGACCTTTCTGACCCTAAAATCTACAGAATGATCCGGCAGTCCTCATGCCTTAGAGATAAAGGCCAGCGCAGAGAGGTGCCCAGCGATAGTGGAAACAGAAGAGCCGTGCCCTCTCAAATGTAACAATTGATCCGCAGGAATAGGCCACGCCATAGGTAAAGCAGCACTGATTCTGAAAGCTTGGAACTTTGCAAAAGAACGCTGATACGCTTTCTGAGTACTGGGAGCAAGAGCAGATGCAATAGCGGCCCCAACTTCTAAGTGCCAAAAGCTCCACAGGAAAGGAGGTAACGCTGGCTCGTATAGCCTGAATACTATCTGGACACGTGCCCATGAGGGCGTTGGTCGCTGCCGGTCCACTTTGAAAAGAAATACGTTAGTGCGAATCCATCCAGATGTATGAACAGGTAACGCCGGCTTGTATGACCAGAAAGCTGCCAGAAAGCAGGTATATGAGGGCAGCGGCAACAGCCGCTCCTGTATGGAAGAAATATAACCCTTCCCCTCAGGTATCACACCCATGGGCCCTCATGACCTTGGGAATATACCAAAATTAAAATTGAGCCAATGCATAGCCATTGATGCATATAAAAAGATAGCGCTGGCCCGCTGACCTGACAGAAAGAAAGCTCCTTTAGAGCAATACCAGACACCAGGTGGGCCATGGGTAGCACCTCAGCTACAACACCCAGCTACTACCTCCCTGGTCTGTAGTGAGTATATGCACTGAAAACATCACAGAATTGTAAGCGCAGGGCTCCACATGACGTGACTTGCCTTGAAGGCTAAGATATTGCCAGGGCAAAAGGCTCCCTACAAACCATTAAGGCCACTTCCAGGAATAACTTTCCCTCGTAAAGAGGGAAACACAAAGTGCTGATGGAAGGCAGGAGCATCATGAGTACATCAGGAGTAAATGGCCACATAGAACCGGGCGGCCTTAGGGTGGAGTGCCATAATCATCTTTGAATTTCATGAAGTGGGTTTCAGAATGCGCTTGGCATGGAAATTAAAGGCCAGGCAGAAAGGTGGGCGGATATATTACTTATGATAACACCCTGCCCCTTTTAGGAGAACATGAACTATGAAGGTGTAAAACTGATATCGGCCACGCCCAAAGTGGGGGATACCAAGATGGCACAGTCGCATCAGTCTGCAAACCCGGAACATGCCGAGCCATGAGCAAAATATAAGAATGTACATTGCAGAGCAAACACATGCACAAGGCACAAGGCACAAGTAGAGCTAGGGGTCTGGGAATTTACCAAAGAACCAATAGCCAGGCTGGACTGAAAACGTACCATTTAGTTCCGAAGGGCAGAAGGCCACACATGTACCACAAGCACTATTGGAGAAATAGTGCAAGAAAATAAAATCCAGGGAAAACCCCATGACCCTCATGGAAGCCAGCCATTTCTCAGCACACCAAAGGACCTGAAATTAACACCAAAATTCCAGCCACCAACTGCATCAAAGCTTACCTGCAGTGCATCCTCCAGGACAAGTCCGCTTCTCCCAAACAAAGAATGGCTGCTGAGGTCCTTCTAAAAGTAAGCCACAGGGGATATCCACACACCTCCTATCTGAGACACCACTGAAATAGAAAACGTGAGCACACCACTTCCGTGTTCTCACAAAGGCACTGAATTCATGCTTTGTCAGAGGAAACGACCTAAAAGGTAAGTACAAGTGACCAAGCAACTCCTACATATCAAAATATTCCTGCCATACTCCTGCTGAATAAATAAGTTTTTATCAGCTAATCCGCTACTAGAGATCCTTAAAGAAAATTACAATTAAACTTAATCCTACAAAAAGCCATACATCTGATTCAGCGAATTTATAATCGTTTCAATTTAATCATTAGCATAAACCTCTTAGCTCATAATGATAGCCACAATGATGAATTTTAACTAGCTAAGAGCATTTCCTTTAAACTTACATGGCATACATTGGCTTTCACTGAATCTCGCTATATTGACATATTTTAAAGAGTGTTCTTGCACTCGGGTCCTGCATGCGGGGTTCCCCCAGGCACCTGGTTGGCCACTGTGAGAACAGGACGCTGGACTAGATGGGCCACCGGCCTGATCCAGCAGGGTCTTCTCATGTTCTTATGGCTCTACTTAAATCCTCATAGGAATTCTAGCAGGCAGGATTTTTATTTACCCAGATTAAAACATCTATTATGCCCTCCAAAGGTGATATTGCATAGGCATATCATTTTATTGTTATTTTATTTTAATTTATTTATTATTTTGTATGATACACAGAGCAGAATTAAGAAGCTAAATAATCTCAAACAGCATTATAAGGCAAACCTTGAACTCACCAAGGAACAACAATGAAGTGATTGCAAAACAACCAAATATATCTGTATTGAGTTCAAGCTAATCCAAATGAAACACAAACCATATAAATGGCACTTAATTAATTAATTGATCAATCAAATCAATCAACCAATAAATTATTTATTTATATATTCATATATTTATTTATATTGGCAAAATATGCCCAGGGGAGAAATCAATTAATTGTACCCCACAATGAAATACCCCAAACACCTAATGAATGAAGCTGCACATAAAAAATTAACTTGAACTCAGCCTGGGAGAAAGAAAAAAAAAGGAAGGGGGGGTAATAGAGAAATATGAGCATAGGGCTGCAGGCGCGCTGCAAAACAAAGAAACAAACAAACAAGGTACCCAAAGGACCAGCACCACTTAACCCCCATATTGTACTGCTGTGGCGACTAAATGCAATATGCACGCCAAGTCTGCATGATGTAATCAAATTAGTTACATATACAATTAAAGTGCACACAAGGCACAAGGCTACAGACACTCTAGAGCAGGCTGAGGGCACCCCTCTAAAGCCAATTGCATAACCTACCCATCTGCAGGAAGATAATCCTATTAAGTACTTAGAAAGTAAAGCTCAGGCAAGGCAGGAGGCTACTGCTTCCGCTCTATAGCAGGCTGGCGAGGGCGCTCAAAGATGCATAGCTCTACCTACACTCCCTTCAGGCGATAGCTTCAAAAGCATCGAAAGCAGGGGCAAAGGCAGGGAACAAACCAAACGCCTGCGTGCAAGTAAATACAGGTGTGCTATGCACCTGCTAAACAGCTGACGCGCGGGAATGAAAAGGAAAGAAAACCACCACCTCAACTCTCAACAATTCTCCTAAGCCGGCAGGCAAAAGGAGAAACAAATCAAGCGGCATATTTAAAACGCCTGCATGTTATACTATGAAACTATCCACCTGCTGAACAGCTGACGCACGTGGATAAAAAGGAGGAGGAAACCACCCCCCACTCTCTATAACTCATAGAAAAACAAGCAAATGGCACGTTTAAAACGCCCGCCTGCTATTATACCGCGAAACAATTCCCCTCTGCAGAGCAGATGCGTGGGGATGGGGGAGAAAGACGAACCCTCCTCTCCCCACACACACTCCCTAACACTCCGAAGGTGGTGAATGGGAGCGGAACCCAGGCGAGGAAGGCGGGAAACTGCCACATTACCACAGCCTACTTAAACAATAATAAAGCAAGCCGAATAACAAGAGCCTAAGAAATAACGAGGAGGGATTAAAGCAAGACAACGGGATTAAACTGATACCAATCAAACTAAGGGAACAAAAACAATGAAGGACACCACCCACCGACCCTTAAGGAAAAAGGAGGAATGAAATAACAACAAATGCTTTAACTCTGGGAGAACTCAACAACAAGCAGCAGCCGGAGAGCCGGCAGGAAGCCACGGGGCGCGTGGGCGGGCTCCCGCAGCCCAGCTGATCAGCGGGGAAACGAGCCTATTTAATTGAATGAATGAAGCAGGGGACGGGAGCAGGCAGTAGTGACAGAGAAACCAGCAAGCAGGTAATAAAAATGGTCACAAACAAACGCTGACGGAGCCCTTGAAGCGCAAACCACGCAAGGTATGCCGCGAGGCAAAAAAGGCAAACGCTAAGGGAAGGAGCGGCTTTAAATACTCCGCTCGATCCCAGCCCTGATTGGCCCCTTTGATCTCACGTGGCACACTTTAGAAGCTTCGAGATCATTCCCGAGCCTTCTCCTACATTTCGGGTGGAGGCAAAAGCGCCCCTTAACAGGAACGACATTATACTTGTTTTTATGGTTATTGGATTTTAAAGGGATTTATTTCTTATTGTGAGCTGGCTTAGTTTCCAATCACCAACCCTACCTCACAGGGTTGTTGGAAAGACTCCATATACACACACAGACTGCAGATGTAAAAATACATACACCCCATATAATAATTTGTCAAACCAGTTTGTCATTGCAGAATGTTTTTTTTAAAATCTCAGTATTAGTTTCCTACATAATAAAAACGGTGATACCTAAGTAAACTGCCTAATTGCTTTAAAAATAAGATTGAAGGGGGAGAGAAAGATTTACAACACAAACACATTCCATTCCTGGGCAAAATCTTGGAACGAGTGGTTGCTGGCCAGCTCCAGGCACTATTGGATGAAACCGATTATCTAGATCCATTTCAATCGGGTTTTAGGCCTGGTTTCGGCACCGAGACGGCCTTGGTCGCCCTGTATGATGACCTATGTCGGGAGAGGGATGGAGGGAGTGTAACTCTGTTGATTCTCCTTGATCTCTCATCGGCTTTTGATACCATCGACCATGGTATCCTTCCGGAGAGGCTCGCGGAGCTGGGAGTTGGAGGTACTGCTTGGCGGTGGTTCTGCTCCTACCTGGCGGGTCATCTCCAGAAGGTAGTGCTTGGGGAACATTGCTCGACACCGTGGGATCTACAATGTGGAGTCCCGCAGGGGTCAGTTCTGTCTCCCATGCTTTTTAACATCTACATGAAGCCGTTGGGTGCAGTCATCAGGAGATTTGGAGTGCGTTGCCATCAGTACGCTGATGACACGCAGCTCTATTTCTCCTTTTCATCTTCTTCAGGTGAGGCTGTCAATGTGCTGAACTTCTGCCTGGCTGCAATAATGGACTGGATGAGAGCTAACAAACTGAGGCTTAATCCAGACAAGACTGAGATGCTGCTGGTGGGTGGTTTCTCTGATCAGATGGTGGATATACACCCTGTCCTGGACGGGGTTACACTCCCCCTAAAGGAACAGGTTCGCAGTCTGGGAGTTGTTTTAGATCCTTCCCTGTCACTTGAGGCTCAAGTAGCGTCAGTGGCACGGAATGCGTTCTACCAACTTCGGTTGGTAGCCCAGCTACGTCCCTATCTGAGCAGGGAGGACCTAACATCCGTGGTACATGCTCTGGTAACCTCGCGATTGGATTACTGCAATGTGCTCTACGTAGGGCTACCTTTGAAGACAGTTCGGAAGCTACAGCTCGTGCAAAACGCGGCGGCCAGATTGATAACGAAGACCAAGCAGTCTGAACATATAACACCTGTTCTGGCTCGCTTGCACTGGCTGCCAATATGCTTCTGGGCCAGATTCAAAGTGTTGGTTTTAACTTATAAAGCCTTATATGGCGCGGGACCACAATACCTGCTGGAACGCCTCTCCCGATATGAACCTGCCCGTACACTGCGTTCTACATCGAAGGCCCTCCTCCGAGTTCCGACTCAGAGGGAAGCTTGGAGGGTGGTAACAAGAACTAGGGCCTTCTCAGTGGTGGCCCCCGAACTGTGGAATAGTCTTCCCGATGAGGTGCGCCTGGCGCTGACATTGTTATCTTTCCGGCGCCAGGTTAAAACTTTCCTCTTTTCTAAGGCATTTTAATCTAACTTTAATTTTAATTTAGTTTTTAAAACTTGCTGTAACTGATTTTAGATCTTTCATTCTTTTATATGTGTCCTTGTTGTATTATATTATGGGTTCTTATTGTGTATATTTGTATTTTTTTGCTGTACACCGCCCAGAGAGCTATGCTAGTGGGGTGGTATAAAAATCTAACAAATAAATAAATAAAATAAAATAAAATAAAATAAAATAAACAATTCTTTGCTATGTTCACTCAAGAGTCCCATTAATTTACAGAACAATCCTAACCATGTCTACTCAAAAGTAAGTCTTATTGAATTCATTGGGGTTTACTCTGGGTATGTGGGATTAGCATTGCAGCTTTACTCCCAGAAAAGCAAGTACTGGATTAAAGCTTCATATTTGGAAGATTTTCAAAACACTGCCCCTCTTCAACAGCCCTGGAAAATTTAAACTTGTTTGACTCCTGCACACAAGAAAAAAACTGAAAACTATATACTTACTCCATTTATGAGACTTTCAGATAAACAGGAAAAAACAACAATTTTCTGGCATTGCACTGGGGTCTAGGCACTGCCTGAAGGTCAACAAATCACAACCCTGACTTCACTTATTGGCTACAAATCTGAAAGGGTGGGGTTAGAGCAGCCAGCTACGAGCTGATTTAACAGAAGTTGGGGGGGGACAGTTGATGTTTTGGTGTATATCTCATGAACCAGACCACCTAGAAACTTAATTTTTAATAAATGAAAGCTGAGAGTCTGGAGATTAAGGTGACTAACCCAGAGAGAATCCCCAAAATCCGGAGTCTGTGGGCAAAAACCAGACACTTGGCAACGCTATGAGGGGAGCCTCCATGAGAAGATGAGGCACCCCACAGGATCAGTCTCAGGCCAAGAACCTGGCAACCCTACTTGCTGATGCAACTGGTTTATGCCAAAATGTCTAGCTGGTTTCTCTTTTGTAGTTGGATCTTTGTGGTTTCTGTCCCTTCCTAGTTCCCTTTTCAACAGACTTCAGGATTTACCAGATTACTGCTATAACCTTAACGTAACCTTTGTGTTTACCTGGACCCCCAATCCTGTGGACCTCAATACTATACTTTTTATTTATGCAAAGCCCCGATATTGAATATATTTTGCCTTTTAAAGCTGCCCCCCAGGCTCTAGGACCAGTTTCCTCAGTCTTCACAAAAGGACACAGCTGTCCCATTTGCAATCCTGCTGCTTGCTACTGTACTTTATCCAAAGACATTTCAATTCCCCCCCTAATTCACTTTTGCTTTTATTCATTTAAAAATATCATCTCTGAGTCCTATGAGGCTCTTTTGAATCTATCTAAAAATCTTTCATCTGACACAAACCTCAGCTATAAACTGTCATGGATTTTCAACAGGACTTTGAAGATACTTGGATCCCTTGTTGTCTTTTAAAAATGACTGGAGTACTCATGTCTACCTTTACTTTTGTTCTCTTGTAATTGTCAAAGAATTGTCATAGTCTTAGAGTATCCTTTTGGGGTCTCCAATACCAGATCTCCCTCATCTGCACTGAAAAGTACCAAATAATATTTCTGTGCATTTGCTGCTACTTCCCTTTTCCTTGGGGTTAAAATGTTCCTTTGTGGTTGGCAACACTCTCTAGCTGGAAAACAGGAAGCTCTGTGGTTTTAGCCTAACACATCTCCATAGCAACAGTAGTTTTTACATCTCTTGCAAATTTCTCTATGAGAGTGATTTCCCATTCTACTTATCAAATTAAGCCCTTTTAAATTTTCCTATTCAGATCCCTCTACATATGTGTTAGTTAAGGCTCTAATTAATAAAATTTCCAATTTTTCAAACTTCTACAGGGACTTATATTAGATTAGAGCCATAGTTATAATGCTGCACCATTCCCTTGCTCAAAATTCCTTCCTCTCCAAAGCTGCTATTAGCTACAGTTTGGGGAAAACCAGAGGCCTGAGAATACCTTTGTGGGTAATTTTTGAGTAGGGAAATGGCCCACCGAACACTGATTTTGAAAAAGATTAACAATGTGCTACTATGAGGAAAAGAGAGCAGAATAACATGCTCTTTCTTTCAGCCTTACCTACTTCACAGGGTTGTTGTAAGGATAAAATGGAAGAGAACTTGGGTTCCATAGGAGAAATGAAATATATAAATATTGTAAATAAAGCTGAAGTCCTATACAAACATATCTGAAGATCCTCAGTGGGACTTACCTCCAAGTAGACATGCATGGCACTGTAACCAAACCTTGTTGAAATCTCTCCCACTGAAATGAATAAATGTGCTTAATACAACCAAGAGAAGGGATGGGGAATCTCTTTCAGCTTAAGAGCCACATATCCTGGTGGGCAAACTTACAGAGGTCTCATGCCAGTCATAGGTGGGGCCTAAGGCAAAAAGTGGGGCAATGGATGTGACTCATACCTTTGTATAGTCAATATTCTAGCCAAACAAAAGTCCGATTTCTCCACACACACCTCTCTGCCCTACATCAAGGCAAGCAAGAACCATTGTCACAGTTCAAGAGCACATTCCAGCCAGGGAAAAGCACTGAAGGATTGCTTGGGACAGGGCTGGGGAGTGATGTGGCCTCAGGAGAAGTATGGACTAGTTAATGGGCATGGCCTGGGCAGAGTTCCCAGGGCTAGATGGAGGGTCCTGGAGGCCTGACCTACATCATGCAGTCATTCGCTGCAAGATTTCTTGGATACTTTGCTGTAAGTAACTATGTTAATAAGGGTCACAGCATTTTAGTTTGGCTTTCTGAGAGAAATACTTGTGAAGAATGTGCTTGCATATTGTATTGCAATCTGTCTAAGCTCCACAACAGTTCCATAGCAGATGTCATATTTTAGAAGAGTTGACAGAGCGGAATGTACTAAATTGGGGCAAGATGGGTTACAATGTTCTATCTGCATGTTTTCCATGACTAGACCATATAAGAGACCTTAATAATGATGCTAATATTAATCATTTGCTGTTGTTAGAGTGGTTGTTGTAGTTGTTTAGCAGCTTGATTTATGAGTATGGTGTATTATACAGCCACAAGAGTGGCTGTATACCATAGCCAGCATGGATTTTTCACATTCCACAATGTTAAATTGAAAATACCCCCATGCCATTCTGATCCTTCCCATAAGCTGATTTCAAAACAAAACCTTACAAAACTTATGGTCCTGAACTCAGAAATGCTTGCTTAACAAACCTGTGCATTTTCATGGTGATACACAAAACAGTCAGAGAAAATAGAGAGTTCAAAGTGTAAAAAGAGAGAGAAAAACCCCAGACTTGTTTCTGTCAGAGTTCTCATAATCTGTTGAAATTCATTAAAAAAATCAGCCATGTTCACAGAGTACCTGTAATCCTATTACTGACCTTGCCCCATACCCTGACCTTCATCTTCTGCATTTTAAAAGTTTAAAAAATGCCTGCTGTTTTTTAATTAATTTAAGACATTTTGGCTTGACCTCAAAGATAGTGTCGGGCATGCTCAATAAGAACCAACTGTCAGTGTTCTAAAAGCCAGACTCACAGCTGCTTGGCTTGGCTAATCAGGGGGCCTCACCCACATCAGACTTTGATTTCCCATGAGACAGTCATGGCTTCCCCCAAAGAATCCTGGGAAGTGTAGTTTGTGAAGGGTGCTGAGAGGAGATTCCTATTCCCCTGACAGAGCTCCAGTGGCCAGATGGGTTTAACAGTCAGCCACTCTGGCTGAAGCTCTATGAGGGGAACAGGGCATCTCCTAGCAACTCTCAGCACCCTTCACTTACATTTCCCAGGATTCTTTGAGAGAAGCCATGACTGTCCAAAGTGAAATAAAGGCCTGGTGTGGATGTGGCCAGCGACAGCTTTGGTTTAAATTTGAGTGGGAGGCTACATATGCCTGTTGTAGAATAAAAAGTTGGGGGAAACGCTGAAAAGCAATGATACTGTTCACAATGTTTTCCTTTTGGAAAGGAAAAGGGCTTCCCCTCTGCCCAGTGCCCACCCACACAATCTCCTCCCCTCCCACTCCTTCTACCCTCCCTTCCCCTTCCCCAGGTCAGTGTTGGATTATGACCTGGGAGACCAGGGTAAGAATCCCCACCCAGCCATGAAGCTCACTGGGTGACCTTGGGCCAGTCACTGCCTGTCAGCCTCAAAGGAAGGCAATGGTAAAACCACCTCTGAATACCATTTACCATGAAACCCCTATTCATAGGGTTGCCATAAGTCGGGATTGACTTGAAGGCAGTCCATTTCCATTTTCAAACATGATTGTACAGAAATAAATCCCATTGAACTCACAAAGTATGCTAATGATCAAACCCACCCTCCCCTCTCCTCCCTGCTATCCCCTCCCTCTTGCCCCTTCCCTCCCCTTCCTTTCTCCCTCACTCCCCATCACCATCCCCTTCCAATCCCCCCTTCCTCTTCCCCCTCCTCCCCCATGGTCAGTTTTAACTATGTTAAACGTGATTGCATGGGTGTAAATACCATTGAACTCTATAAGCATGCAAATGATCAAACCTGCCCTCCCCTCCCCCTTACTTTGCCCCTCCTTCCCCTTCCCCCTCTCCTTCTCCTTCCTCCTCCCCCATGGTCAGTTTTACCTATCCTAACCATGATTGCATAGGAGTAAATCCCATTGAAATCAATAAGCATGCAAATGATCAGACCTGCCTTCCCCCTCCTTCCCCTCTCCTCTCCCTCCTCCCCTCCCCTCTTCCTTCTTCCTCCTCCCCTCCCCTCTTCCTTCTTCCTCCTCCCCTGCCCACTCCTGCCCTCCCTCTGGTCAGTCATACCTCTCCTAAGCATGATTGCAGGGAGTAAATCCCACTGAACTCAATAAACATGCAAATGATCAAACCTGTCCTCCTCCCCATCCCTCCTGCCTATAATAATAATAATAATAAATTTAATTTCTTCGTCGCCTATCTGGCCAATGGCCACTCTAGGCGACTTAAAAAATTGTTAAAATACAATTGATAAAATACAGTAATACAATATAAAAACAATACATCTGCAGCAACAATATTAAAACTGGGCAGGAGGCATTACAGTTATAACAATTAACCCTCCCCGGATACCCCGAAGGCCTGCTGAAAGAGCCAGGTCTTTAAGGCTTTCCGAAACACATTTAGGGAAGAGGCGTGCCGGAGATCTTGTGGGAGGGAGTTCCAAAGAGTGGGGGCCGCCACTGAGAATGCCCTCTCTCTTGTACCCGCCAATCTGGCTGTTTTTGTTGGCGGGATTGAGAGAAGGCCCTGTGTGGCCGATCTTGTTGGGCGGCATAATTGGTGGTGTTGAAGGTGCTCCGTGAGATAAACTGGGCCGAAACCGTGTAGGGATTTAAAGGTCAATACCAACACCTTGAATTGGGCTCGGAAAACAACTATTGCCTATTCCAATCCCCCTCCTCCCCTCAGCCCTCCCTCCACTCCCCCTCCTCCCCTCCCCATTCCCCTGTGTTCAGTTTCACCTTTCCTAAGCATGATTGCAGGGAACTAAATCTCACTGAACTCAATAAGCATGCAAATTTATTTATTTATTTATTTTATTATTTGATTTATATCCTGCCCTCCCTCCCAGCAGGAGCCCAGGGTGGCAAACAGAAGCGCTAAAAACACATCAAAACATCATAAAAACAGACACTAAAATACACCAAAACAGAACAACTTTAAAAACATTAAAAAAAAAAGCTTTTAAAACATCTTTTAAAAAGGGTTAAAAAACATATTAAAAAGCAATTCTAACACAGACGCAGACTGGATAGGTCTCAACTTAAAAGGTTTGTTGAAAGAGGAAAGTCTTCAAAAGCCACCAAAAAGATAACAGAGATGACGCCTGCCTAATATTTAAGGAGAGGGAATTCCACACGGTAGGTACCGCCACACTCAAGGTCCATTTCCTATGTTGTGCGGAACGGACCTCCTGATCAGATGGTATCTGCAGGAGCCCGTCATCTGCAGAGTGCAGTGATCGACTGGGTATATAAGGGGTAAGACGGCCTTTCAGGTATCCTGGTCCTGAGCTGTATAGGGCTTTGTACACCAAAACTAGAACCTTGAACTTGGCCCGGTAGCAAATGGGCAGCCAGTGCAATTGTTTCAGTAGCGGGATGACATGTTGGCGATACCCTGCCCCAGTGAGCAGTCTCGCTGCCACATTTTGCACCAGCTGCAACTTCTGGACCAACCTCAATGGTAGCCCCACATAGAGTGCATTACAGTAATCAAACCTGGAGGTTATCTGTTCTGCCCAGAGTGCGAGGATGAAATTAATTCTTGTTTTATTAGAGTAACTGAGACATCAAAGGCAGTGCGCTTCATAGACCTTGCTACGCTAACTCACTACTGCCCCTAACTAAGCTACCTAAGCATACTCTGCAGCATGTGAAGAAAATTGACTCAGCGCCCAGATCATGTATTTGCCCATAATCTCTGACTCCTTCAAGGAGCCTCCCTCTGGATGAGGCGCTTCTAGTGATGTCTCGTATAGGGCAAAATGGGGTGCGTCTCTGTCGGCTCATCTAACAATACAGTCTCTATAGGTGCCGGCTCGGCTTCAGGAGGCGGGGATGTGTTTGAAGTTTCAAGAGGGGAGCTCGGGGGGGTTGAGTTGGCACGTGCGCCAGGACATCCTCCAATGGCTCTGTTGAGGCAGCTGGAGGTGGAGCGAAGTCTTCTTTGGTGAGATAATTATCCATGGGAACTGGCACAGAGTCAACCACACCCCCTCCCCCATTATCCTCTAAAGTGTCTACACCCTCTGATTCTTCCCCTTGCCCTAATTGAGGGATCTGCAACTCATCCAGCCCCCTTCCTTGGTTCCCTTGAGGGAGCTGGGGCTCAATATCACCAGTGCATGAACAACAGTGGTGAGGCTATCCCTGTCCAGAAATTGCTGCAGCCGTCTCACCTGCCAAAGCTGGTAAAAGGCACTCTTAGCCACAGAGCTCACCTGGGCCTCTAGTGACAAAGATGGATCCAGGAGCACCCCCAGACTACAGACCTGCTTTTTCAGAGGGAGTACAACCCCATCCAAAGCAGGCAACTGACCAATTATCTGAACTCAGGAACCACTAACCCACAGTGCCTCCATCTTGCTAGGATTCAGGCTTAGTTTATTGGCCCTCATCCAACCCACCACCAAGTTCAGACAGCAGTCAAGGGCTTGCACGGCCTCTCCTGATTCAGATGTTACAGAGAAATAGAGCTGGGTATCATCAGCATACTGCTGACACCTCGCCCCAAATCTCCTGATGACTGCTCTCAAGGGCTTCATATAGATGTTAAACAGCATGGGGGACAAGATGGTACCCTGCGGCACCCCACAGCACAACTGCCAGGTGGCCGAAAGACAGTCACCCAATGCTATCCTCTGAGAACGACCCTGGAGATAGGATCGGAACCACTGTAAAACAGCGCCTCCAATACCCAGCTCACCAAGTCGGCCCAGAAGGATACCATGGTCAATGGTATGAAAAGCTGCTGAGAGATCAAGGAAGAATAACAGAGTTGCACTCCCCCTGTCCTCCTCCCGATAAAGGTCATCCATCAGGGCGACCAAGGCTGATTCAGTCCCATAATCAGGCCTGAACCCAGACTGGGATGGGTCAAGATAATTTGTTTCATCCAAGAGTACTTGCAACTGCTGCGCCACAACCCTCTCAATCACCTTGCCTAAAAAGGGGGTATTTGCAACTGGTTGGTAGTTGTCACAAATCAATGGGTCAAGGGTAGGCTTTTTCAGGAGTGGTCAGATCACCACCTCTTTAAAGGTGGCTGGAAACACTCCCTCCTACAATGATGCATTGACCACACCCTGGATCCACTCGGTCAAACCCCCTCGGCAAGCTTTAATAAGCCAAGATGGGCAAGGGTCAAGAGGATACGTTGCTGGCCACATAATCGCAAGCACGTTGTCTACGTCATCAGGCCACATCAACTGAAACCATTCCCAAGAAGTTGCAGCAGACGTTACACTGGACACCTCATTGGGGACTATAGTAGATGTGGATGGGGCATCAAGACTGCTATGGAGGTGAGCAACTTTACCCTCAAACAATTGCCCTCAAACCTTGCAAACAATTCACAATGGGCCTCCAAAGGGTATAAAACTTCATTTCCTTGAGTTGATGTCAACAGACCCCTGACAATACAGAAAAGCTCCACTAGACGGCTACTTGAGGATGCAATGGAGGCAGAGAAGTGGGCCTTCTTTGCCATTCTCACTGCCACACAGTGGGCAAGGTTATGATGTTTTACTCATGCCCAATCAGCCTCACAGCACGTCTTTCACCACTTGCTCTCTAGCCATCCTTCAGCCTGTTTTATTGTCCTTAGCTCACTGGTGTACCAAGGTGCAAACCAAGCTCCACAATCCTGGAGAGGGCACTCGGGGGCAACCGTGTCAAGAGCCCAACGCGTCTTGCTGTTCCACAGTGTGACAAAGGCTTCAACAGGGTCACCTGCTCTATCTACTGGGAACTCCCCCAGGGCATTCAGGAATCCTGTGGATTCCATTAGTCTCCAGGGGTGGACCATCTTAATCTGTCCATCACCCCTACAGGGAAGTATCAGAGCCATAAGTCTAAACTTCACTAATATGTGATCTGACCATGACAATGGGGTGACACCCATCCCCTCTATCCCCAGACCACCCCTTCCTCCATCTGGAACAAAAACCAAGTCGAGGGTGTGTCCTGCCCTATGTGTTGGGCCATTGACAACTTGAAGCAGCCCCATGGTGGTCATAAAGTCCCAAGCCAGAACACTAGAGGCAGCCTCAGCATGGACATTGAAATCACCCAGCACTATTGTTCTGCGCTCCTCCAACACCACAGCTGGAATGGCCTCTGCCAGCTTGGTCAGAGAAGCTGCTGGGCAGCAGGGTGAATGATACACCAGCAGCAACCCTAGTTTACTGTCTCCTCAGCCCAACACCAGATGCAGGCCCTCACAGCCAGCTCCAAGACAGAGTGGTTTCCTGGTGACAGAGATGGAAGTTCTGTAGACCACAGCAACTCCTTCCCCCCAACCCTGCAGCCTGTGCTGGTGTTGCACTGAGTATCCAGGTGGGCAAAGTTGGGTCAGATCAACTCCTCCCAGCTCACCCACCCAGGTCTCAGTAATGCACACCAAATCAGCACCTTCATCCACAATGAAATCATGGATGAGAATGATCTTATTGTGTACCGATCTCACATTAAACAACAACACACACAGGCCAGTGGGCACAGCAGATGGGCAACGAGGAACCCATCCATGAGAGGAGTGGTAGCAAGGAACAAGGCGCAGATAGCCTTGCCCTCGTCTTCTATGGTAATTCACCACATCCCCATGGCTATATTTCCCTCTACACATGATCACTGAAATTGGGGTGGCATCACCCATGTTCCTCTGCACTAAGACTCCTCCTAAATATGGACCCAACACGAGCCCACCAACAAAACCTGTCAAAGCCAATTATTCCAGTAGGCCTCTGCGAGAATTGGGAACAGTCATACCCATTCAAATGTTTTCACACAGGGTCCATCTACTTCCCCTCCTGTCTTACACCCAGGAAGGGCCAGCCTTCTGCCAGTTACAGACTCTCGCTCTGAAGGCATCTTGCAACTTTCTCCTATCATTCAGTTCACTGCACAGGCTCTTACCCTGTGTAGGAACTACACATGCACCACATGCCCTCCCCACCACTCATCTCCTCTTGATTGGTTTAACAAGAAACAAAAAAGAAAAAGAAAAGGTAATAGAAGGGGGTAGCTCCCTCGCCCTCGGGACTTCCTAAGGGAATCCCCAAGGGGCAATCCCCTTTGGTGTTGCCCCTTCGGTGGTGACCCCACTGGTGGCAGGCCCGCCGCCCAAGGGCAGCTGGGCTTTTATGTCTCCTACCCCAGCCAGCAGCTGATGCAAGGGGCTGCAAGATTGACTGCAGCCTCTCTCTGGAGCCAGGGTCAGGCAGGGGGTCCCAGTCCTTGCAGCACTTACCAGGGACTTCAGCTGTCTCGAGGGACAGCAACCCAAAGGAGCGAGCAGCAAGCACCTAGATGCTCAGCTACTCACTCCCAGGCAGGTCTTCTTCAGTCCCCTAGTGCTGCAGCTGTTCCACAGAAATGATCAATCCATTCTCAGCAAACTTGAACAGGATCTCATTTCTTAATTCCTTAATTTCTTCACACATTAAAAAGCAGAGAAATTCACAGGCAAAAAACCTTGTGGTTTAAGAACGTAGCTATAGCCCACAGATATTTCTTTCAAACTTTAAAATGCTCAGAGGCACATGTTGCCAAATTCTTACAAGCTACACAGGAAGTTGATTGGACTGTGAAAGATCAACCCAAATTGTGTTTGCATTTTGACAAATTTTGGGGCAGTACAATATCTCAGAGAGGAGGTCAGGTCTCCTGCTCCCCTGGTACATTCACTATAGCTGCCCAATTTCCCTGCTTTTTAAAAATTTGATAGAAATATCTGCTGGCTATAGGCACATTCTTAAACCGCAAGGTATTTTGCCTATTAGTGAATTACACTAAGTGAGAAACTGAGCAAGCATCATAACTCAATGCTTTTTTTTACAATTTACACCTCTCTCTCTCTCCCTCTCTCCCTCTCTCTCTCTCACACACACACAGTTAAACATCTTCATTGAGTGACAGATGGATTCTCTTGTGTTAAGTGACTGGATTTTCTCCAAGTTTTGTAACTTCTACATTACCTTTGCTCTACATTTAAGTGCCATTCGTACCAGAAAAGTCAATGAAGTTTTCTTCAAGCACATTTTGATGGACAAGTCAATTCATTTTGTCGTCTGACTCCTGGTATCAAAGTGACAGAAGAATCAGTAGTTTAACTCCTAGGAAAACATTCATTACATGTATGAGATTTAGATAACAATGTGTCCTCTAATAGCATCAGTGTTAAAAAATCTCACTTCCAAAATGATGAACTATTTCTTTTTTCTTTCTTTTACATTTTTTTACAGCCAGTGAACAGACAAGCATAAAAATGTTCAATCTTTTGCATTCATTCCTCTGAAATATGCAATCAGCTCCCAGAATGTTATATAAATAAGACAGTTGTTAATGATGCAGCAATAACAATTATTTTCAGCAATGCCCATTAAACTTCACACATTGCCTCCCCCCCTTGATTAAGTGGTTTCACACCTAAACTAGAAGATCTATAATGGAAAAATAACTGTTTGATGGTGAAATAAGAGTATTTCTGCTTTTTGCAGTTGAGGGGTGAAATAAAACACAGAGACATCAGCTTGGGTTGAACAAGAGTTACTTTATTAAATTACAGCAAACAAAATCCAATTTAAAGTGACCTGCAGAGGGAAACCCAGGTGCGGGAATTGTCTATAAGCAAGTAGATCACCATACAGTTCTCAGGCAACCAGCCCCTGCTGGGGCAAGGGCAAGCCCATATGCTTACCCCTTACCCCGGCCACACCTTGTAGGTGAGTAGGGGGGCCTTCCTACGTCATCCCCACCCGGGGCTGGATAACCCTTGGGTAGATGAGATAAGTTGGCCCCAGAGGCAGCCCATATCCTGCTCTCAAGCCGTAAAAACCCTGACAGACAGGCCTCCAGAACCACCAATCACCTCCAGAGGTGCCTAAGGGGGCCACCTAGCTGTCCTTACCTATTTCCCTTCCCGCACCTTCCCACACCAGTGCTAGAATGCACTGCCCAGTAAGTCATTAACCTTTCAATATGTCAAATTAGCCACATTAGCCAAAACCACCTATTGATCACAATGCCCCCTAACCCAATCCCTCCCACTCCCATAGCATGGAGCAGGCAAAAAAACCTGTCAGCCAACATGGGTGGGCAGGATTAAAATTCCTACTCAGCCCCGAAGCGACCCCTAGGCACACCATAAAAGAGGGAGGGCGGGGTGGGCATCACTCTGCAAAGAGGAAGGTAGGAGGGGCAGCTGGACTTAAATAGTCCCAGAAGCCCCGCCCCTCCATGCTACACATCATGTGTGCGCAATAGGTGCGATGCGCAACTTTGCCCCATACAAAGATGGAGGTGGCAGCTTCACCCCCATCTGCAACCATGCCCCGCTCGTCAGCTGCGCGGCGAGCAGGGCATCATTAATGCAACATTGGGTTTTATAAAAGGATACAACAGAGAGTCATAAGCCTCTGCAGGTGTTCTTGATGCATGATACATAATGGGAAGCACATGGGTGAACAAGTGTTACAAATTGACCTTGAACTTCCTGTAGGCTGTTGGAAAGCATGATGTTCTGTGTTTTTCCAGAAAGATTGTGCAGCAATCCAAGGACGGACTGCAGCTGGCACATAAACCGAAAGTGTATAAAACCTTGGGTGAAGAAACCGCAAGGTCTTTAGTAGGAGAATAGAGACTTGTGACCGACGTATTGTTTGTACCGGGACTAGAAAGCAATATCTTGTCTGTCACAAAACTGAATTCCATGGGTTTTGAAGTGTTGTTTAAACATGGGATCTGTGAGATAAGTATGGGAGACAAAGTCTGTTCACAAGGGAGTTTAAGAGATTCACTATTCTATGTAAACCTAAGCACACCAGAAAGATTGGCTATGGTAACAAATGAAAAGCCTCATGACACATGTATTCACTTGTGGCACAGGAAACTAGGTCATGCTAATTATGGTACAATAAAGGACATGCCAAATCATTGCGCAGATGTAACACTAAAGGAGTGCAACAAACATGTAGAGTGTGATATATGCAACCAATCTAAGGCCACAGTAGCTCCCATAAATAAAGAGGCTAAGAGTGACACACACGAACCGTATCAGACTATACATGTGGACCTGGCAGGACCGTTTCAAAGGTCGCAAGGTGGAGCCAGATATTATCTTGTCATAGTTGATGATTATACCAGGTTTTGTAATGTATATTTGTTGAACTCAAAAGACGAAGCAGAAAGAAAACTGAAACTGTTTGTGAAGAAAGTTGAGGTGCAGCACGGCACACACATTCGTCAAATACGTTCTGACCAAGGCGGGGAATTCACAAGTAAATCATTGGAGCAGTATCTATCACAGAAAGGGATAGAACACGCTTTAACGGCCCCATTTTCTCGGAATAGCAGAAAGAAAGAATAGGACATTGCAGGATGCAACGAGAGCCATGTTGAATGACTCTAGTCTACCAAATGCGTTTTGGGGATAATGTGTGTTATATGCTAACTACATACAGAATCGGCTGTTTCATAGGGCGATAAACATGTCGCCATTTTGGGGCGGGTTAGGTTCTTACTGTTTTTTAAATTTTTTAATTGTTTTATGTACTGTTTTTACCTTGTATGTCGCCCAGAGTGGCTGGACAACCAGCCAGATGGGCAACTAATAAATTTAATAATAAATAAAATAAACAAATATGAGAAATTACATAACAGGAAACCTAAACTACAACATCTTGTAAGGTTTGGTGCAGAGAGCTGGGTGCACATTCCAAAGGGTAGACGGAATGGGAAACTTGCTCCCAGAGCTGAGAAAGGTTATATGCTGGGGTTCCAGAATGCTTACTATCGAGTCTGGCTACCAAAGCACAGAAGGGTGGTGCTCAGTAGAAGTGTAAAAGCCCAGGAACAAGATTGGGATAAAATTAAATACGTAGAACTGGAACACACACATATACATAGTGAAAGCACCAAAACTGACTCTGAGACAGGAATAAAACAAGAGGAAGAAGAGCATCCTCTTGCTAACCCAAGTGAAAGCAGCAGACAAGAAACCGAGCCCCAAATAACACTCAGGAGGTCTGAAAGGGTGAACTTTGGGAAACCACCAGAAAGGTTTCATGTTAGTGCTCTAAAAGCCCAAAACAATGACAGAAGTGAAAGGACTCCAGAAAGGAGTATAATAATAATAATAATAATAAAATTTTATTTCTAAGTCGCCTATCTGGCCGAATTAACGGCCACTCTAGGTGACGTACAGAAAATTAAAATATAACATATAAATACAAATACAACATCAAACTCTACTTAATCTAAACCCACCCACATCTTTACAGAATAAAATGAGATTACCCAAAAGTCCCGTAGGCCCGCCTAAACAGCCAGGTTTTCAATTCTCAGCGGAAACCTACCAGGGAGGGGGCATGGCGAAGGTCACATGGTAGAGAATTCCAGAGGGTGGGGGCTGCAATCGAAAATGCCCTCTCTCTGGTCCGCACCAGCCTAGCTGTTTTAACTGGCGGGACCGAGAGAAGGTCTTGTGAGGCTGATCTTGTCAGGCGGCATATCTGATGATGCTGGAGGCGCTCCTTTAGATAAACTGGACTGAAACCATGTAGGGCTTTAATAGTTAACACCAACACCTTGAATTGGGCCCGGTAAACAACTGGTAACCAGTGCAGATCTTCTAGCACTGGAGTGATATGATCACGGCGGTGGCTGTTCTTAATCAACCATGCCGCCGCATTCTGTACCAGCTGTAGTTTCCGGACCGTCCTCAAGGGTAACCCAATGTAGAGCGCATTACAGTAGTCTAAGTGAGAGGAGACCAGGGCATGTACCACCCGTGGGAGCAGATGGACAGGAAGGTAGGGACGCAGCCTCTGTATTAGATGTAATTGATACCAAGCTGCCCGGCTCACTGCCAAAACCTGAGCCTCCATGGACAGCTGGGAGTCAAGAATGACCCCGAGGCTGCGAACCTGGTCCTTTAGGGGCAATCTTACCCCATTCAACACCAGGTCAATATCACCCAACCTCCTCTTGTCTCCCACAAGCAGTACCTTCGTCTTGTCGGGGTTCAGTTTCAGCGTATTACCTCCCATCCATTCACTTACGGACTCCAGGTACTTGGAAATGGTATCCACAGCCAACTCTGGTGAGGACTTAAATGAGAGATAGAGCTAAGTGTCATCCGCATATTGGTGACACTGCAACCCAAATCTCCTGATGATGGTGTTGGTCAGTGAAGCATGCTGTGAGACTCACAGACAGGGTTTTTAGCAGAGAGAGTGAAACCTGAAGCAGAAGGGTTAAGCTGGAAGAACAGAGCGCCAGGTTTGCCAAGGTCAGCAGCTGGCTGGGAAGTAGATAAGGGAACATCTTGTTAAGGCTCAGTGTGGGGGAAGGCGTTTGATGATGAGAGAACTGTGTCTAATGTCTTTGCCTAGTAAAGACTCTTACAAGAAACTAGCCTGGCCTGGCTTATTTACTGTTCTATGCGACCCTTGGATTTCTTCCTTGTATGATCTCTATCCGCACACGCCAACAGGGGTTATGGGCCCAGCTTATCATACAAGGTAACAGGTTCGAGAGACGTTGACGTGGCGTTGTTGCAGAGAGAAAAGAAAGTGCAAGAAAGAGGCAAGTAAGAGTGGGCAACATGGCTGGAAACCTGTTATCCGGGATGCCGATGGAGAGGCTGAATGCTGTAAACTACTCCAGCTGGAAATGGAGAATGAGAGCAGTTTTGATTAAAGAAGAGTTGAATGATGTTGTAGAAAACCCCCCTCCAGCAGCTCCTTCAGCAGCGTGGTTGAAGAAAGATGAGAAAGCGAAGGCTTTTATTACTCTGGGGCTGTCTGATTCTCAACTGTTGCTGGTGAGTAATGAGCCGACAGCTAATCAAATGTGGGAGAAGCTGAGAGCCGCTCATGTACAGCAAACTGCAGGGAGCAGGCTGTGCTTAGCACGGAAACTTTATCAGATGCGTTTTACAGAAGAAGTGACTATGACAGAGCATCTGGCTGAATTTCGGAGATTAAATGCTGAGCTGCAAGATAGAGGAGTGCATCATAGTGACATTCAGATGGTCTATATCCTGTTATCTTCATTGGATCAAAAATGGGATGTCACGGTCTCGAGTCTGGAAACTTTACCTGACGGAAATCTAAATTTGGACTTTGTGGAACAGAAACTTCAACAAGAGTGGAATAGAAGACAAGAGAATAAGAAAACAGAGTTAAAAGAGACTGTGGCTGTACAACAACAATATCAAAGAAACAGGCAAGAGAATAAAACATGTTACTTTTGTGGGTCCCGTGGACATATACAGAGACATTGTTTAGAGAAGAGAAATAACAGGGACTTTGGAAGTCAGAGAACAAGCGTGAACTTTGTTACTAAGGAGGACAATAAACTAATTAACTCTAAGTGGCTTCTCGACAGCGGAGCGTCTAATTGCCTGATCACAGACTCTAGTTTATTTTACACTTCAAAGCCAATACAGGGGAAGATTTATCTGGCTGACGGATCGACTCAGGACGCGATTGCAAGAGGCACACTCAGGTTATGTACTTTGGGAACTATATTAACAGATGTGTTATTGGTTTCTGGTTTAAAATATAACATTCTATCAGTGAGAAAATTGGCTCAAATAGGTTGTAAAATTACATTTGAAGGGGATAGATGTTATGTGAGAAAAGATGGTGAAATATGCATACAAGGGAAATTACAGAACCAAATGTTTATGGTTGAGAGCAAGCTTGATAAACCCATGTGTGCCTGGATAGGAGTAAATAAAAATAAACATGACAATTGTTTACATGAATGGCACAGAAAATTAGCACACGCACATTATGAGAAAGTAAAAAACACCCCAAAGCATAGTCAAGATTTGAAATTAACACATTGTGAGCATGTGGATGAATGTGAGGTATGCTATAAAACAAAAATGACTGTGACTCCAGTAAATAAGAGCTGTGAAAGCACGACCACTGAACCCTATCAGCTCATACATGTGGATTTGGCTGGACCTTTTCAGTGTTCAAAAGGTGGAGCAAGGTTTTATTTAGTGATTGTGGATGATTTCTCCAGATTTACACATGTATTCTTATTGAGAAAGAAAAGTGAAGCAGAAGAGAAATTAAAGGCATTTATACAGAGAACAGAGACACAATATGGGGTTGTTATCAAGAATATCAGATCAGACCAAGGGGGGGAATTTACCAGTAATTCATTTAAAACATATTTGGAAAAGAAGGGAATAATACAGAGTCTCACTGCTCCCTTCAGTTCCTCCAACGGAACGGCAGAGAGGAGGAACCGGTCATTGCAGGATTCAATGAGAGCCATGCTAGCAGATGCTGATATGAATAACACTTATTGGGGTGAATGTATTCTGTACACTACATACATTCAGAACCGCCTTATGCACAGAACAATAGGCATGTCTCCCTATGAGAAGTTGACTGGAAGAAAGCCCAGGGTGAAACACATAGAGCGTTTTGGGGCAAAATGCTGGGTACATATTGCAAAACAGAAAAGGCATGGTAAATTAGGCTCAAGAGCTCAGGCAGGACGCGTTTTGGGATTTCAGAATTCATATTATAGAGTTTGGTTGCCTGAGAAACAACAATTAGTGTTAAGCAGAAGCATAAAGGTGATAGATAAACCTTGGAGAGACAGTCAAACAGTTATCCTTGAAGGTGCAAGCAAGCAGGAAGCAGCAGATGTTCCTTTTGGACAGCAAATTCCATTAAGGACTGCATTGACTGATCTCATACACGGTGGCAAACGTACTGTAAAAAGGCTGAGGAGTGAAGACATGGCAATGCAAGATACAGAAGTGCCAGGTACAAGTGCAAACACAGGTGCAGGTCCAAGTAAAATTGAGAGTGAGGAAGAAATGGAAATAGATACTGTTAGGAAATCAGGAAGAACAACGAAAGGACAACCACCTCAGATATTCACATTTAATGTTACACATAAAAATAATGAGACAGATGAAATTCCAGTAGAATGGGAAAAAGAAGGGCCAATAGACAAAGAAACAATGGATCTAATGTGACAGTTTTGTGTTGAAGAATGAAATATAAATGTGTTATCAAATAAAAGTTAACAAAACATTGTGAAACTTGTGTGAATAAAGAAATAAAGAAACAAGAACTGAACTGTAAATGTAAATAGAAACTGTAAAGAAACAAACCATGTACTGATATGTATTGTAATGAAACATTAATATTGTAGAAATGTAATGATGAACAATGAAGTTTTGTAATCTGTGAGTCTCAGGTGGGGGCTGTTGGTCAGTGAAGCATGCTGTGAGACTCACAGACAGGGTTTTTAGCAGAGAGAGTGAAACCTGAAGCAGAAGGGTTAAGCTGGAAGAACAGAGCGCCAGGTTTGCCAAGGTCAGCAGCTGGCTGGGAAGTAGATAAGGGAACATCTTGTTGAGGCTCAGTGTGGGGGAAGGCGTTTGATGATGAGAGAACTGTGTCTAATGTCTTTGCCTAGTAAAGACTCTTACAAGAAACTTGCCTGGCCTGGCTTATTTACTGTTCTATGCGACCCTTGGATTTCTTCCTTGTATGATCTCTATCCGCACACGCCAACAGATGGCCCCCAGCAGCTTTACATAGATGTTAAATAGCATGGGAGAGAGGATAGAACCCTGTGGCACACCACAATTGAGAGGCCAAGGGTCTGAAACCTCATCTCCCAGTGCCACCCGTTGGTGCCTGTCTGAGAGATAGGAACGGAACCACCGTAAAACAGTGCCCCCTATTCCCATTCCCTCCAGGCAATCCAAGAGGATACCGTGGTCAACAGTATCGAAAGCCGCTGAGAGACCCAGGAGGACGAGGAAGGCATGTTCTCCCCTATCCAACGCCCTCCTCAAATCATCCACCAGAGCGACCAAGGCTGTTTCAGTTCCATGTCCAGTCCTGAAGCCCAATTGGAATGGATCTAAATAATTTGCTTCATCCAAGTGTGACTGTAGCTGTGTGGCCACCACTCTCTCGATCACCTTGCCCAAAAATGGTAGATTAGAGACTGGGCGAAAGTTGTTCAACTCTTGGGGATCCAAGGAGGACTTTTTCAGAATGGGCTTGATTACTGCCTCCTTAAGGGCTAATGGCAGTGCACCCTCTTCCAAGGAAGCATTTACCACTGCCTTGATCCCTTCACTCAGTCTCTCTGTGCAGCCCACAATGAGCCACATAGGGCAAGGGTCAAACAGACAGGTGGTCGGCCTCACAGTAGAGAGCACCTTGTCCACTTCCTCAGAGGGAAGAGGCTGAAACCGATCCCACCAGACCGGGATGCAACTGGCCGACTCTGGCCCACTTCCTGTGTCCACGGCGTACGGAATCGTGTTCTTCAGGAGCTCGATTTTATCAGCAAAGTGTTTGGCAAATGTGGCACAGGAGGCTTTAGAATGCTCCAAGGGTTCCTGCACAACCGGACCGACCAGGCTTCGGACCACTTGGAACAACCTCCTGGGACAACACTCTGCGGATGCAATAGAGGCAGCAAAGAAATCCTTCTTTGTTGCCTTTGTTGCCACTTGATAGGCAGCTATTGCTGCTCTAAACAGTGTCCAATCGTCTTCGGAGCGAGATTTCCGCCACCAGCGCTCTAGTCATCTCACCTCCTGCCTCAGACCCCATAAGCGTGGTGTATATCAGGGTGCAATCTGAGTTCTATTCAGGGGGAGAGGACGTTTCGGAGCCACCCGGTCTATTGCCCTGGTGATCTCCCTATTCCACTCTGTCACCAGGGTTTCGACCGGGTGACCTTCTGACGGCTCCCAATCTCCCAGCACATTCAGGAATCCTTTTGGCTCCATCAGGCGTCTGGGACGGACCATCCTAATAGGTCCCTTTCCCTGCGGAGGGTGTGCGGCAATGAGAGGTCCATGTTCACCATATAGTGATCTGACCATGACACGGGGTTCGAAGAAACAGCCCACATTTTCAGAGCACTTCCTCCCCCTCCCGAGACAAACACAAGGTCAAGAGCATGACTGGCTACATGGGTGGGCCCAAAATTACTAAGGTGCAGTTCCCAGGAAGTCATAGTTTCCATGAAATCCTGAGGAGCTCCTATGAGAGCTGCCTCGGCATGCAGGTTAAAGTCCCCCAAAACCAAAAGGTTGGGGGAGAGAACCCGCACATCCGAGACAACCTCGAGCACCTCAGTCAGGGAGGCAGCCGTGCAGCGGGGTGGGCGGTACACAAGCAGGATCCCTACACTGCCCTTAGGGCCCAACCTCCAGTACATGCAGTCAACAAACCTGGTCTCGTGGAGAGGGAGTCTGGCAAAACTCAAGGACCCCCGGTATATGACTGCCACTCCCCCTCCCCGCCTACCAATCCTCGGCTGCTGCGCGTACTGGAAACCGGCTGGACACATGGCCTCAAGCACAGGAGCTGAGGCATCCAGCCAGGTTTCCGTAATACACATTAGGTCTGCGTTCTCATCCACGATCATGTCATGGATGAGCGATGTTTTCTGTACCACAGACCTGGCATTACACAACAGCAGCCGAAGGTTGGATGGAGTCGTACATCCCCCAGTTGTCTTCTGGTGATGGGCAGGCCCGGAACAGGGGATGGATATTATGCATCTATCCCTTGTTCCCCGAAACTGGCCTGGCCTGCTCCTCACACCCCTCTAGCATCTGCCGCCTAGCCTCTCAATATCGTGGCCTCCCACCCTCCCCACAGGAGCCCTCTCCGATATGCACATGCCCCCCTCCCACCTGGGACTCAAGCAAAATCCCCCACCCCCAGACAAGTCCATGTAAAAGTGTTAAAGTGCTTCGTTGTCCTCCACCCCTTTGTCTCCTCCTCTCCTCTGTGTACAAGCCACAGAGGACAGGCAGCACCCCGATCCACTGCTCCACGTCCTCCACGCCCTCAGCCAGCCAACTCCCACACTCAAGAAATATCGACAGCAGAGTCGCAGCGGTAAGCTGGCGATGGAGAACACCAGCGACCACCAGAAGGCACAGGCCAGGGCGACCACCAGAAGGCATGGGCCAGGGCGCCCACTGGGCCAATGCCCCCCAATCCCCCTCATTGGCGCAGGCCGCGCCCAGACTCCAGCCGTTCTCCGCGGCGTTCTCTTGCTGCCGTCGTTACACGCCGAGGCAGGGGAGGCAGGCCACACCCAGTCTCTGGCTGCTCTCCGCAGCGCTCTCTTGTCGCCACCGGGCTGCCGCGGCGGTCTCTTGCCACCACCGGGCCACGCCCAAGCCTGGCCACCCTCCACGGTGCTCTCACCACCGCCGGGCCAAAGCTCTCCGCGGCTCCTCCACGCCCGGCCGATCTCCGCGGCGCTCTCTCGCCACCGCCAGGCCACGCCCAAAGCCTGGCTGCCCTCCGCGGTGCTCTCACCACCACCGGGCCGATGTTCTCCACGGCTCCTCCACGCCCAGCCACTCTCCACGGCACTCCCTCGTCGTTGCTGAGCCGCACCCAGAGACTGGCCGCCCTCTGCGGCACTCTCACCACCGCCAGGCCGATGCTCTCTGAGGCCCTCCACACCACTGGCAGGGAAGATAGACCGTGTCCAATCTCCAGTCGCTCTCTCACCGCCACCAGACCGATGTTATGGCTGCCCGCCGCAATGCTCTTTCGCTGCCACCGTCATTCTCCCCAAGGTATGGGAGGTAGGCCTCATAAGGGGGGGTGAGGGCTACTCAGCTCCCCTCACGTGAGCCCCCAAAAGTTGTTTAAAAGGCGGTAAAATAGATGTTAAAATTCGGCTTGCAGAGCTCCGACTATAGCGTCGTCCTCCTATGCCGCCATGTTGTATGAACATTGTAGAAGATACGTTGTACATTGACTGTCTTAAACCATATGAATAAATGCATTCCTGAAGAATTGTACAAATGTATGTAAGAAACTGTGTAAAACTCTTGTAGAAAGAAAAAATGTCTTTATGGAAAAGGTTGGAACGGTAGGCTGTTGGAAAGCATGATCTGTGTTTTTGCAGAAAGACAAGAAAAGACAAGTAAGGGGTTAAAACTGTGCAGCAATCCAAGGATGGACTGCAGCTGGCACATAAACCGAAAGTGTATAAAACCTTGGGTGAAGAAACCGCAAGGTGTGGGGGTTGTTAGTAGGAGGATAGAGACTTGTATCGTGTTAATACTTTGCCTATTGAATCAGTAAAGATTCTCTTTACAAGAACTTGCTGTAGCGTGTTTTTACTCTGGATATTCTGGGAAACAACTGGACGTTTTCTGGGCAACAGGCCTCTACATTCATACGCCGCACCACACTTCCTCATGAGCATAGCTCACTAGAAATGCAAGTTCCCCTATTGAGAGAGCAGCAGGATCTTTTGCTGGAGTTACCTGCACGTCACCCCAAGAGCATGTACAAATTTACCCTTAACCCAATGACACACACAGAGAAAGTAAAATAAAGAGTGGTTTTATTAAGAGAAGAAACAAGGAAGAATATTGCTGTGTACAATTACAATTTAACAATGAGCAGCTTTCTAACTATTATTCATTCATTCAGGAACACTAGATTGACTAAAGCAAAGAGACTAAACTTATGCACATTTTCACATCAAACTCACCCACACAGAAAGAAAAGAAAAGAAACCCAGAAGTTGTGTATACCTTTCCTGGAGAGGTGCTTGGAGTCTAAGGCTGAGAGAGAAACTTTCGTATCTAGCCCAATGAGCCAAAGCTCCGCCCTTTGTAACCAGCGCTAGATTTGAAAGATCTCACCCAAATCCTTAGCTCTGAAGCTCTGCAATTGTCCCAAAGATGCTAGGGAGCGTTGATAAGAAAAGCAGCTGTTGGAGCCCTCCAGAAGAGGAACTGCTGACCCCTCCCAACCCCTCATGTTTTATACCTTTTTCTAACTAAACTGACCCCAATGTAAATGTGACCAGGAAGATGTGAACCAACCCATTTCCTGATAAGTTCCCAGATAATAGGTGTGATCTCTCTGCTGTAGATTCCTGATGATTCCTAAAGGTTAAGATTATCATAAAGCTTATGTAAAACCGTTTCTTTGTTTGAAAGGAGTGCCTGATTCTTAGTGGGCAACATTCCCCAAATTTCCATAGGAGTCAGGAAGTCTATACCCTCAGGCTTTCACGATATGTTCTCAGGGGTCACAGAGAGGCTGTTTCCCAACCTGCTGTTGCAGGTTTTCCAAACTCTGGTTCACTGAGGTGAATCAAAGATTAAAAATTCCCAATATTTGATTCCTTACACAAGCTAGTATTCCCGCCCCCCATCACTACTCTGGTACCCTCCAGTTCTGATGGCAACTATCTGTAGGTCCTTCCAGCCAGAGGATGATGATGATGATGATGAAATAGATGTATATACTGCCCTTCCTCCCAGAAGGAGCCCAGGGTGGCAAATAAAAGCACTAAAAACACTCTAAAACATCATAAAAACAAACTTTAAAATATATTAAAACAAAACATCCTTAAAAACGTATTAAAACAAAACATCCTTAAAAACATATTAAAACAAAACATCTTTAAAAACATTTTTTAAAAAAAGCTTTAAAAACATCTTTAAAAAAAGCTTTAAAAACATATTAAAAAGCAATTCCAACACAGCTGCAGACTGGGATAAGATATCTACTTAAAAGGCTTGTTGAAAGAGGAAGGTCTTCAATACACACTGAAAAGATAACAGAGATGGTGCCTGTCTAATATTTAAGGAATATTTAAGGGAAGAGAATTCCAAAGGGTAGGTGCCACTACACTAAAGGTCCACTTTCTATGTTGTGTGAAACGAACAAAACAGATTGAGGACATCATACATTACTTGTTCAGCCCACTTTTTGAGGATCCAAGAGGGAAGTTCCTGTCTCCCATTATGTAGCTATTTTCAGATCAATCTCCACAGAATGTCATACTTTCTTTATTAGAAGACAAAAATGTGCATATCACATATAAAGTGGCTCAGTTTGCTCTAGCAGCGAAGAGGTTGTGTTCTTGTTACTTGGAAAATTTAGAACTTTTAATACGATTGTTGTAACAGTTATTAAAATGATGTTATTAAGTGGGATATTTAATGCTGATTTCCCAAACTGTTTTAAATCTTATATGTCTTTCTTTTAGTATTTTAGTCTCACTGAGGAACCATTGACTACGTTCTATGGAACCATTGGGTCCCTGGGACATTATTTAACAACCAGTGTTTGATTATGTCTGTACAGCCCTAAAGCAGGCTGCATATACAATGGTTCCTCGGCTGGAAGATCAGAATTAATGAATTAATAAATGAATGAATGAATTTAATTATTTATTTATTATTTGTAAATCATTATTTACAAAAATACATTTCTTTCAAGTCAGATATTCCAGAAATTCACAGAATATTATCACCTCTCAGAAAACTTTGCATTGCAAAAATCACAATTTCTCTCATAAACCAAGTCTGTTTCTGCTATTTCTAGACATTCCAATAGCCATTCCCATATAGATGGGAGTTGATGGTCTTACCATTTATGAGCTCAAAGTACTCTAGCTGCTATCAACAAGATCTCAACTAAAGAATTTTGTTCTTCAGAAATATCCTCCTCAATCCAGTTATTTGGAGAGAGCCTCAAAGTTACTCCTATCACTAAGGTTATTTGATACAAATCCTATCACGTATATGTTAAACAGGGGTGTGATCGTCCGGGGGCTGGGGGGGTTCTTAGACCCCTTACCTTTTTGGGAGCAGAATCACTGTGTCTCTGGCATCCTACGAGCCAATCATCATGAAAGGGGAGTGAGAAGAGTCTTCTAACATGCATCCTTGTTGTTTCCTGCTGATTGGAGTCAATCAGAGTGAAAGGAGATGAGTGAGCCACTGAGAAAACTTTCAGAAACTTTCAGAAGCTAACACTCTCTCCTTTCATGCTGATTGACTCTTAGGGATGTCTGTTGTTGTGGGAGAAGGCATTTACAGGGATCTCATTCTCAACCCAGCAGCAAAAAAGGGTGGAGGGGTGTCACTTTTAATCCTTGTGAATGACTCTTCATGCATGTTGTGCACCGCCCAGAGAGCTTCGGCTATACGGCGGTATATAAATTTAATTAATAATAATAATAATAATAATAATAATGAAGGGACTCTGAACTTCTGAATTTGCCACTATAATACTGGTGGCATTGCCACCACACCAAAGAAGACTCGGGACACAGATATGGTATAATGTTATATTTATTAAAATATAACAAATATTAAGCCATAATCAAATTCAATCCAATTAATCCAATTTTTAACTCCTTCGGACAGGTGAGGTGCAGACTAACTAGTAGGGAATTCTCCCTCAATCTTAAATCAGGTCAGTCACCTTGGACTGTAACTCCCCACCAAGGATGTGGAAAAAGTCATCCCTCCTTGCTATTTGAGTCAGGTATGTGGTTCCAACTTCTGCATCCTGGCCCCACCATACAGGCATTCAACATGATGCACAAGCCAGTTCCACTAGGACACTCCCCATATCCACACCAGACATTAAGCACTGATGGTTCCCTACGGAGTGCCCTTTACCAAAATGCCTCAGCCTCCTTCCTTTTTCCCCAAATACCTTGCCCAAATTCCACGCCAGCCAAAGCAAAACAAGCTGAACCACTCCCAGAAAGCCAATCAAATCAACCCAAGCAGTATGGAGTAGGCAAAACCAAAGAGATTCTGAAATCAGGATCCCCCCCAAAAATTCCTACTCAGCCCCATTGGCGACAAGCAAAGCCCATACTGACGAGGAAGGGAGGGAGGGTGCTGCAAGGCAAAAAAGGCTGGTCTTCCAGGGAGGGGTGGTCTTATATACCCGCTGACCCCTGTCTCCTAATTGGCCCTAAAAACACCACCTGACCCCCTTTGCCTTCTTCATGAACCTTCCCGAGCCTTCTGCTCAATATGGGTGGCGGCAAACACACACCCTCAAAATGGGAACACCATTTTCAGCCAAACTTTCCAACATTTGAAATGCATTTATGTACATATCCTAATGTATCCTAATACCAATGCATTACAACTTTATACTGAACTTTCTTTGTTGATAAACTAAGTAAAGCCTCTTTTATGGAGTGACAAATCTTAAGCCACCTTGATTCTAAGAGATAAAACAAAATAAAAAAGAAAAGCAGCATATATTGTAGCATTTATGGTCTTGGATATGTGATTTTTTACTTATTTTGTATTGTGTACTCTTTTAGTTTCACCATATACTTCCAATGTGATGTAGCGGTTAGACTAGGACCACAGAGAGTCAGGTTCATATCCTTACTCAGCTACAAACTTTGTTGAGTGAGTTTGATCAGGACAGTCTCTCTCAGCCTACCGTTCCTCATAGGTTTGTTAAGGATGAAATGTGTGGGACAGAGTGTGTATGAGAAAAGCTAACACAGAAACAGAGTAAATAAAACGACTCTTTATTACTTGTTACAGTTTTATCTGGGATCACACCTGTACCAACCTAGTGTTAACAGCATAAGGCCCTCAGACCATTGCTATTTCTAATTAACAATTAGAACCATTTCTCCCATGTGATTCAAAACTTCTCCTACTTTTCCATTCATTCATAAGCCATCTTAACTGGATAGTAAGGATAGAGTTCTTCTTTCTGCTATTATTATTAATAGTTCAACTACTTGTTACACAAAACACAACAGTGGATTCTACCTAAATAAATTGCAATCTAGCTATGTCCATACACACAATGATTTTAGGTGTTGTTTACAGCAAGTCTTCAAAGTCTGTCCCCATCACTAGTTACCATTTGGTACAACTGCTCCCCTCCCCCCTCAATTGCTAGTAATATTTTTTTAAAAAACTTTTGAGTGGGAATATGTGCCATTAGTGTCACTGTCTCTTACCCATTTATAATCTCTTTTTGACATATAATTCAGGAGCTCAGGTTCAATGTGGGCCCCAATTCTGTCATCTTGTCAGTGACCCTAACTCTGCAATTTTGTCCCTTCTTTGGTGAGCTTCTTGGTATCTCAGATATTTGCAGTGATCTATGTTCTAACTCCCAACAGAGCACTTGGTGCACATGCCCTTAGTATTTGTGATGTGTTGGTTGGTCCACTATTTTTATGTTCTTTGTGACTCATTCTCATTGTGTGCCTGTGATTTGCTGCAGTTTGTTGTTTATGTGCCTGTGACATTGCTGCATTTTATAATGACCTTGTGCTACCATCTGTTGCTGCTAAATTGGGTGTTGAAATGTCCTTACTTTTCTCAATGGTAGTGTTTAGAATGTTCTCTTCCTCCTGTGTTTAATATACTCTAGAATTCTCTGCATTACTTCTTCTAAAATTTTACCTGAATATTGCTTTCTCCAGATTTTCCAAAATTATTTTGAGTTATTAGAAAGTGTACCCCAATAAAACAAAGATCCAGGTTTCCATCCACACATAATCCTGATGCAGAGAACGGGTTGCATATAATGTTGACAAACTCACAATTAGTTGGTTTGTAAGTCAAAACTAGTACGTTCATAATTTGTGACTACATAATGAATCCTGACTTCGATTCAATGAACTTTAATATTTTTGTAAATTAAAACCAAGGTTGATTATGAGTTAATTTATATTTTCTGCAACATTGAAGTCTGCAAGGTTAACGGAAGAGGTTTTCTTAGTAAACGTAGTAAACAAGGTTATCTGAAGACTTCCTAAGCATTTTCTTAAACTTTCTTAAAAATGAAAGCCTCTCCAAGAGCTGGGAAGCAATATTACCACTGCACACTTATGAAACAGGACCAAAATGTCCCTTGAAATTAAGTGTCTCAAGGCGATATACAATAAAAATATTTAAAAAGTTTAAAACATAGTTGTATTTCAAAACAAGACAGACATCCTTGGCAGAGACCCATTCATCCAGCTGGGAAAGCCTGCACTACATGATTGTTTCCAGAGCCTGAATGAAGGAAAGATGCCTGCCCCCAGGGCCAGCACCAGGCATGACTGAGCTCTTTGGCACCAGCCTGCCCCCTACCTCTCACATTGCTTATTGAAGCCTGTGCACTGCCTGTTTTGAAGAGGGGTGCCTGGAAGCTGACAAAGCGTCAAGGCGAGTTAAGCAGCAGAGCGAGTTCGGCAGCAGAGCGAGGAGGCCAGGGCCCCCTACTCTGACCATCTGTTCCCTGACCTCAACTAAACCGCAGTCTCCAACCCATTGACGTAATAAACCTTAAACAAAACTATGCAGGTAAGAAGCCAGCAGGGGTGTGGGGGCTTTCCAGTGTTTTGCACCGCCTGCAGCATGTACGACTATCTGCCTGTTGGACAGAAGTCGTGGGTGTGCTCTCGGTGCAATGAGCTCCTGGCTCTCCGGGAACGACTTCATTTCCTTGAGGCCAAGGTGGCAGACCTGGAAAAGCTGAGAGAGGCAGAGAGGTGTGTGGAGGAGGCGTTCCGGGACGTTATAGTTGTGTCCCACTCCAACGATGATAGCTCTTCTGCTATCATGGAGAATGATGGCCTCGGGAAAGGAGAGCATCCAGCTGAGGAAGAGGGAAACGATCCCTTAGAAGGGACCCATTCCTTGGGGGATGAGCAGCTGTCCTCTCGTGCCAAGGATATATCTCCAGGGGGTGGAGGGATCCTTGTAGTGGGTGATTCGATCATTAGGAACATAGACAGTGGGGTGTGTGATGGGCGTGTAGACCGCAAGGTGTTTTGCCTGCCTGGTGCGAAGGTTGCGGATATCGCCCGTCGTTTAGATAGTTTGGTAGACAGTGCTGGGAAGGAGTCAGTGGTCGTGGTGCACGTTGGCACCAACGACATGGGGAAATGCAGCCGTGAGGTCCTGGAAGCAAAATTTAGGTTGCTAGGTAGGATGCTGAAAGCCAGGACCTCCAAGGTGGCTTTCTCTGAAATGCTACCGGTTCCACGCGCAGGACCAGCCAGACAGGCCCAGCTTCGCAGTCTCAATGCGTGGATGAGACGATGGTGTCGGGTGGAAGGGTTTAGATTTGTTAGGCACTGGGGAACATTTTGGGACAAGCCGGGCCTGTACAAAAGGGACGGGCTCCACTTGAACCAGAATGGAACCAGACTGCTGGCACTTAAAATTAAAAAGGTGGCAGAGCAGCTTTAAACTGACTGAGGGGGGAAACCCGACAGGAGCTGAGAAAGGTCCGGTTCGGAATAAACCTCCCCCCTGGGATAAAAACCAAAGAAATGATGAAATTTTAAAAGGGGTAGGCCTAGAAGTAGGCATTGTGAGAGCAGGGGCAAAGGATATAAATTCAGAAGAGCAAAATTACCACAGGCCAAACCACAAGTGCCAAAGACACTTGAAGAGAGACACTGCTTACAAGTGCCTGTACGCTAATGCTAGGAGCCTCCGAACCAAGATGGGAGAACTGGAGTGCTTGGTCTTAGAGGAGAGCATTGATATAGTGAGCATAACGGAGACCTGGTGGAATGGAGAAAACCAGTGGGATACGGTTATCCCTGGATATAAACTATATCGGAAGGACAGGGAAGGACGTATTGGTGGCGGAGTCGCTCTATACGTGAAAGAAGGCATTGAATCCAGCAAGCTCGAAACCCCAAAAGAGGCAGACTCCTCCACAGAATCGTTGTGGGTGGTGATACCATGCCCCAGGAGGGACTTAATACTGGGAACGATCTATCGTCCCCCTGATCAAAATGCTCAGGGAGACCTGGAGATGAGATATGAAATTGAGGAAGCATCCAAACTAGGAAATGTGGTAGTAATGGGTGACTTCAACTACCCGGACATAGACTGGCCACATATGTGTTCCAGTCATGACAAAGAAGCAAAGTTTCTAGATATTCTAAATGACTATTCCCTAGACCAGTTGGTCATGGAACCGACCAGAGGGACGGCAACCCTGGACTTAATCCTCAGTGGGGACCGGGACCTGGTGTGAGATGTAAGTGTTGTTGAACCGATTGGGAGCAGTGACCACAGTGCTATTAAATTAAACATACATGTAAATGGCCAATTGCCAAGAAAATCCAACACGGTCACATTTGACTTCAAAAGAGGAAACTTCACAAAAATGAGGGGATTGGTAAAAAAAAAGCTGAAAAACAAAGTCCAGAGGGCCACATCACTCGAAAATGCCTGGAAGTTGTTTAAAAACACTATATTAGAAGCTCAACTGGAGTGCATACCACAGATCAGAAAAGGTACCGCCAGGGCCAAGAAAATGCCAGCATGGTTAACGAGCAAAGTCAAGGAAGCTCTTAGAGGCAAAAAGTCTTCCTTCAGAAAATGGAAGTCTTGTCCGAATGAAGAAAATAAAAAAGAACACAAACTCTGGCAAAAGAAATGCAAGAAGACAATAAGGGATGCTAAAAAAGAATTTGAGGAGCACATTGCTAAGAACATAAAAACCAACAACAAAAAATTCTATAAATACATTCAAAGCAGGAGACCATCAAGGGAGGCGATTGGACCCTTGGATGATAAGGGAGTCAAAGGTGTACTAAATAACGATAAGGAGATTGCAGAGAAGCTAAATGAATTCTTTGCATCTGTCTTCACAGTGGAAGATATAGGGCAGATCCCTGAACCTGAACTAACATTTGCAGGAAGGGATTCTGAGGAACTGAGACAAAGTGGTAACGAGAGAGGAAGTTCTAAGCTTAATGGACAATATAAAAACTGACAAATCACCGGGCCCGGATGGCATCCACCCGAGAGTTCTCAAAGAACTCAAAGGTGAAATTGCTGATCTGCTAACTAAAATATGTAACTTGTCCCTCGGGTCCTCCTCCGTGCCTGAGGACTGCAAAGTGGCAAATGTAACGCCAATCTTCAAAAAGGGATCCAGAGGGGATCCCGGAAATTACAGGCCAGTTAGCTTAACTTCTGTCCCTAGAAAACTGGTAGAAAGTATGATTAAAGCTAGATTAACTAAGCACATAGAAGAACAAGCCTTGCTGAAGCAGAGCCAGCATGGCTTCTGCAAGGGAAAGTCCTGTCTCAGTAACCTATTAGAATTCTTTGTGAGTGTCAACAAGCATATAGATAGAGGTGATCCAATGGACATAGTGTACTTAGACTTTCAAAAAGCGTTTGACAAGGTACCTCACCAAAGGCTTCTGAGGAAGCTTAGCAGTCATGGAATAAGAGGAGAGGTCCTCTTGTGGATAAGGAATTGGTTAAGAAGCAGAAAGCAGAGAATAGGAATAAACGGACAGTTCTCCCAATGGAGGGCAGTAGAAAGTGGAGTCCTTCAAGGATCGGTATTGGGACCTGTACTTTTCAACTTGTTCATTAATGACCTAGAATTAGGAGTGAGCAGTGAAGTGGCCAAGTTTGCTGACGACACTAAATTGTTCAGGGTTGTTAAAACAAAAAGGGATTGCAAAGAGCTCCAAAAAGACCTCTCCAAACTGAGTGAATGGGCAGAAAAATGGCAAATGCAATTCAATATAAACAAGTGTAAAATTATGCATATTGGAGCAAAAAATCTTAATTTCACATATACGCTCATGGGGTCTGAACTGGCGGTGACCGACCAGGAGAGAGACCTCGGGGTTGTAGTGGACAGCACGATGAAAATGTCGACCCAGTGTGCGGCAGCTGTGAAAAAGGCAAATTCCATGCTAGCCATAATTAGGAAAGGTATTGAAAATAAAACAGCCGATATCATAATGCCGTTGTATAAATCTATGGTGCGGCCGCATTTGGAATACTGTGTACAGTTCTGGTCGCCTCATCTCAAAAAGGATATTATAGAGTTGGGAAAGGTTCAGAAGAGGGCAACTAGAATGATCAAGGGGATGGAGCGACTCCCTTACGAGGAAAGGTTGCAGCATTTGGGGCTTTTTAGTTTAGAGAAAAGGTGGGTCAGAGGAGACATGATAGAAGTGTATAAAATTATGCATGGCATTGAGAAAGTGGATAGAGAAAAGTTCTTCTCCCTCTCTCATAATACTAGAACTCGTGGACATTCAAAGAAGCTGAATGTTGGAAGATTCAGGACAGACAAAAGGAAGTACTTCTTTACTCAGCGCATAGTTAAACTTTGGAATTTGCTCCCACAAGATGCAGTAATGGCCACCAGCTTGGATGGCTTTAAAAGAAGATTAGACAAATTCATGGAGGACAGGGCTATCAATGGCTACTAGCCATGATGGCTGTGCTCTGCCACCCTAGTCAGAGGCAGCATGCTTCTGAAAACCAGTTGCTGGAAGCCTCAGGAGGGGAGAGTGTTCTTGCACTCGGGTCCTGCTTGCAGGCTTCCCCCAGGCACCTGGTTGGCCACTGTGAGAACAGGATGCTGGACTAGATGGGCCACTGGCCTGATCCAGCAGGCTCTTCTTATGTTCTTATGTTCTTATGAAGCTCCTTCTTCACAATCCGCAGCAGGCGTGCATGCCTGCCATCAACCAAGATGGCAGTGGGGGCTTCCCTAAGGAGCTGATGGTTGATGGTGAGCATGTATGCACATAGCAGATTGCAGAGAGGGAACTCCCAGGCACCCCTCCATTACAGACAGCATGCGGGCTTCAATAAACCCACATGCACATCCCACCTACTTCTCCCAACACTGTGAATGCCATGCACACTGCATGCGCATGCCTTCCATCAACAAAGATGGGGGGGCGTCAGCCCCTCAGAGAAGCCCCTAGCACCATCTTGGTTGATGGCAAGCATGCATGCACAGCATTCAGAGTGATGGGAGACGTAGGTGGGGTGTGTGTGTAGGGTTGCCAGGTTCAAGGCCTGAGACTGATCCTGCATCTTTAGGAGAAGAGAAAGTCAGCCAAGTGCAGGTGTTCTTGCAACCCTGTAATGGGAAAAACCACAAGGTGGAATTCTCCCTTCCCCCTGCACAACCTTTAAAGATACAGAAGATCTCTTGGAGGCTGGGCCTGGCAACTAACACACACACACACCATGCTTTATATTGGTAGCCAACGTGGTGCCCTTCAGATGTTGTTGGATGCCAATTCCCATCAGCCCAAACCAACATAGCAAATTGTCAGAGATTACGGGAGTTGCAATGCAATTCCATCTGAATCTAAAGGACTCCACGTTTGATACTCCTGCTTTATATGGCAAGGGGATAGATTCACTAATAGACAAAAAAAAAAAAAGAATTTCTCTGCTTTTTAATCTGGGAGGTAAGAAATGGGATCCTGTGCAAGTTTGCTGAGAGTGGATTGATCATTTGCATGCTATTGAGTTCAATGGGATTTTCTCCCCTACAATCATGCTTAAGATAGGTGAAAATGGCCACAGGGGAGGAGGAGGAAGGGGGAAGAAGGGAGGATGAGGGGATAGGGGGAGGGGAGAGGCAGGTTTGATCATTTGCTTACTGATTGAGTTCAATGGGATTTATTTCCATGCAATCATGCTTATGATAGGTGAAACTAACCATGGGGGAGAAGAAGGGGAGAGAGGGCTGGAGTGGGGAAAGGGGGAAGAAGAGGAGGGGAGGGTATAAGAGGGAGGAGGGTGGGAAGGCAGGTTTGATCATTTGTATGCTTATTGAGTTCAGTGGGATTTACTCCTGTGCAATCATGCTTAAGATAGGTAAAACTGACCTGGGGGAGGGGGGAGGAGGGGAAAGGGGGGAGGTCACGAAGGGAAGGAGGAGAGGGAGGAGTGGGGAAGGGAGGGAGGAGATGGGGTGGGCACTGGGCAGAAGGAAAGCCCCCTTCCTTTCCAAAAGGAAAACATTGTTAACAGTATTGGGGGGGGTTCAGTGTTTTCCCCACCTTTTTATTCTACAGCAGATCCATGTAGTCTTTCACCCATATTTTAACCAAAGCTGTTCCTGGCCATATCCACAACAGACATTTATTCCACTGTAAACAGCCATGGCTTCCCTCAAAGAATTCTGGGAAGTGTAGTTTGTGAAAGGTGCTAAGAGTTGTTAGGAGACTCCTGTTCCCCTGACAGACCTCTAGTGGCCAGACTGGTTTAAGAGTCAGCCCTTAGGGAGTGTGTATTTTTAATATCACCAATGAATAAACCTTTAATGTGTGTAGGGAATTTAAGAGCCAGAAAATACTGCATTCTCTCTCATTTTTCTCACTCTAACTTTTTCCCACTTCTTAAAAAAACAAACCTCCTGCTTTCAGCATAGAAAGAGGTCTTAAACTTGCTCCTCCTGGGATCTTTATCCAGGACCAAGGATAGGGCTGCCAATTCTATCACGGTTAAGGTTGACTATTCCTAATCAGGGAGTAGGAGTAGGGACTATTCCTAATCAGGGAGGGGGGAAATAATTGCTTCAGTTTGCATTTAAAGATGAACCTTCATAACCCACACTTTCCAAAACAATATGCAAACTGCAACATAGGCATCCTTTGAAAAATGTGCACTTCTCTGAATCTTGCATTGCAGTTCTCCAGCCAAATAATGTGTACAAAAATGCATATGCTGGGGTAAAGTATGAATGGAAATTATTATTACTAGATGTGGAAATGTGGAGAACTTAACTTAAGAGGGGAGAAATGAAAACGGAGAGAGCCAAAACTGTCATATTCACCAATCCCTAGCTGTACATAACATGGGATTCTTGCATATTCCACACTCAGGGCTGGCTCTAAAGGGTGGCCAGGTGGGGCCCTGGGTGAGGGCCCCGTGGCCCACAGTGGCCCCTTGCTATGGTGGGACCCTTCCGCAGATCACAGGGAGGGAGTTGCCCGCTCGCTAGCTCGCCTACCATCCCAAGGGCCGCTGGTTATGGTGGGGGAGCGGTGTTCTGCGGCAGGCTGCAGCGGATTGCAGGGAGGGAACTTTCCCACCTGCTTGCCAGCCCACCCGCTCACTGGCCCAGCCACGCCTGCTTGCTCACCCTCTGGCACTGCCAGCTCGCTCGCTCGCCCTCCCCCCCAGCCACTTGCTTGCCTGCCCGCCATCCCAAGGGCCCCTCATTATGGTGGGGAAGCAGCTTCCTGCCACGGTTCGCAGTGAGGGAGCTGCCCACCCGCCCATTCCCTCCCTCACATGCTCGACCTCCCACTCCTCCGCCTGTCTGGTAGGTAGGTAGGTGGGGTGTGTGTGTGTGTGCCAGGGCCCAGGGCAGGCTGGTGCCCAAGGACCCCAGCATGCCTAGGGCTGGTCCTGTCCACACTGAACTCTGCATAACTGCATTTAATTGTTTGCATTTTAATTGTGCTTCAGTTTTTAATTTATGGATTTATTAAAGTTTTTAAATGGTTTATCCTGTAGTTTAATATTTTGATTTACTTTGCATGCTACCCTTATGAGCTCTTATTAACTTAGTGATAAATAAATAAACTATATAAACACTATGTTTAAGAACAGAAGCAGGGCCTAACCCAAATGTGGTGGGGACACCATTCACATATTATGCAGCCATGAGAGTGGCGATATACTATAACCAGCATGGATTTTTCACGTTCAGCCATGTTAAATTGAAAATGTCCTCCATGCCATTCTGCTGCTTCCCATATGCTCATTTCAAAACAAAATCTTACAAAATTTATAGTCCTGACCTCAGAAATGCTTAACAACGCTCTAAGTTTTCATGGCGATACACAAAACACTCGGAGAGAATCTGGAGTTCAAAGTCTAAAACAAGAAAAAAAAATCCAGAGCCCTCTTGGACCTCTTTCTGTCAATGGTCTCATAATTTGTTGAAATTAATTAAAAATCAGCCATGCTGTCAGAGTCCTTACCGCATACTCTGACCTTCATCTTCTGTAGCTTAAACTATTAAACAATGCATGGCTGATTTTTAATTAATTTAAGAAATTTAACACTGAACTCTATGATAGTTCAGGACATGTTCAATAAGAACCAAGTGGCAGTATTCGAAAAGCCAGACTCACAACTGTTAGGTTTGGTTATTCAGGAGGCCACACCCATGCCAGATTATACAGCCACAAGAGTGGCTGTATACTATAGCCAGCGTGGATTTTTCACATTCCGCAATGTTAAATTGAAAATACCCTCCATGCCATTCTGATCCTTCCCATAAGCTCATTTCAAAACAAAACATAAAATTTATAGCCCTGAACTCAGAAACACTTGCTTAACAACCCTTTCAATTTTCATGGTGATACACAAAACAATCAGAGAAAACAGAGAGTTCAAAGTCTAAAAAGAGAGAAAAAAACCCAGAGACCTTTTGGACTTTTTTCTGTCCAAGTTCTCATAATCTGTTGAAATTCATTAAAAATCAGCCATGTTCACAGAGTACCTGTAATCCTATTACTGACGTTGCCCCATACTCTGACCTTCATCTTCTGCAGTTTAGAAGTTAAAAAAATGCCTGCCTGATTTTTAATTAATTTAAGGCATTTTGCATTGAACTGGAAGATAATGTCAGACATGCTCAGTAAGAACCAACTGTCAGTGTTCTAAAAGCCAGACTCACAGCTGCTTGGCTTGGCTAATCAAGCGGCCACACCCACACCAGAATTTGATTTCACTTGAGACTGTCATGGCTTCACTCAGAGAATCCTGGGAAGTGTAGTTTGTGAAGGGTGCTGAGAGGAGAGTCCTATTCCACTGAAAGAGCTCTAGTGGCCAAACTGGTTTAACCATCAGCCGCTCTGACTGAAGCTCTGTGAGGGGAACAGGGCGTCTCCTAGCAACTCTCAGCACCCTTCACTAACTACACTTCCCAGGATTCTTTGAGAGGAGCCATGACTGTCCAAAGTAAAATAAAGGTCTGGTGTGGATGTGGCCAGGGACAGCTTTGGTTTCAATTTGGGTGGGAGGCTACATTAGGCAGAGTGAGGCAGCTGCCTCAGGCAGCAGATTTGGAGTGTTATGAAAAGGCAGAACATCTTGAGGTACTTAATTTATTGTTGTATTTTTACTGTCTGCAAAGGAGAGAGGAGTTCAAAAGACTTTCTTCCTCAGGTGACAAAAAAAACCTTAACTAGCCTTGGATACTTTACCAGGTGTGGAGAACCTCAGGCCTAGGACCAAATGTAGTGCTCCAAGCCTCTGTATCTGGCATTTGGGACTATATGGGGGAGAGGGGGAAAGCACCACACACACAAGGAGCTTACCCACCACCTAGTATATTTTGCCCACCTAGAAATATACTTTGCCCCTTCTGCCCCCCCCCCATTTTTTTTGTTCTGGTGCTGCTCCTGGACTTTTCCCAAATCACACCATTCCCCAGTCACCCCCCTCTTCCCAGGGCATGCCCCTCACTGGCCCTGCTCTGCACCCTTCTTGAAGGTTTTGTTTTGTTTTGTTTGGTCTGGCTGGAGCATGTCCTTTTACTTGCCTGGATGGAGGCTAGAGAGGGGTGTATGAATGTGTGGAGGAAGCGGCCCACTGTACTAAGGTAAAATTTGCATTTGTTGTTCTGCCCACTTTTGCCTCTTGCCCACTCACCACTGATACAAGGCCCCCAGAAGGTTGCTCAGAAGGGAATGTAGCCCAAGGTTGAAAAAGGTTTGCTCCCCACCCTCAGCCCCGCGTTACACTTTGACTTGGGAGAGGGGCATTTGCTGCTCTGCCTCAGGCAACAAAATATCTTGGGCCACATTTCCATTTTAGTGGAATTAAATGAAGGAAAAGGTTCAAGTAGAATGTACCTTCAAGTGCCGTGTATGACAAACATGTACACACACCCAGCAATTTGGTATGACAAATGGTGCGTTAACACAATGCACAGTCTCCGCTTGCCATAGTTCATCAAATAGTTAGGAATGCTCAAGGTTAAGGATTGCATCCAATGCTAGGGCCACTCATAGTAAACCCATTTAAATTAATGAACATGACCGCCTTAGGTTCATTAATTTCAGTGGGTCCCTGGGACTTTCCCCACATCACACCCCCTCCCCAGCCCCTACCCCAAAATCCCCACAAGGATTTTGAGAGGTGGGTTGGGGAAGTCACCTGTCAATCATGTGATATTGTAATGAACTCATATGATTGGCATGTGTGTGGCCCTGCTCACCTGCCAAATTTGGACTGCGAGGATAATCCTGATAAGGATCTGGACCATGGAGTCAAAAAGGTCCACTGACCACTACTAGATGTTAGTAATATAGGAAGCAGGACTGGTGCCAGGTTTGAGTGGGCCCTCAGTGCCAACCAGGCCTCCATTCTGCACTGATGGTGCTGGCCCTGGTCACCTACTCCTTCCTGGGTGGGTTTACTCAGTGGTGGTGGCATTCAGAGTTGGACACAAGGCATTGTATTGTGGGATAAAACATGGTGGCCACTCAGCACTGGTCAGAGCTGAGCAGTCACTCAGCTCCCAGACAATTTCAGTGCCACCACTGGTATGCCCACTGAGATGTAGGGACTGGTGAGCAGCTACAGTACTGCAGGATCAGCACCCATGCCAGTGGAGGATCCAAGTGGCAGTGAGAGATGGCAGCAAGAGAAGGCAGCTATGCTGGGGGAAAGCAGCAGGGTGATGGGCAAGGGGATAGCCACAGTGGGTTCTGCCAGGGCACATGAGCCACAGCTGGCACCCAAGTATGCCAGCAGCTAATGCAGGGCCAGATATGAAGAATCAAACTATTGATCCATCTAGCTCAGTACTAGATGGGGAAGGGTCATAGCTCAGTGGTAGAGCATTTTCTTTGTATACAAAAGGCTCCAGGTTCAATCCCATCATCTCCAGAAAGGACTGGGAAAGCCTTCTTGTCTGAAATCCTGAAAAGCTACTGCCAGTCAATGAAGACACTGATTAGCTGGATGGACCCTTGGTCTGGCTCAGTATAAGTTGCTTTCTATGTTCCTGTACTGCCCACACTGATTGACAGCAGTTCTCCAGGGGTTCAGTCTTTCTGAGACCTCCCTGGGGATGCCGGAGACTGAAGCTGGGACCCTGTGCAAGCAAAGTATGTGCTGCACCATTGAACTATGGCCCCTTAGTGAGCTGAATCGCGTTTTTAGCAATGTTCATGTGTGTTAGCATTTATAATTAATTCATAAATAGAGCTATTAATAGGTGGCTTTTCAAACAGTGAATCAATTAACACATTCACATTCTAGGCCACAGTACGCAAGCTCATACAACGAAAATTTAGTTACTAAGTGGAAGAGTTAATAGCACAACTATTCCGTGAAGTACCTGGTTCAAATTATATTAAGCCTAATGTTTGTGATAAAGAGTACAGAGGCAAACTTATTTGGACACAACAGTGGAGGCTGGTAATTAAGGGTGTCTGGGATAGAGCCCTGCCAACCAGAACCTATCAGAACCTGAGCATCAAGCACCTACTCCATTTCATCTCCCTAGCAGTCACCCTTCACAATTCACACTGATCTCTTGCCTTTGCTTCATTTTCAGAAGTTGCTTCTTCCGTCCAGCAGGGTGTGCTGTGCCTGTCATCTTGGAACAACAACAAAACCTTGTGGAAATTGCCTCCAGGCAGGGCATCCTAGCCCAACACTCTCAATTCTGCTGCTGCTCCAGTGGTTTCTGTTAGGCTACCATGGAAAGCTAAACAGACAGATTTCCACTGTGTTGCAGGGCAACTCTGCAGAATGCTCCCAGCCAATTATATACTAGCACATTAACTTCAGCACCTGCGTCTCACTCACTTGAGTGGGGAGGGAGAGAAACATGGTGTCCAACAACAGGAGAGACAGCAGTAGAAGGTTTTTTGGTTTTGCCTGGGGATTCATAATAATAATAATAATAAATTTTATTTGTTGGTCGCCTATCTGTCCAGGTTAGTGGACACTCAGAAGAACTAAAGACAGGAGCTGTCTAAACTTGACTGAGTGGAGGTGCTTTTTGGTGGGTTTTTTTTTTTTTTGCTGAAATTGACCCCTTTGTACATCAGTGCAGAAAGTGATTAGTTAACTCCAGGCATAAAGAATAACAAACAAATAGGAACTTTCTGTTATTTATTTATTTATATTTATTTATTATTTGATTTCTATCCCGCCCTTCTAAAGTCAGGATCATTCAGACCATGGTATTTCCAATCTCTATGTATGGATGTGAAAATTGGACAGTGAAAAGATAAGAGAAAAATCAACTCTCTCCACCTCACTTTTCTGAAACCAGGGGCAAACCCAACCTCTCTTTACTGTGGGAGCCACTTAAGTGTTTTTTTAATTCAGCTTTAAAGAGATTTCACTACTGATCGGCCGATCAACCCATTTTGTCTCCAGGTGTGGCCAATGGAAGCGCTTTCCTGTGGGGGACTAGTGTGCTCACAGCCTTGGTTTCCTTGCATCACGGGACTCTGCTTGCAGCTTCTGCTTGCACCAGCAACAATAACATGCAGTAGAAATGCAAGAAGGAATGGGGACTTAACCTTTGGATATCCTTTCCTCTCTGTCTTCTTTCCAATAAAAGTTGTATGTAAGGAATGACAGATGCCAGAGTTGAAAGTTACAGCACAATCCTAAACATGTCTACACAGAAGTAAGCCCTATTGAATTCTTTGGGGCTTACTCACAGGTAACTGGGTTTAGAATTGCAGGCTTAGTCTGGAAGGACACAGATCTTGAGCTAGTCACTCTCACAGACTAACTGTATACACTGCTGTAATCTTCTTATAGGAAAGGCAGGATAAAAAATGTAATAACCAGATGCGTCTCCTGTTTGCTGCTGCTTCAGGAAGTGTTGTGACCTGCATACAGGCAAGTTGCCTGTTTATCTCACAAGCTTTCTGTGGTTTTAAGAGCTGCATGAAAAACAGCGAACAGGCAAAGCTTCCCTCAAACTGTGGGACTGAAAAAACGTCTGCCTCTCCTACTGCTCTTAAAGGCACAAGAAAGCTGTTAAGAGAGAAGGTGGTAATCCTACTTATAACAGTCTACAACCTGAGGTATCTTTCTAGACTACAAGGTGGCAACAAGATTGCCAACTTTCTTTTACTAGCTGTTCTCCTGTGAGTTTATCAGTACAGTAGCCAGTGTGGTATAGTGGTTAGAGTGTTTAACTGGGACCTGGGAGACCAGGGTTTGGAACCCCACTCAGCCACGAAGCTCACTGGGTGACTTTTGGCCAGTCACAGCCTCTCAACCTAACCTACCTCACAGGGTTGTTGTAGGGATTAAATCCATGTTGTGGGAAGGAGATCCATGTATGCCACCTTGACCTCCTTGAAGAGAAGGTGGGACATAAATGCAGTAAATAAATAATGTAAAAAATAAGCTGGTGATGTCTATGATGCTATGCACTTAGGACTAAGCTCCCTTGATCACAGCAGGACTTCCTTCTGTGTATACCTGCACAAGGGACAGGTAACAAAATACAGGATCTGTCTTGGGTGAATGACAATATAAGCATGTGTTATTAGCAATTACAATAAAGTTTTAGGATCCCAAGGACTTCACCCGAACAGCCACCTGATATAGAAACAGCCAGTCCATCTGATGTTAGCTGCCTTGCCTGTGCCCCACCAGTCCCAATGGGCAGCCTTTGCTACTGGGACAAAGCAGAAAGATGGAGCCACCCTCTCCAAGTATTTAAACTGAGGCCTAGTGCCTAGGGTAGTGGACCAGAAGAAAATAATCTGTCAAAATGAAATGCAAAATGAAATCTCTTTGGGATATTGATAGTTTTACCTTCAAATACTGCAACTCTGATATATATAAAACACGGATGTACGTGTATTAAAGTTGAGTTGCATACACATAATTGCAGAAATATGTATGTTTGTGGCAGTCTTCAAAGGTTTTTCCATGGGGACCCCTGCAATTGTGCATGTCTGCATAAGTGTATGCCGGTATTCACAGGTACTTTGCCCATATGACTCTGGAAATGTATGAGTTCCAAACTAGGATGTGTAGGCAAAACGCAGACAGCATAGGTGACTTGACTCATTGAAACTGATGTCTGAAATAGTCTTCTTATACAATAGTATTTAAAAGGTGGCCGCTGATAAATACAAACGGCTGTATTCAATCCATTTAATTCAACTGATATCACCGTTCCCGCTATATGCGGGGGTGGATTTGCATCCACTGCCACCCCTCATTTCAGGAAGATGAGAGGTGGTATGATCCAGGGGAAGGGAAACAGATCCCGTGGCCATTGTTGGCCAATCAGGATTGGGGGGGGAGCTGTGTTTAAAAACTGGCTCTGTGCCCAATTCCTCCTATTCACTCTTTTAGCTGCATCCACCTTCTCTCCCTTTCAGTATGGGCTTATCCAGTCGCCATCTGGGCTGAATGGGAATGGGGGGGGGATTCGTGTTTTGCATCCCTCTTGTTTTCCCTTTCCTTACATCAGGGCTTAATTTGTTTGACTGTCAGAGTGGTGGTGTTGCTAGCATGTTGACATGGAATCCGAGCAGGTATACAGGCTGGGACTTAATTTAGGTGTACTGAAACATTTTGGGGGCAGCGGCACCCTCCAGGGATCTCGAGGGTCTTCATGCCTGGGACAGGAACTGGGGAGTGTCCTTGGTGGCCTTCCTTGTGCATTTTGAGTGAATGCCAGTAAGGTGAGCCCAGGCGCGCGGGTGGGGTGCACACCTTAGGCTTGCTTACCAAGGAGGGGGGTAATTCCTCTTCACCTTGGCTGGGGAGCCACAGGCTATGGCTGCTAACATGCCATGGGGTTGTGGGGGATGTTCCCCCAGAGTTAAAGTTCACCTGCCTGGACAGTTGGAATCTGGTTTAATTCAGTTAATTCAGCAGATTTGGACTGCAGGTTCTCAAAAATTTTGTTATATTTTAAATAAATATAACATAAATCCATGTCTATGTCCTGAGTCATCATTTAGATGTGGGGGCAATATAATTTTAATACCACCTTCTAAATATGTTGGAGGCAGGGAATTAATGCGTTTTGTGACCAAATAAACAATAGTTCTAAGATCGTTATGTTATGATATATTGTGCAATCAAATAATGGAAGCTTGGACCACATTTGGGAGTTTATTGTCATTTTTTAATATGCCACTCATAGAAACACTGTAGCTCATTCAGCTTCTGGTTGTGTGGTATCTTGGTACAACAGTAATTTTGCTTAAAACACTCCATAACATTTACACAACATATCATTTGTTTGCTTCTTCTATTTGCTAAAAAACATTAGTTTTCTAGAAACCACTTAGTAACAGATGCTTCCAAAATATGCATATACATCATTAAAATAATATACCTTTTAGCTCAAAGAAGGTCATCAAAATGTGTAATTATAGTAAAATACATGAGTAGGTTAGAGCTCATTTGCATTTTTTAAAAAATATGTTATGAGAGATGTAGTTTTTCATTTCAAACATTTCCCAACTTTTTTTGTTTTGTTTTGTTTTGATAGCACACACCAAAGTTCTTAAACAATGGATGATATCCAAAGTTGTATGAGACTATTTCCACTCATGTTATGGGACTTTTCATTCCTCACCTTCCCCTTGCAGCTGCCCAATCTTCTCCAGAGGTCCACCAACCCTCCAGAATAGATCTGGGGGAGCCACTCACAGATAGACACAACTGGATGTCACACATAATCTTGAAACACTATAGATTGAACTGAAACAGGAAATGGCAACTTTAGAAATCAAATGAACTTTGAATGATTAATGCATTGGAGAAATGTTCAGGGAGAAGTAAATACAAAAGATTTAGCAGATATTTGAAACCTGTTTGAACTAGAATATACACTTGCTTTAAGATAATCTAACTACCACCATTCCAAATTATGGTTGAATAAAGCAAAATACTTGTTTTCCCCAAGCCTAAACGCAGTGAGAAGGCAGTGAATGAGTGTACATGCATGTGCATGGTTGCAAGCAAGTATACACAGTAGAAGCACATGGGTGGTGCCCACAACAGTTTATCTGGTTTGCAAATGTGTCCATGAGCCCAAAAAGGTTGGTGATCCCTGGTTTACTTGAGTGAAAGAAATAAGTTTAGTGGGTAACATGCTGATCTGGCCTTAGAGACCTCTAAGAGCGGGCAGAACAATCCAACTCATGGGAAGCCAGCAGAAGGGGTGCCGACAGAGGAGGAGGCAGCAGGAAAGTCCATAGTATCCAACTGCCATTCAGGAGCCTCTGGGCTGGCTGAACACCAGCTCAGCCAGAAGCTGCATGTGGGGACCCGAAAGTAAAAGCCATCTCTCAGAAATACCCCTATTGGGGAGTAAGTGCTTGCCATAGACTGCCGTTGTAATTATTTTCTTAGACCCACCTTTTTCTCAGCTTTCCTTTGGCCTGAACTGGGATCTTAGGATGTGCCCTAAGTTCCTCCCAGCCCCTCCTCTGATGCGCCCCCAGAACATCCCTTTTTCAGCCCTTACACTGGCTTCCACTGGCTCCCACCAGGCTGGGTTTCCCTGGCAGACCCCTGGCTGAGCCAGCAGATCCTGGCTCTGCCACAGCTGAGCCAGCAGATCCTGGCTCTGCCACAGCTGAGCCAGCAGATCCTGGCTCTGCCACAGCTGAGCCAGGATTAGGAGCTTCTGCTGGCAGAAACTGGTGGAGCCCAGCTGAGCCAGGTCCCTACTCACTCAGCTGGGGGGTCCACCATATCCAATTTCCCTCAGCCCGGCGTAAATAGCAGTTGGATTGCACCCTAAGTCACTAGCAACATCATCATAAAGATAACTGACAACCAGCATGGAGAGGACAGGTCACAACAACCCAAACACTTACAACCTCTTCATTATATAATAAATAATAAAACTTCTGTGTGGCACATAGACACAATAGTACCATTATTATAACTAAATTACATTAGTTTCTGACTATGATTCCCCTCTCAGTTGTTAACTTACTCAAAAATACACAACAAAATTAACCCATCTCTAATGTGACTTGCAGCATGAAGACAGTATTGTAATATATTATGAACCCTTGACAGAGACCAAGAAAGAATAGCTGACCAACTAATCACCCAAGGCAGAACTAAGGCAGACTTACACTGTTTTAAGTCAATGGAGCTCCAAGCTCATGTTTAATTCTCCCACTGATATCTGGAACTTAAGTTTTTAAGTTTGGCTGGATTATGCTATTATTAACTAATTAACTAAAGCCAAGTAATGCTGTTAAAAGCATATATCTCATAGTATTAATGTGTAATATATTCAGAGCTTCAACCTTCTCTTTTCTTGTCTGCAAACACTCATTCCAAATATGAAACTGCCCAGCCATGCCTTTCTTGTATCAACCTATTGTCTAGCAAATATGACTCTGTAATTGGAAATGCTTGATCTTTAATGATTTTTATAATGTATTTGAATGCTTCATGTAGTTTTTCTGAGCTCAAGAGCAGTAGAGAAAACATTAAGTACAAATAGTGTGGCTATTTAAAAGTATGGTTTTGCAACAGTGGGTTTGCAGAGTGTAAGCACTTTTTCTTTTTGCAAAAGATATAGCCTACTCTCCTATAAATTTAAATTTGACAATAACTATGCGTATCAAAAATTACAAAGTAAAGCTCCTAGGAAATTGATCATGGAATTGATTTTATTTAAACTAGGTAAAAAAATCTTTCAGAACTTCCACAGCAATGAAGCTCTAGATACAACATTGTCATACATCCAAGTTGAAGCTTTTTCATGTTGCATGTAATATTTACCAGCTCCAGAAATTCCATCTGGAATTCCATGACTATAGTGTTAACCAGATGTTATTTAACATGATCTAATATTTAAAATTACAGTGTGCTTTATCTCAGAAAATCTTTCATTTGCATTAAAGCAGAGGTCAAGAACCAATGGTCCTCCAGATTTTGTTGGACTTCAACTCTTGTAATCCTAGTCAGCATGGCCAATGGTCAGGGATAATGGGAGTTGCAGTCTAGCAATAACTGGGGAGCCACAAGTTCCCCACTTCTTCATTTAAGGATAGAAAGCTGTGAAGTTATTTTAGACTGCAGAGGGGTGTTTAATCTTTCTTGATCCATTTACATTAAAACATCCAGCAAACCAGCCTGCAATTTACAAGGTTAAACTAGCCATGAAGTACACCTGGGCAATTGTCTATCCTCCATTTGTTCTGTTTGTTATCCACTGTAAGGATCACCAGTTCAGTGGACTACCACCAGTTCAGTGGCAGCTGGTAGCTCCATGTCAGTGGGCCTATGGAATCCACTCCGTATTTAAGTCTGCAATTTCAAGGAGTGGTCCAAGGTGCTGTTCTTTTAAAGTTTGGAGTAAACCTTGGAGCAGATGCCACTGCCCCACTAACATGGGGACACCAGCCACCATTGCCACAGTTGATATGTCTGCAGTAATTGATTTAGTCTACATTAAGGATGGGTGAAAAATTCAATTTCTTTCGTATATAAAGCTGAATCTATCAAATCTGCACTTTCTGAAACAACATAAGAACTGAAACACAGACACCCTTCAAAATGTGCACTGACTTGAATTTTGTGATGCAGTTCTCCAGCCAAGCAATGTTTGCACAAATGCCTATATTAGAGGAAAATGTGCATAAGAATGAATATATATGTGAAAATAATATACAAAATGCATTACATTGGGAGAAATTGCTTGCAAAAGTGTGTACATTAGTCAAAACTGCTTACAAAAATGTGTTTAGTAAGAGATATTATCACTAAAATGCTGGAGAATTTGCAGGAGGATTTTTGGGGGGGGGAATCTGCAAATTAATAATAATAAAATAATAGTAAATTTAATTTCTTCGTCGCCTATCTGGCCAATGGCCACTCTAGGCGACTTACAAAATTGTTAAAATACAATTGATAAAATACAGTAATACAATATAAAAACAACACATCTGCAGCAACAATATTAAAACTGGGCAGGAGGCATTTCAGTTATAACAATTAACCCTCCCCAGATACCCCGAAAGCCTGCTGAAAGAGCCAGGTCTTTAAGGCTTTCCGAAACACATTTAAAGAAGAGGCGTGCCGGAGATCTTGTGGGAGGGAGTTCCAAAGAGTGGGGGCCGCCACTGAGAATGCCCTCTCTCTTGTACCCGCCAATCTGGCTGTTTTTGTTGGCGGGATTCAGAGAAGGCCCTGTGTGGCCGATCTTGTTGGGCGGCATAATTGGTGGCGTTGAAGGCGCTCCATGAGATAAACTGGGCCGGAACCGTGTAGGGATTTAAAGGTCAATACCAACACCTTGAATTGGGCTCGGAAAACAACTGGTAGCCAGTGTAGGTCGAACAACACTGGTGTGATGTGATCTCGGTGGCGACTATTCGTAAGTAGTCGAGCCGCCGCATTTTGTATCAGTTGTAATTTCCGGACAGTTTTCAAGGGTATCCCCACGTAGAGCGCATTACAGTAGTCCAAACGAGAGGTGACCAGGGCGTGTACCACTAGTGGGAGCTGGTGAACAGGAAGGTAGGGTTGCAGCCTTCGTATGAGGTGTAGTTGGTACCAGGCTGCCCGGCTCACTGCCGAAATCTGAGCCTCCATGGACAGCCTGGAATCAAGCACAACCCCAAGGCTGCGGACCTGGTCCTTTAGGGGTAGACTCACCCCGTTGAACTTCAGGTCAATGTCACCCAACCTTCTCTTGTCCCCCACAAGTAGTACCTCGGTCTTATCAGGGTTCAACTTCAGCTTGTTCCTTCCCATCCATCCACTCACGGATTCCAGGCACTTGGACAAGGTCTCCACAGCCAACTCTGGTGAAGATTTAAACGAGAGATAGAGCTGAGTGTCATCCGCATATTGATGACACTGCAGCCCAAATCTCCTGATGATTGCCCCCAGCGGCTTCATATAGATGTTAAATAGCATGGGAGAGAGGATAGAGCCCTGTGGCACACCACAATTGAGAGGCCAAGGGTCTGATACCTCCTCCCCCAACGCTACCTGTTGGTACCTATCGGAGAGAAAGGAATGGAACCACTGTAATACAGTGCCTCCAATTCCCAATCCCTCCAGGCAAAGCAGAAGGATACTGTGGTCGACAGTATCAAAAGCCGCTGAGAGATCAAGGAGGACAAGAAAGGTGGATTCTCCCCTATCTAATGCCCTCCTCAAATCATCTACCAGAGCGACCAAGGCTGTTTCAGTTCCGTGACCAGTCCTGAAACCCGATTGGTATGGATCCAAATAATCCGTTTCATCCAAGTGTGCTGACAACTGGTTGGCCACCACTCGCTCAACAACCTTGCCCAGAAATGGCAGATTCGAAATTGCTGCAGAACTGCGGAGAACCGAATTTCAGGTTGGAAAAATTAGAAACTGAGAGAACCAAAATGGACAGATCCTTCCATCCCCAGTCTACATTGAGTCAGTAGCACCCATGAAGTATCACTGAAGCAACATGCTTGGGGACATGCATGGGAATGACTCCCTAAAGGCATTCTTGTCATGTGCAACTTCAGTTTTGGTTGTGGAATCCGTGGCATTGGAGCTGGGTTCCCCTTCTTCAGGGGATGAGGTCAAGGACTCTGAACTAGAAGGGGAAGGACACATGGAGCGAGAAGGACTCCCACCAGATGACACTGTGGGGCCAGTACCCCTCCTACCCAAGGACGTGGCACCATTGTCCTCATACTCAGAGGACTCAATTGTAGCCCCAGTGAGACCAGAAGCTCCTCTACTCTGATGCAGTAGGAGACTACTTGAGTGGGCTAGGCTCCTTGCCTTGCCACAAAGCAGGACAGGGGCAAAGCTAAAGGACCAAGGGGCCATTGTCAGAAGTAGACTGAATCAAGGAAAGAACATGGTTGCAGGTTGAGAGCCTGAAGTTACAGTCCAAAAGTCTACACAGATGTTAGCCTGCAGTAGATATGGATCTAAGTTTTTTTAAGGCCTGGGGCAAATTAACAGGGTGTTCTTTCAGAGTCTCACCTGAACATGACTCAGCATATTCTTGAACACAGTGATTCTGTAACATCATGGTTATCAAGATTACTCAGGTAATTACTCAGATTACTCAAGATTTCAGTGGGAGAGTTAAGGATGTGCTCAGCTCTTCCGTTTTAATCAACAGAAATGAAAAGTGCTGACTTCCTGGAAGGATTGCTCCGCCTGTGGCTGCCTCTGAGATGAGCTCTGTCTCAGAGGAAGCTTTTTTCAGTTTAAAATCAGTCAAAAGGGAACTTTGACTGGTATAAATGTTCTCCCAGGTAAGGGTGAACCGAAGATTATCCACAGAAACTTCGTTAGGCTGTCGGTGGCTGGAATCGATCAGGAATTCCCTGGGAAAGGAAGGCATACCTAGCAGCCGAGGACGGAGTTAGGACTTCCAGCAAGCTGGGCTGAAAAAAGCGAGACATTTTTTCTTTTAAACGATCCACAACGGGCGAGCTTTCTTCTGTCTAATCTTATCATTTGGCTTAAATTACTACAGTAAAAGAGATTTGTTTAAGAATCAGAAATCAAGATACCTGGGTGAGTTACACTTCTCTCTTTTATACAAGGAATTAAGGAGGAGGAAAGAAAATTTAAAAAGCTTATCTTATTTTTATGGCAAAAAGCTGGCCTGAATTTGGAAACTATAAAGATTAAAACGGATGAGGGGCAACTTACCCGAAGGGAAAATCTGATCTAGATGATTATTTGATTGATATATGTCTGGGACTACTTTTTCTTGGACTACTTTCTTTAGACGAATCTGCTGTTTGTGTATGTTACTAATTGTTCGGCGTTGTGAACCAAATTTGTTTTGCATTCTTGGACGTGCGGGAGATAAGAACTGTGCTGGCCAGATGATGTCAACAGGCCTGGAATATTAACCCCCTTATTGCTGGAAAAAGAAGCAAATTACTCTTTGCTTGGGAATTGTGGCTATATTGGAAATTTGAAGGGTTTTTTCTTCGGCTTTAAGAATGACAATCAAAGAAGTGGCAGAGACCCCGGATGTATCCCTGGAAGGGTTTTCCCCTCTGGATATGTTTCAGAAGATAATGGATGAGATTAAGATAACGAAACAAGAACTGGGACAGAGTAGACAAGAGATGGCAACTGAATTTGGTAAAGTGAAACAGGAGTTGAAAGAAATAAAGGATTATATGAGAAAAGGAGCAGATGGCCAAGCAATAGAAGATGAAAAATAAATTAAAGGGAAGGAGCAAATTCTGGAGATTGGATCAGATATATCAAATGTGGAATTGGAAAAAGATTTGGACTTTATGGCAAAAATTAAAGGGAGGATGCAAGTCCTGGAGATTGGAACAGATATATCAAGTGTGGAACTGGAAAAATATTTGGAGTTTGTGGATCCTGGAGATAAAGATTACTGTTTGGAATTCGGCGTTGTCCCTGGAGAAATTGATGAAGATATCAGAGATAAAGTTATCAATGCTTCGATGGAATTTCTGGACTGGAATGATTTGATGGAACTTGAAAAAGAGAAAAATTATAGAATTAATTCCAGATATGTGACAATGGAAAAACTCTCAAGAGATGTGCTAGTGCATTTCATAAAAAAGAGGAACAGAGATATGACTTTACAACAATATTTCAGCAACACATTCAGAATTGACGGCAAGGAAATATTTGTGATGAAGGAAATTCCCATCAGACTCTTACTATATGACTATGACTATGACAGCAAGATTATTATGGGTGCAAGGATGGAAGTTGGAAGATGGAATTAACACTGATAATGGAAAAATGGCTATTGAAATTACTGGACCTAGCAGACTTGATGAGATGGATTAATTGACATGTTTATTTGAAGAAAAATCGATGGATATATTTCTCAAGGAGTGGAAACCTCTCTTTGACTTTTTGCGGAAAGAATAAAGTGATGTTAATGAGATTTGATGATTAATTAAGATAACTACTGGAGGAAAGTGATTTTGTAATATATTAAGAGACAGGTTTGTTATATATCATAGACCTATAACTGATCTGCAACAAATCGGAAGTCAACATTTTATTTTATTGTTTAATCTGTTTCTTTTTTGTTTTGTTTTGTTTTGTGTTTGAAAATTTGAATAAAATTAATGAACAACAAAAAAAAAGAAATGAAAAGTGCTTAACTTTGGCAGCACTGTGTCCTAAGCATTAAAAGACAAGCCACGGAATTTGCTTGGATGTAATGTAAAGCATAGTTTAACATGAGCCTGCTTCCCCCTCCCCTCTTCTCCTCCTGTATGGCTACAAGGAGGATATCAAAAGCATCCAATTCTGTTTAAACTAATCTCAGTATGTCATTTTGTCCGAACAGGGAATGGTGTTAATTTAAAACAGTGGTGGGGAACCTCCAGCCTGTGGACCCAATTAGGTCTTCCAGGCTTCTCCATTTGGCCCATGAAGCCATTTCAGACAAGCCACACCCGCTTCTGGATCCAGTTGCCAACACTTGGTTTAAACTACAGTTAATCCAAACAAGGAAGGATAAAAAACAATCACAGTTTGATCATGACTTGTTCAGGTAAATCCTAGTTTAACTAATCACAGTGTGTTCTGGCTTAGCCAACATGATAAACTGTAGTTAATTGAAAAGGAAGCAGATGTTTCCAATCTCCTCATGGCTGTGCCAGAGAAACAGAGGTGAAGGGGAGTACATGGAGCCTGAGGCTCATGCAAATAACACTAAGCTATAGTTTAGTATTACATCCAAGCCATCCTACTGTAATCTGTAGCTGCCATAAATCTGCTTGGATGTGAACGACTTCACACTTTTATGTTTGCCATGAATATATCAGTGAGGCTGTGAAATGTGAATGACCTTGTGCATATTTAAACATCTGATATAGACTGTGAATAGGGATATTGAAAGATTTCAAAGCCATATAATGACAGTCATTTGATGTGGATGGATGTGGATGACGTAGTAACAGATTCTTGTGTAGTAATAGTTTAAAAAACTGGCTCAGATACATTTTATGTGGCATATCATTTTGCAAGCAATGGACTACTTCATCAAAGCAAAATGATAATGCCAACTAAGCTAATTTCTAAGATACTACAAGACTCAAAAATTATTTTTCGCCTTTGGTCAGCTTAGCAAATTTCATCACAAAGCCACTGTAATAAAGTGATATTGACCAAATTATTATTGTATACAATGCTTTACTAGATGTACTCAGACATTAATATCTATATGTCTGCTAGGAACATAATTTATTGTCAACTTTCAAGCTCTTTGAAGCAATTCGGGATGAAATAAGTACATTTAAGTCCCAGTCAATATGCTATAGAGCATTCATCTACACAGACAGTACCATTCATAGATTCAATTTATTCCACAATAGAATTTTTGTTATATTTTTTCTGGGTTGCACCCTTTATGTACAACATATATATATATGCTCTGTGTTGACATGTTTATGCTCAATTTTATCTGTTCCCTGTTGCAAGAATTATCTCAGATTTATCAATGAAGAAATGTGTTCACTGAAATTCAATGAATTTTTCCCCTCAAAACATTAGAAATTGTATTTCTGTTTAGAATATTGACAATCTCCATCCATCATTTATAAAATAATTTCTTTGCTTCCTAGCAAGGGAGCAGATTCATATCAATCACATACAAATGTGGTGCTTGACACCAAGAATATGTATCAGTATGCATATTTTATCAAGTAACTAAAGTTCACAATGCCCAACCTCATACTGATTTTGGTCTTAATACTTATATTCTATTAATGATAATCAACAGTTAGTGGAATCATAAGTCTCACAGAAGTTTCAGTTAGTGATGCGACAATGTAGCATTGGGTGCTTAATGTAAATGTGGTGGTGCTATGATGTATACACACAAACACTCACACACACACCTTATTATATAAGTAGTAAAAACAACTCAGTATAATGGGTGGTGTCTAATGCTGAAGAATCACTGGAATCAATCGACTGATGTAACTATGTGTGGAACAAACAGAAGGTGTGATTGAATAGGCATTGGTGGGGAACATCTCTACACCCAAGCATTTTTACAGATTCTTTGTGACTCTTTTTCAGTGGAAGCCTCCTTCAGAATCAGGATTTGTTTCATCATTGAAACATTGGATTGGACTCAAACTGTGCTGCACTTAGGTCCTATTGAGATCAATGTGAAATGTTAGTTATGACTAACTTTAGTGCCATTAATTTCAACCGTCATAAAGTATGACAAATGTAAGTCTGGCTCCATCCCAGTGTCCTCAAGTGCAGGACTTTACTTTTCCCCATAGGAGTGAATCCCAGCCATTCCAGTGTACGACAAGTATGTAATTAAGGACCCAACTGAGATAGAAGCACCAGAGCCAGAGTATCCAATGTTGGGATCAAGTTGTAAATTAGCATTGCAGAGCTGCATTTTGCTGCTAGGCCTTGGGTGAAGGCACAATGGTTTAGATAGGCCACAACATTATTAAATTGCTGGTTTACCTCCCTGACTCCTTTTGCAGTGTCAGTACCCCTTAGGTGAACGAATGGTAATCCTAGCCCCTTGCTTAGGAGACCCCATTCTGTTCTGGGTCTTGAGGCATTATATACTACAATTGGTCTATCACCACCAATGTCTGTCATGGATCCCAGCTACACCATGGCCTGTGTGAGGTAACAGCGATCCCCCTCCATCATGGCTTGCAATCTTGAGTTCCTTCCTGGAACCTTCAATGTTTTGTCATTGAATGTAGCTGTCTTGCAATACCCTTGAGCTACCTCTTGTTGCATAACCTAATCCACACTAGGGATGGAATCTACATTTCACTGCCAGTTCGATGTTCACTCCATCGAACTTCCTTCTGGTACTGCTTCATAAAGGATCAATGTTTGCGCTTTGCAATAAATATAGATTCAGGGGATTTTCCACAAAAGAATCAATATTAATATGAATATTTTAAATATGAATATCATTTTTCATGGATTTTTTTAAAATATCATTTTCCTCAAATCACAGTGATTGGAGTGCGTGGGGGGGAATTCACTGGGATTGAAAGCTAAACCTGCCCATCAACATGAAGATCCCATCTACCTCTCCATCCCCTTCCCTCTTGTCTCTGTTCCTCCCATCTTGAGCTCTGAGTGTTTTCCCAGACAGCTTTCTTTTTGTTTCTCAGAAAAGAGTGGGGAGAACAGTGGAAGGGGAAAATGGCGGCATGGTTAACATCTACGGGCCATGCGGTCCCATTAACAATGGCTTTTATGGGGGTTTTCCTGAGAAATTCCCCCTCTGTTAGAGGCTACAAAGGAGTGGAAGTATGGGGGAGTCCTCCCCCCTGTTATGAGGTGTGCTGCCCTTTTCATACTCGACCTGGACACCGCTGTTGTAAGCTATCGGCGTGATTTGGAGGCGCCGCCCAGCAACCTCTCCCACACCAGGCCACTTTTGTCGGTGGATGATGTTGGGCCAGGGTCATAGTCGAGGAGGGACCGCGATCACTTGGTGGGTCTGACGCTGCGGCCCTGTCTTGGAGTTGAATGTAGGGGTGCCTCCTTCCCCTGTGGGTTGACCGCTGGGTTGCGGCTGGGTTCCCGTGGGCCCCAGATGTGGAGACACCATCGCTCAGCTTCGGCGACCTGTTGGAGGCCTCTGAAGGCCAGGGAGCATCCTTGCAGCTGCCATTGCCGTTGCTTTACCACTTGGCTTGCACTCACTTCGTCCCGGTATCAGCTGCGCCCGCACCCCAGTGCCTCTGCTTTTGGCTTCCGCTTTCGGCTTTTTCAGGGAGAGCGTCTTGGTTGGTCTACAACCTCGAGAGGCTGTTCATCTGCCCCCCTCCCCCGCTGGAGCTGTTGGATGCTGGACGCTAAGACCAAGAGATAGTGCCACTTTTGGCCTTGTGAATGGAGTACCACTTGTGTTGCTCTTATGCTAGGTGCAGGAAGACTCACACCGTGAACTTTTTATCTGAAGGCGCACCCTCGGGATTGACACAAGTGAGGCGCCCTGAACAAGTTCAGTATTCTGAACTTGGTTCTATGACATTGTTTAATTATATTGTTTACTGTTATTGTTATACTGTTATAGTTTTTTATGTTTCTGATATTTTGATGTGTTATATGCTGTATTGTACATTGCTCAGAGTGGCTGGGAAGTCAGCCAGATGAGCATCTAACAAATAGAATAAATAAATAAATAAATTATGTGTTTATAACTTTATGGAAAAACTAAGGCAACAGAGCTACTTGGAAAGTCAGGCACTACCTGATCTATGTCAACATGCCATTTTAACAGTGTAATCCAACTCAAGAATGTGACAGATTACCTCCATATTATTGATATTTTGAGGAAAATATCAATATTAATATCAATATTTTGAGGTGATTGTAAAAAAAACCTGCTTAAGCCTGGAAAACCACTAGAAAAAAAACTGATCTACAAGGACAAAAAAGCAAATAGGAAATCCAGTGTCAAATTTGAATTTTGCAAAATTGAGCACATTCCTATTACACACACACACAAATACAAACACACAAGAATCACACTTCTACCCTAATCTCATCTGCAGACTGGCCTGCTTGCAATCCATGAGTGTTCTTGCTTTCTCCCTTCATATCTACATGGAGTCCTTATACATTGAAAATTAGTTCACCTAAGCTCACAGTTTATCAACAGTAGTCATCCAGTGCAGGCAGAGGATAGAGGAGGTCCCACTCAAGCTTTCTTGAGTATAGGAAGGTACCAGAAATTTTCTATTTAGGAGTCAGACTTCAAGCAGAACAGTCTTTATAATATATGCTTTTTATTCATATCTTGTACACTACAACTAATAAAATGCATTCTAGGTGGCCTTAGCCAACATTGCAGAAACAGAACAATAGGAATACATATCAGCATGAAAGAAGTTGCTGGATATCCATTTAACATCAAAGTATTTGAAGGCACTTCTTAGTTAAAGCAAGTTACAATAGATGAAAGATTAAGTTAAACTCTAAGTCATATTACAGAGCCAAAGTTACAAGGTACATGGAAATACATGTCATAATACATACCCATCAGATGTCATGGATGGAATAGATGGAATGTTCTCCTGCTTTCTTCTACCCCCCACTCCAGCCAGATCTAAGGGGTCATGAGTGCTATAAAACCTGCCCTTTTATACACTTTCTTATCAAAGGGGGGCATGTTCCCATGGCCCTATCAGTTATGCTGCCTACTAGAAGCAGCACTAGCTGCCTTCTCCTTGCCATCTCTTTCTGACATCTCCTAGAGATGGCAAGTATGCCTAGTGTCAACAACTAGTTGGCTTAACTATCTGCAGACTCTCTAGAAAGTCTGCTTGCCCTATCTACAGGTATCAGCCATGCCATATAAGGAGCTTCCTCCTACCTCATGTTGACATTTGACAGAACACATTGGCTGTCTGCCCGGACATCTTATCTTATACTATGCTTCATAATAAAACATGGCTTTATTCAGAAGGGAGGGCAAACCCATTTTTAAAATGAACCTTTTTTACTTTTTAGCTCTGATATATCAATTAGCTATAAGCTAAGCAAAACAAGCAAATGTAATTGATTTCAGCACATTTTATGCATATTTTAAGCCATTATCTGGGCTGGCCCATTACAGCCCTAAGGAGGTTTTTGCTCCAGATGCCCTTAAGCCAATAAACCAAGAGCGGCTTTTTAAAGTATCCTCTCTTTCTGATTTTGGGTGTCTTGGGGTATTCACAGTGATTGCCTACCTTCACACCCAACACTGTACTGTATTTATTAATCAATTAATTAAGATTTGAGGAAGTGGGAGACACTTTTGTGAAGAAGTTCAGTGGCTGTCCCAGTTTGAGAGAGCAGAGTATTGGGGGTCAGGAAAAATCTCTTTCCAATTCAATGAAGGGAACAAAATATCTGCATGGCTCTGAGGAGACCACATCACCATTATGTAGCAAGGAGAGTGGATCATCACTTGCGGCCAATGAGTGAAATAAAGCGTAGACAACAGCTTAATTTGATTTCAGTTTAATTTGTCTCAAGACAAAGAAGAGGAAGGAGGGGCGGCCCAGGCTTAAATAAGCCTCTTGTCGCTCCGCCCCTCCACGCAGCACATCACACATGCCTATTGTGTGCAACGCGCAATGCTGCCCTTCTTTCAAATGGCAGCTGCGGCTTCACTCTCTAGCCGCAACTAAGCGCCACACGCCCAGGCTTCGCGCGGTTGAGTGGCGCTGGACTTTCCTGGGAGACTAAGACAGGAAGATATCCAACTGCTTTAAAAGGCTCTTCCTTGACCTCTTCACATTGCAAGAGGTAGTCTGATGTGGCCTCAGCAAGATAACACTCTTCTCCAAGGTGCTAAGGACAAGTTTCCCCAATCCAAATATGAAATGCAAATCAGAATTATGTTAGTTGGATGCTGGATACTTGACGTAAGAGCAACAACAGCAAAAAGTTTAACTGGCATGGTCACTTCTTTGTTGTTGAAATATGAAATGCAGCTACAACTTTTGAAAAGAGATGTTTGATTGTTGTCTTTGCAGCCCTCTTTTGGCATTTGCCTGAACACGAGTGTTAAAAATGCATAGAATAGTGGGTTATGCATGCAAGCCTTGCCCCCAATGTCCCTGTGTGTATAGGCTTCTCTCAGACCTTCCTGTGTTGAGCATAATAGTGTGAAGGGGGCTTCTAACCACACTGAGTGCAGTTAGAAGGCTCCTTGAGATCAAGAATGATAATAATGTCATTCCTCCAGTCATTCAGAGGTGTCTTACAACATTCAATTCAACAGGATTAGAAGCTATCCCAGACCTTCCACTGAACATGGCAAAGTCAGGAAAAGAGGGGACTTGCCCACAGCACAGTCCCCTATATACATTTATCCTCCCCTGATTAGGGTGAAAGTCTGATGTCTGTCCCAGAAATTAACATGAAATACATGTGAGATTGTTGATATGGAGTTCTGAAAGATGGGTGCTTCACGGAAGGAAATAATAATCTCTAAGCCGTTATAGAATCCCATAAATTGGAAAATGTCTTCAGTCCATGACTGCAAACAAAAAGAGATCTTTCCTGAGAGTTTACTACAGCTAATATATTTTAAAGTAATATAAATAATGTAAAAATAATTATTTCTCTCAATTTGCGTAAATGATCATCAGCCAATATGAAAAGTGCTCTCTCTGATAATGCACGTTTGCAGTGGATAAATTATTCAAAGAGCTTCTTCTTATGCTGGTGGTGCTGTTTAATGTGTCAGCCAACACGTAACTTCATTTCCATGATGTACATGTAACAAAGAGGAACATGAAATGTTTGGTACATTGGGTGAATGGTACTCTTCTGAAGCCTGAAAATGATAAGGAATACAAAAGGAAGATGCATATAATAAGAAATGAGCATTTCTTAAATGGTTACACAAAACAATTATGCGACAACGAAATTGGTTCTTTGGGTATGACTAGCGTAAGCAAGCTATGTTTGTGTTGCCCCCATAGAAATCATACAATTATAGCCTACTATATTAATCATACACAAAAAGAATTGTCACTGGTACAGAATCCTTTTGTTTATCTGTTTCATTAATGCACATTTATTTCTGAGAGTCCCAACTTCTTCTCTCTCTGTTGTAACAAAGCAGATGTACTGATCAGTTAAATCCAAAGTTAACAATAACAATGAAATGTATATCTGACTCCCAAAGGGAACCCAAGGCAGCAAACAAATGACAAAACACTAAAATCTTAAAAACAAACCATCTCAAAAACATATTTAAAAACATTTTAAAAAATGATTTCAATACAGATGCAGACTGGGATAAAGTATCTACTTAAAAGTTGCTGAAGTTATGTTTTGCCCTCATTGACTATAATTGAGAATCTGAACATGGCTATGTCTTTGTTTTCCTTTTCACAATGGCTATGCCTTTGTTTTGCTTTTCACATAGGTGAATGGAATTTGCACACAAAGGAGCCCCTCTAGAGTGAATTAAGCCTGCCAAAATTGAGTCAGATCCATCCAGGTGCTTCATGCAGAGAACATTTGAAGTTGTGTTTTTTTTTAAGTAACTTTTTATTTTCTACCAGAACTAGATGTAAATTGTAGTACCCCTTCTGAGTGGATGAAGGCTGCTAATATTCAGAAAAAGAGATGCAGCAGTTTTCCCAGAAGGGCAGATTTTACTGGGGGGGGGTAGGAATAAAAATCACATTCTTCCCCCCTCAGTTTTTTGGGACTATCTGTCTAAAAACCAAGGACATGGGGGAGGTGCCTCTGAGTAATAAATCTGTCAAAGCTTTCAAAAATAGGTCCAGAGACTAGCATGCTATGCAATTTTACCTTTGTTAGAAAAAACTGGAAAAGTCACAGTGCTTCTTTTCTGTCTCCTCCCCCTCCCCCTTTTCTGGAAGTATCCTCCAGAAGAAAAAAAAGAGAGTGCTATGATTTTAAAAGAATGATGGGGAAAGAAACAAGAGATTCCAGTAAATCCACTGCTGATGCTACAGTCATAACCAAAACTTGTGTTTATTTCTTCATCCCACCCCCAAATCAGAATGACTAGAATGCATGGGGTGGGAGGAATTCACTGGGATTGAAAGCTAAACCAGCCCATCAACATGAAAGATCCCACCACCTCTCCACCCCCTTCCTTCTCTCTATTCCTCCCCTCTTGAACTCTGGCTGTTTTTCCAGTCAGCTTGGTTTTGTTTCTCAGAAAAGAATGGGGAGAACAGTGATGTGTTTATAACTTTATGGAAAAACTAAGCCAACAGAGCTACTTGGAAAGTCAGGCACTCCCTCATCTATGTCAACATGCCATTTTAACAGTGCAACCCAACTCAACAATGTGAAAGATTACCTCGAATCATCCCAATTTACCTCATTATTTGGGACACACCCAGAGCTGATGCACACTCCTAACAGAAGGCATCTGTCACTTGTCCATGCCACGGCCAACCACATAAGACTGTTGATACAGAAAAAGGAAGCAGAGATTCAGACCTGATCACAGAGCCTCCTTGATTCTGATTGGCTCTGCAGGATACACTTGTAATACCTACACCACACCATCCTTTCAGAGAGATGAGGACTGACTATAAGCACAGTGGTTCTGACCTATGGCCTTAGGATAAAACAACAGATCTCTGAAACTTCAATTATTTTCCCGGAAAATTGTCTCTTCCATTCAGTTACCTTTAGACTTTACAACCTGAAACTTTTTTGTTTGCTCTGAATGATGCTAGCACAAAGTCAATTACAAGTTTCGGAGGAAGCACAGCCTAGTGATTGTTTATATTTCTCCCCCAGTTCTCAAGGGTTGCAAAAAGTCTAGACTAGGGAAGCATATCTTGTTTTCTTTTAGATATGATTGTGCATTAAAATAGTTCACATGGTGTGGTCTTAGCCAGAATTTTTTTATTAGCTTCTCTACACAATATCCTGGAAACACTAAAACTGCAGTTTGGTGATAGAATTTTTGAACTTGTCAACCTTTAAAAAAATAATTTCAGAGTGTTTGAGGAAAAAACAGCATGATCCACAATGAATGGTTTTCAGCCCACGAAATTCTTTAAATAGCTCAGAGACCTCCTACTGTTCATATTTTATTTGTGAACAGTGAGATAGGCTTTGTTCATTTCAACCCACTTGTTGTTATTTGAGCCAGATAAAACACATAACATTCAAAAACTAATCGCAATCCTGGATAGAGAACATGGAGATATTGCTTTAAAATGTCAGCATGCAGTCTTATAGCCATTAATGGCTTTTAAGTATCTAAGCATACATAATAACAGCAGATTCATAAACCCATAAAAGATTTGCTGAGTATATTTTTCGATTTAAACTTTTAATATATAACAAGCAAACGGTTACATATGTAATTGCATAATACAGCATTTCCCCACTTTTTGTACAGTGATATCATGCTTGCATCACTTACTTCGAATATGACCTCCCCTACTTGCAACATATATAAATCTGAAGATGTGCTTGGTTTTCCTGTCTTAAACATAGTCTGAACCAATCGTTTTTTAGGGAAATAATGTTCACCATTTGCAGCATGTTGAAGGAGATTGGCTTCTAAATCAGTGGTTGAGATGAGTAGCTGACCCTACAATTAAAATTTCATTAATGGATGACACTATGGCACAATTACAAGAGCTGTTTCATGCATTACAGCAGTGGAGACTGGTGACCATTGGGAATGGTAGGGCGGAAGGCAACGAGGCCCACAGAAGGTGTAGCCTGAGCCAATGACAAGCAAAATTTTGTTCTCATCCTCTTCCCACAAAGTTCTACAAGGGCAACATTAAACTGAAGAGGAGAAAGCTGACAGGCAGTGTTCAATGTAACTTATGCTGGGTTACTAGGTCACGTGACTGAGCTGAACAGAGTTTGAAACTCTCCCTGCCCCATTCCCATCATTCCTCTTTGGGGGGACTTAGCCCAGCACCAGCCCTGGCTCAGCCAGCTTCAGTTGAGCCCTGCCTGAGTCAGGACAGAAGATTTACATTGTTATATTTCCAGCTAAGCTGGAATGAGGGATGTCAGCAGGCTGAACCCCAGCTGACCCCAGGATCATCTGGAGATCCACCTACTCCAAACCCCATTCATCCTAGCTGAACTTGGGTTTGGATTGCTCCCTTAATTAGGAGCTGCAGCCAATCCCAGACCAATCTTTGACTAGTATACCTTCTTGAACTTCATGTTTTCACACACCAGTTTTTCCTCATTCATACAAATGTGGTTCACCTTAAAAGATAGTGTGGTGAGTCATAGCGATCTTTTTTTAATTTTAGCTGCTGTTTATGTTTATGTTTAGCTGAACACACTCCCAAAATGTCACCTGGTACAAATCAAAGTGGTTCTGTTTACTTTAGCAGAAGTCAGTTTGCATCAGATACTCACATCTTTCCAACAGTTAAGTGTCTATTAGAATCACAGAATCAAAATGAACTATATGCTTTCTAGTACAAACCTCTTGATAGAGATGGAAAAATCTGTCAATGTTGGTTTCTCTCTGTTTCTCATTTTTCCAACCTTCAGTTCGCCCCATTTTGCCTACATCTGTGATTTTTTAAAAAAAATCTACATGAAAATTTGCACACAATTTTGTGTACATTTTTGTTCACAACTTTGTATGTGAATTTTTGAAAGCATTTATTCCCCTAACCAAATGCATATTTTAGTGAATATAATATATGCATTTTTGTGGACATTTTTTATGAACACACTTTTTGGGATACATTCTTTCATTGAAGAATTGCATTGCAAAATTCAGAAAAATGCAAATTTCAAAGAAGAGCTGTTTCAATTTGCTTATTAGCTTTAGAAGTGCGAATTTGGTAGGTTTGCATTAAAATGTGAACTGAATGGATTTCTTCCCCATCCCTACACAAAGCAAGATTCAAATATCCTACCCAGATTATGGCAGCATGATGTGCTACAGTCAGAGCTGCCCCTATCAATTATCAGGAGAGCTTTTACTTGTGTTAGATGCCTTACCTAGCCCAATATGGGATGAGCATCTGACCTTCTTCAATTATGCAAAGGTATATGGGTAGTGGTGTTTATAACAGGAGAACCCACTGTGATAGCCCTTAATAGTTCAGAACAGGGGTGGCCGACATGGTGTCCTCCAGATGTTGTTGGACTACAACTCTCATAAGCCCCAGCAATGGTCAAGGATGATGGGAACTGTAGTCCAACAGCTGCAGGGCACCACATTGGCTACCCCTGCTTTAGAAAAACTGGGAAAGGCCCAACATCAAAGTAGAAGAAACATTTTCTTCCCCCTCTCAACTACTATTATAAGGTTAAATTAAAATCATTCATTCATCCAATTCTGGCTGGAATCTAATAAGGTTCTTTATGATCACAAGAGCTCCAGAAAGATTGTTTCAGAATTTGGAGAGAATGAGTTCTTACTTGTCCTATCATTCTAGTACTGTAAAGTTTCTCTCCCTTTTCCTTTTCTTTTGGCCATGACTGCCAGAAGAGTCAATGCACATCCAAAATAGGGAGATCACAATATATCACAGGCAAGACTGTAGTGAAACCTGCATATAGCATCATAGGACAAACTGATCATTTTGGTTGTGATATTTTATTTACTAATGTTTACTAATAACTGTACATACAATTTGGATCCTTAGTTGCAAAGTGGAGTGATTTCCACCAACTCCCCTTCCACCTGTTCCTGCACCATATTCTCCATCATTTCCATGCCCCCTCCTAACTGTAGGGGCAAATTTGGAGGACACATGGGACTGTAGACAGAAGAGGAGGGCAGAGAACCTCAGTTCCTTGAACTCTGTTCCATTTATGAAAGGTACAATCCTAGTCAATAACTTCAAGTGGTTAGATGCTTCATGTCAAACACGGGAGTTCACAGAGGCATGCAGCTAATTCACAGATAAGGCCAGACCATAAATCTGCCAGGCAGGAGGGGCCAGCCAGCGTGTTTATTGTTTGGGAAGCACTGAAGGAGGAGGCAGAGAAATCCTTAAGGGAGTCCAAATGTCTAGAAACCAAGAGATCCCATCAGGCAGGGCAGGGTTCAAGGCACGGGTTTAACAGGAGAGCTGGAGTAAAGTCTGCAGCAAGGCTTGATATTGACTCTAGCGAAGAGTTTCCCTTTCCTTCCAGCCTTTTGTACTCTGCGTGCTGGCCCAGGTGCCTACAATCAGCCTGTTCTTGTGAGTTCTCCTGCTCCTTAATCATGCTGATTGCCTTTGTTGCTGCAACACCTGTTGGTGTCTTCTCTCTGCTGGGGAAGGGGCAACCTCCTGGTCGCTTCCTGACTCTGACAGGCAGGCCCCCTCAGGGACTTGTCTCTGGTCTGGCGAAGGGTCCTGGGCTGTCTCCCTGTTTGTCCTCTCTCCTGGGTCTGCTGTCTCCCATTCCTCTTCCTCCTCGGATGAGTCCTCTGAGGGGGGCATGGCACTTCGTTTTTTCCTTTGACACAATTTTTGTCCACATTTTAAGCAGCCTAGTTTAAAATATTCTGATCGTTTCTGTTTTGCATTCCTTCAGTGCTTGCCATTTTTAAGTCTAATAACTTTGTGCCACTAGTTTTAAAAGCTGAAATTGTTATTCCGTGATCACAAGAATCAAATATTTGCCAACTTTTATCTCATTTATCATTTATAGTTTATTTCCTTGGGAATAGGTCCAAAACCATCTCTGGCCTTTCTGATTGCTCAGCAAATTTGAAAGGAAATAACTCTATTTTACCTCCCCAAATAACCTTTGCTATTCATTTCATAAGTCAGTGTGAGGGTAATTGAAGTCTTTGTGATTAATGATCTGTCTTTCCACAAATATCTCTTATGCATATAAACATTTCCCTGACCTGTTGCTTTCATACCATTCTGCATGTTTATGTATATTTCTTTACAAAACTGCTTGTATCTTTGCTGTCATTCATTTCCACCAACTCCATCTGAAACAGTATGCTGCCCTCGTGGAGAGATGCTACATTTCTTTCTCATTTAGAAATGTCTTTCTCTCTTTTTTAGTGCAACCTAGAACTCAGTCCTAGGCTCTTTTAAGGATGTCACAAATTGAAAATTGTTCCTCAATCTGGTCCTGTTTCCTAGTGTGAAATGCTTGGGTTGCAGGGCACACTGTTCACAACCTCCACCTATAGTTCTGCATAGTTTATGCAGGCATGTAAGTTCTCTGTCCTCTCAAGTTTGGCTGAGCTTAGGGTAGGTTAACAGATGCAGTTCCAATGAGCCACGTTTGTTTTTTTTAATTTGGCAGCTTCTCTCTACTCTACTATCTCAATTTCTCTTAGATCTTCCTAGCCCAAGTAGGGAGAAAAATACATACTGCCAATCAAGTTTTGTCTTAGGGCCAAATTACACATGGCATTAGAGGCATAATTAAGTGTAGGTTTTCTTTTCTTTTTACAAATATCCATCACAGGGACCCTAATTTCTAATCAGGACCCTATTGTGGGGGGGGGGAAGTTGGAGGCTTTAGCCTTTCCCCCTACTGTGGGCCTGATCCTTACTTAAATTAAGTGCCACATTTACTTTTGAAGTAGTAAACACAAGAGTGATGGGACTTTTAACCAAGATAAACATTTATCTTGAATGTATACCCACTAGGGTTATATAGATACACAGATTTTTTCATGTTTGGGAGAGTTTTACTATTTAAAAATCTTTGTAACTCTGTAATCCCATATTGCATTTCTGTTTAATGTCCCTAGATTAGGGGCCCTACATCATTCCCTTTGTCATGGACAGATCACTGCTTGCTGAAGTTTAGACTTACAGCAGCTTTTCCACTCTGCAAGGGTGGGGGACCTATTAAGATGGTCCATCCCCAGAGACTAATGGATCTGTATGGTTTCCAAAGGGCTCTGGGGAGTTTTCTGGCTGATAGGGCTGGAGCTCCTGGCAAAACCCTCATTGATCTGTGGAATACAGCAATGTCCCGGGTGGTTGACATGATTGCTACTGAGTGCCCTCTCCTGTGTAGAGCTCATGCAGCTCCAGGGTATACCCCAGAGCTGAGAGCAATGAAACAATATAGGAGACGGCTTGAGTGCAGATGGAGATGAACTCCTGGTGGATGCAATCAGACACTGGTAAGTGCCTATGGTAAGCTGTATTCAGGGGCGTGAAGGCAGCAAAAAAAACAATATTTTGCTGCCACTATTAAATCATCACTTCGCCACCCAGCAGAGCTCTTCAGAGTTGTCTGGGAACTTTGAAAACGATTCGGAAACTTCAGCTAGTGCAGAATGCTGCGGCCAGAGTTCTTACTGGGACGAAGAAATTCGACCACATAACACCTATTCTGGCCCAACTGCACTGGCTTCCAATATGTTTCCGGGCCAGATTCAAAGTGTTGGTCTTTACCTATAAAGCCCTTAACGGCACTGGACCGCAATATCTGATGGAACGCCTCTCCCGCTATGTTCCTACCCGTTCACTCCGCTCGACGTCTAAGGCCCTTCTCCAGGTCCTAACCCATACAGAGGCCCGGAGAACAGTAACAAGATCTAGGGCCTTTTCGGTGGTGGCCCCCGAATTATGGAATGCCCTCCCAGATGAGATACGCCTGGCGCCTTCTCTGTCATCTTTTCGGCGCCAGGTAAAAACCCACCTCTTCACCCAGGCATTTTAAAGTATTTAAGCTTTTAATCTTATTTTTTTAGTTTTCTTTCACTTTGTTTATATAATGTTTATATTGTCTGCGCAATACACACTTGCTGTATTTTAAATATTGTGGTTTTATCATGTTGTACACCGCCCTGGGAGCTGCTAGCTATAGGGCGGTTTAGAAATGCAACTAAATAAATAAATAAAATAAAACTATTACACACTAGCTCCAAGGACATGATAGAACCCTCTGAGGCCCGCTGTAATGAATTTGCTAGGCACTTCCAGGATAAAATCTTAGGCATCCGCCAGGACTTAGACTCCAGTTTTATAGCAGGTGAATCAAGTGAGGTATCCAGAGCACAGTATTGCCCTGATTTCTTGGATGAGTTTCAGTTGGTACAGCCTGAGGACGTTGACAAGGTGCTTGGACAGGTTCATGCAACCACTTCTGTGCTGGATCCTTGCCCTTCTTGGCTAATAAAAGCTAGCAGGGATGGAACAGCTGGCTGGGCCAGGGAAGTGATTAATGCCTGTTTGCGAGAGGGAGTGGTCCTGGGGCCCCTGAAAGAGGCGGTAGTGAGACCACTCCTGAAGAAATTTTCCCTGGACCCAGAAAATCTTAATAACTATAGGACGGTGGCAAATATTCCATTTCTGGGCAAGGTCCTGGAACGAGTGGTTGCAGGTCAGCTCCAGACACTCTTGGATGAGACAGATTATCTGGATCCATTTCAGTCGGGTTTCAGGCCTGGTTTTGGCACAGAAACATCCTTGGTCGCTCTGTATGATGACCTTTGTTGGGAGAAGGACAGGGGGAGTGTGACTGTTGATTCTCCTTGATCTCTCAGCTTTCAATACCATCGACCATGGTATCATTCTGGGATGACTGGCTGAGTTGGGAGTGGGAGGGACTGCATGGCAGTGGTTCTACTCCTACTTGGTGGGTCGATTCCAGAAGGTGGTGCTTGGGGAACACTGCTTGCCCTGTGGATTCTCCAGTATGGGGTTCCACAGGGGTCAGTTCTGTCCCCCATGCTGATCAACATCTACATGAAACTGTTGGGTGCAGTCATCCGGAGTTTTGGAGTGTATTGCCATCAGTACGCTGATGACATGCAGCTCTACTTCTCCTTTTCATCTTCTTCAGGTGAGGCAATGTGCTGAACTGGTGCCTGGCTGCAACAATGGACTGCATGAGGGCTAATAAACTGAGGCTCAATCCAGACAAAACTGAGATGCTGTTAGTGGGTGGTTCTTCTGACTGGATGGTGGATGTCCAACCTGTTCTGGATGGGGTTGCACTCCCCTTGAGGGAGAAGGTTCGTAGTCTGGGGGTTCTCCCAGAACCATCTCTGTCATTTGAGGCTCAAGTAGCCTTGGTGGCACGGAGTGCATTCTATCAACTTCAGTTGGTGGCCCAGCTACACTCCTATCTGGACAGGGATGGCCTGGCTTCAGTTGTCCACATTCTGGTAACCTCCAAATTAGATTACTGCAATGAGCTCTATGTGGGGCTGCATTTGAAGACAGTTCAGAAACTGCAGTTTGTGCAAAATGCAGTGGCCAGATTGGTAACAGGGACCAGATGGTTTGAACCTATAAAACTGATTCTGGTCCACTTGCCTTGGCTGCCTATATGTTTCTGAGTCCGATTCATGGTGCTGGTTTTAACCTATAAAGCCTTACATGGCTTGGGACCACAATACCTGAAGAAATGCCTCCCCTGACATGAATCCACCCATACAAAGCGATATTTCGCTGCCACCATTAAATCATCTCTCAACCGTCCAGCGGAGCTCTTTAGAATTGTCCGAGGGCTTTTACATTCCAGCCCTCAGGATATTATAGAACCATCGGTAACCCGCTGTAATGAGTTCGCTGGGCACTTCCAAGATAAAATTGTATGCATCCGTCGGGACTTAGACTCCAATATTATGGCAGTTGAACCTAATGAGGTATCCGGAGCACGGTCTTGTCCTCATTTATTGGATGAGTTTCAGTTGGTACAGCTTGAGGAAGTTGACAAGGTACTCGGACTGGTGATTGCAACCAATTCTGCTCTAGATCCTTGCCCTTCTTGGCTAGTGAAAGCTGCCAGGGTTGAAACAGCCGGATGGGCCAGGGAAGTGATAAATGCCTCCTTGAGAGAGGGAGTGGTCCCTAGTCGCTTAAAAGAGGCGGTAGTAAGACCACTCCTGAAGAAACCTTCCTTGGACCCAGGTAATTTGAACAACTACAGACCGGTAGCGAACATCCCATTCTTGGGCAAGGTCTTGGAACGGGTGGTTGCCAGCCAGCTCCAGGTGCTCTTGGATGAAACCGATTATCTTGATCCATTTCAATCCGGTTTTAGGCCCGGTTTCGGCACTGAAACGGCCTTGGTCGCCCTGTATGATGACCTATGCCGGGAGAGAGACAGGGGGAGTGTAACTCTGTTGATTCTCCTGGACCTCTCAGCGGCTTTTGATACCATCGAGTATGCTGATGACACGCAACTCTATTTCTCCTTTTCATCTTCCTCAGGTGAGGCTGTTAATGTGCTGAACCATTGCCTGGCCGCGATAATGGACTGGATGAGAGCTAATAAACTGAGACTCAATCCTGACAAGACTGAGATACTGTTGGTGGGTGCCTTCTTGGCCCAGACGGTGGATGTTCAACCTGTTCTGGATGGGGTTACACTCCCCTTGAAGGAACAGGTTCGTAGCTTGGGGGTTCTTTTCGATCCATTCCTGTCTCTTGAGGCTCAGGTAGCCTCGGTGGCACGGAATGCATTCTACCACCTTTGGTTGGTAGCCCAGCTACGTCCCTATCTGGACAGTGACGACCTCGCCTCAGTTGTGCATGCTCTGGTAACCTCTAGATTGGACTACTGCAATGCGCTCTACGTGGGGCTGCCTTTGAAAACAGTCCGGAAACTACAGCTAGTGCAAAACGCAGCAGCCAGACTGTTGACGAGGACCAGACGGTCCGCACATATAACACCTGTTCTGGCGCATTCACACTGGCTACCTATCTGTATCCGGGCTAAATTCAAAGTGCTAGTTTTGACTTATAAACATGGTGCGGGACCACAATACCTAGCGGAACGCCTCTCTTGATATGAACCTACCCATTCACTACGGTCAACATCAAAGGCCCTCCTCTGAGCTCCGACTCACAGAGAGGCTCGGAGGGTTGTAACGATATCTAGGGCCTTTTCAGTGGTGGCCCCCGAACTATGGAATAGTCTCCCTGACGAGGTCCGCCTGGCGCCTACACTTCTATCTTTTCGGTGCCAGGTTAAAACCTTTTTATTCTCCCAGGCATTTTAACATATTTTACTGTTGTTAATAAATACCAGGCTGTTAAATGCTTAAAATGTATGTTTTTAGTGTTTTTATTGTCATTTTATTGTATTTTTGCATTGTATTTACTTTATGCTGTACACCGCCCTGAGAGCCTCTGGCTTTGGGCGGTATAAAAATCAAATCAAATAAATAAATAAAATAAAATAATAAATAAATACACTATGCTCAGCATCAAAGGTCCTCCTCTGGGTGTCTACTCCAAGGGAAGGTGGAGGCTGGCAACAAGGGAAAGGGCCTTTTCAGTGGTGGCCCCCAAATTATGGAATGATCTCCCCGATGAAGTTCGCCTGGCACCAACATTGTTATCTTTTCGGCACCAGATCAAGACTTTCTTTTCTCCCAGGCATTCTTACAGCAATTGCTGAGCTCTGACCTCAGGTCTTTTACCTGGCTTATCTGTGCTTCATGGTATTAAACTTTGTATGTTTTTTAAAATTGTATATTTGTTTTTAATGTTCAATGTTTTTAATCTTTGTAAACCGCCCAGAGAGCTTTGGCTATGGGGTGGTATATAAATGTAATAAATAAATAAAATAAATACATATTTTTTTAAAAAATCACCTTCATTATTATTCTAATATGTATTAGTTTATATGCATTTCATTTAGACCCTCCAGATGTTGTTGGACTACATCTTCCATCATCTCTGACCATTGGCCATGCTGCCTGGAGCTGATGGGAGTTCTAGGTCAATAGCATCTGGAGGGCTACAACTTAACTGCCTCTTCAGAGATCTTCAGTCAATAGGCACTCATGCTGCATTAGAGGATGAGAAGTGAAAATAAGACTGAATTAGGCTGCAAACCTATCCCCATTGAATTCAGTAGACGACTTCTGAATAGACATGTATAGGATTGTGCTGTTAGAATCATCTGAATACTTGCTATGTGCACAGAGCTATTTAAAGAGAATCAAAGACAAATGACCAGTAGGAGAGTGTAATATACGTTCAGGAGCTCCTTATGAAGACAGGACTTAATTAAAGGCAAGATCACTATATAACTTGTTTCTCTTTAAGAAAAGGTAATGGGGCTCAAGTCTGGCTCCAAACGTGGAAGTCCTGTCTGCTAATGTGAAAGAAAGCTAAGTGACTCTCTACACATACTCAGTGGCACTCTTCTTCATAAGTTCATATTGTCTACTGCTCAAATTAAGCCCAGCAATCAGTAGTTATTTGATACGAACTTATAAACAGCTGTTAGTGTTTGTCTCTGTGAATTGACCTGCAGCCTGTCTGTTAGTGAAATTAAACTTCTTGTTGTACCAAACCCCCCCCCCCAATGAACACAGAAGTTACATTTGAAGGCCAACTTCACTGTGATGGCGCCTTTGAATGCTCCCAGGGTATCTAAGCTAATACCGTCCTTGCCCACACCACCTACAAACTGTAATAAAGTCAAATCAATCAAACCAAAAGCCACCCATTCCCAGAGATCAACAGTATGGAGTAGGCAAAAAAAAAGTTCTCATGGCCAATCAGAGAACAAAAAATCCTACTTGGCTTTACAAGGCAAACTTGCTAACCCCATGCTGTTGTGAGGGGCAGGATGAGGGAGTGCCACGCTTGTTGCTGTAAAAGTGAGGTATAGCTGGTTTATAACACCAGCTGTATGTCTCCACAGAGCATGATCATGTTGACATTACTGTCATGAGAGCTTGAAGCGTCCACTTCTCCAGGTAGGCAGGGGCAAATCAGCTCTCACTACAACAAGGAGGAGCTTTATTTTACTAATTTGGCATTTAGTTATCCTGTCTATCCAATCCTAAAGACATATGTAAAGAAGCACCTATTGATGTGCAGCCACATAATAGCACATTTGGCGCCAAAGAAGCGGAAGTAGCTTCTTGCCCTACTTCCCACTCCCTGCACAAAAGCGCTCCCACCCGGACCCCTTTCGGTGCCAAATGGAGAGGAGCTGAAATACCGAAATAATTAGCACTGTGGTGGCTGAAATTCCTTTCACTTGGGTTGACCCTTTCCCACTTTCACCTTTGGCAAATAATAGTTTGGTATTTCTGTGCAGTCTACTACATGTCACATCTGGCAACAATAGCACTATCCTCTGAGTAGTGACCATATCTCACCTTGTTAAACCCAATGGCAGGAGGTGCTAAAATTGTTAGGCAACTGAGTTCTGATCTGCACATCAGTCTGGCAGGTGAAAATCAAGTCAGTTCATATAAGAATTCACAAAGATCAAATTTCTAAAGCATTTCTAGTTATATCTATACTCTAATTTGCAGCCTTGAGCCTGTAGTTGTTAGGTAAACTTCCCAATTATTTCTTGGCCAGGGTGAAGAATATTTCATGGCATGGGATTACAGGTGTAAAGATATTTAGAACTTGGAAGGCTTCATTACCTTATGTACTGTTATAATCTGAGACGGGCATGGATAAAATATAAATTGGAGCCTGTTTGAATTTCACTCACTAATCTTTACTTATTCATCTTCCTGTTTCAGCTGAGTGTTCCACCTTTGACTTGCAATTAACCTGGAAGCATCACTTCACATCCTCTTTGATTCAATGCCTGTAGAAGATAGGAAAATCATATTTGAATGCTTTTGTCCCTTCCCTGTGTCATTAATTCCAGCCACAAACCCTTCCCTTGCTATTAAAATAAATCCATATAGCCCTTGCTTGGTGCTTTTAACTTCAACTCTAAATAAATAAATAACTCATTGTCCTGTTGGGGCAGAGCATTCTGCCTTTTAAGATGAACTACTCACATATTGCTGAATTAGCTTTATATGTTAGCTGTGCGTTTGTAATTCATCCTGCAGAACAGTCTTCTGGAGATTCGTGCTGCCTCAAATGCTCACAGAGACCTTGCCGTCTAGTTGACTCATATTATTAGGTTGGGTAATGAAACATGACCACATAATGAATGTAAATAACAAAATGTCAGCTCTCTGCCAAAAGGTAAAGAGGATGTAGGGTGCACCTTCTCTAGATAAAGACACTTCCACAGTATTGCCTCAACTAAAATAATCACATAAACAAGCTTCATAAGCTTTATGTCCAGCAGTTGACCTGCTGACATCTCTTGAAAGGATATTTAGTGATGTTTTGTGGAAGGCAAAATGTGGGATGATATAAAGGGGGATAATGACAGTGCCAGTTAGAAAAGGATTTAAGGATTTGCCATTTAGGGAAGGTGGGAGTGCACGTTAGGTAGAAGGTGAATAGAAGTATATGTAGACAATGTTGAAATTAAAGATTCCCCACAATGATGTGAAAAGAGAAGGACAGCAATTGTAGGAGCCCAGTGGAAAGGCTTTTCAGATCATTGAAATAATGTGATTTGGGCTAATGTGGTTGGTTAAGTTTGGAACCATGTGATTGCTTTTGGAACCATGTAATTGATTAACTTTTGGAACAGTTAACTCTAAAGCTTTTAAGGCCAGGGATGACCTACGTTGTAGGGAACTGTGTCCCTGACAAGTCAAATCCAAGGTATGAAAAAATGGAATTCTAGTGGATAGCACAGTATATATTTGTCCTTTGTGCCTTGGGTGTGGCTTTGTCTGAGCTGAAGGAGCAGCGACAGAGCAGTATAAGAGAAGCTGAAGTGGGCAGTGGCTTGGCTAAGACATTGCTCCTATTAGGTGTGCTACAAACTCCCTGTACTATCCATATTACAGATTGAACACCAGTGGTTTAGGTTCTGAGCAGTGTTTCTTCAGTGCTTGAAGCTGATCAGGTTGTTCATCTAAATAAAAACAGTAAGCCAATGCTGTTTAAAGTAACTTTTCTTCTGCTATTCCAGAATGTGAAGTAAAAAATAGTTGCTCAGCAAATATCATGAAACATCTGTTCATCTTGGCTAATCCCAACTGGCCTTTTTATCCCTTTTATTTTTATTTTCTTTCCACCTTAATGTGCCTTGTCTTTAGTTATCTTTAGACTGTAACCTTTTGGTGGGAAAAAAAGATTGGCAATTTTATGGGGAAAAAACCAACTGCCTAATAATATTATACTATCACTGTGTCTTATTTACCTTTATTGATTACATTGGGTGAGATCCAGTTATGTTCACCCACGTGCAAAGAGGAAGTCCCTTTGTGTAATGGGCCTTCTGGTTTCTGCCCTCTACCCTCCCACCTTGGTGCCTCCAAAACTTGCTCTGGAACAGAGTGAAGGGTATGGGGGGCTGGAAGGGAGGATGGAGAAAGCTCGTTGCAATGGCAGATGCCCACTCACACTATGTTGAAGACCATGCATTGTATTTATTTCCATACCTTTCCATACCTATATCCATTGCAACATACATTGACTGAATGGTTCACTTGCCTCCTTTTCTCTTCTTTCCTCCCAGCAATTGCACAATTGTCCTCTTTCTGTCCTCTGCTTTAGTCTGGACAAAAAATGCTCAGAACTTTCTTCCTAATTTCCTGTCACACCTTTGAATCTGAAGCTCATTGCACTGAAAGATGAATCCTGCACCCTAATGCAAGCATACAACTCCAGCTGATATCCAAGGGCAGGATTCAGTGGTAAGAGATTTATCACCTGCTCTTGTCTCAACTTGGCACTGAAGATTTTCTGTTGAATTCTGATATTCAAGTGTTTGATGTGGGGTATTTTATTTTTGTAGTTAGTGGCACAGGAAAGGATCCCTCACATAATCTGTATTAAACAGCTTTCAAATTCAGAATGCATTAGAAATAAATAAGGGCAGGATGCAAACTATTTCAGAGAGCACCACACATGTTCAAAAAGAGGTATTCTATAAGTCATTTAGAGAGAATCCCGGATAAATTGTAGTCTAAACACAAAGAAAGAAAAAATAAACCAACACGGCTGTTAGAGGGCTTTGTGAAAAGCTCAGTATAGGCTTCCTTTAGCCTTGACATTTACCTTTCCAGTAGTTCTAAGTCATCAGCCTCCTGTTTGGCATTTGAAATAAACTGAATAATGGAAGTAAACTTTCTTCAACGGACCACTTGGTTTTAATGAATCTTCCCAATCCTAAAATGTCTGCATTTTCTGAACTACTGAAAGTCAGTTTTATCTTATGAAAAATTACAGTGTCTAAAGAGCAAACTTGCCTATTGGTATAGAAGAGGTGTCAAGGCGGATCAAGGAGACCCAAACGTCTGAGTAGCTCTGTTCCCTCAGTTTTCCCCTCCCAAAAGTTGAATGCACAAGCTTTTTTTTTTACTTTTCTTTTCTTAAAAAACCTGGAGGAACATGCAGAGCTCAAGAGGGGAGAGGAAAGGGAAGGGGTAGTGTAGTACGCAGGTATTTTGCTTTGAAGGACAGCTCTAGCTTTTTACCACAGTGGTTTATTTTCTCATTGCACTGCACTCCAATCACAATGATGTGAGGGAGGGATATGAAGCAAACAAATAGATTTATTTATTTATTTATTTATTTATTTATTGCACTTGAATACTGCCCCATAGCCGAAGCTCTCTGGGCGGTATACAGCAATCAAAAACATTAAAACGAATATACAATTTAAAACACATATTTTAATAACAATTTAAAACACAATTTTAAAATTTAAAACAATATAAAAACAATTTAAAACACATACTAAAATGCCTGTCATTTTCCTCTGAGTTTAGGCTGAGAGAGCAGCATACGAAGCTGAGTTAGACCACCTTTCCCTGCTGTTGTTGTAGTAGTATTTAGTCACCTAATAGAAAAATAATCTCTAACTAATTTACAAACAGAATAAGAATACAGAGTTAAAAACATAGCAGTCATAACTACACTAACAAAGCAACTAGAATTAACCACAAGGACAGTAAAAATATCACCAGTATGAGCCTTGATAATACATGAGTTCATCCAATGCCTGGGGAGACAAATGTTGGAAAGTGGGATGAAATTCTGAGAAATTTTGGTTCACTTGCCGTGAAAATTATAACCATGTCTACTTAGAAGTAAGTCCTGTTGAGTTCAATAGGGCTTGTTCCAGGTAAGTGGGATTTGGATTGTGACCTTAATGCTGAATAAAGTCCATCGTTAGTTCATATTGGTGGGTGAAGGAAGCAGCAGGAAAAGAGAGGGTGGGTATAAGGAGTACAGGTCCAGCCTATTGCTTCCTTCGATAATATTAAAATAATATTAACAATATTAAAACTGGATACACTTGTGCCCAAATCCATAGATGGCAAAATTGGGAAAGCCATTTCACCAAATGTTCTCCAGGGGGTGACTGAGTTTCTCCAACAGTTCAGGAGGAGCTTGAAAAGGAATTTTTTAAAATAAAATATTGGGGAGGCTTTTGGTATTTATGTAATCATCTGTTTGCAAATGTACAGATCAAGCAGTTCTTACAGGAATGAAGCAAGAACCCCACAGGCAAAGCTGGTTTCCCAGAAATGTCAAAGCCAACCAATCTCAATCCCAACCAGTTCTAAATCTATACTGGTTCTCCTTCAAAAAAATATTTCAGCAACTCCCGAGCATACATTTTTAGCTTGTATATGTAATTTCTTGGGGCAAAGTGTATCTTGTTGGGGCAAAGGGTAGCTAGTTGTCCCTTAATTGATTCTATTTTCCTCATATCTAATAGGTACCACTATGTTCAAGAAAGAAAGGACATGATGACAGTTTGAGGATTGTAAATATATATTTCCAGATCTATGCAGTGTAGCATACTTTATTTATTTGGGGGCAGTCCAGAAAACATGTTATTTGAAGTAAGTGCATTGAAACAGTGGACAGACCTTAAAATGAGTGTCACTGTGGATTAGTTTCAATTGTTGTGATGTAATCATTTCCACTTAGTCCAAGCAGGGAACCTGTGTGTCTGCGGAAAGTCTACATGGTACCACATTCTCAAAGCTTAAAAAAGCATGTGATGGACAGTTCTCCTTTTTTCTTAAGATGGTTTGTGTTTTTTTGGTTTACTAAAAACAGCTGTACAGACTGTAAGCAGAAACAGGAGATACTTAAACCTTTCCATTTCTATTCAAAATCACCCTTATCAAGCTTCTTTTCTCCCCATGGGAAGGAAAGACAGTGTGTGTGTGGGAGGGGGAGATTCTGAGCTATCAACTATGAGGAAAGAAAATGTTTGCCAGATTCTATCCCTTATAAATTCACTCAATTTCAGACTTCCGGCTACTTTTCATTGTAGAAAAGACTATCAGGAAGAGTAATCACAGAACGGCATATCATATGTAGCATGGCCCTCAGCAGTGGAGAAGCAAAGTCTTTAGTTAAGTATATTTGAAACACAGAAAGAGTGCAATCCTTTTCTAGCCTTTATGACTATGGGCAGATCAAGCACATTTCAAGCACAATTATGTTTTGGATGTAATGCCCAGTGAAATCTCTGAAGTGAGTGGGCAGCTGAGCAGGATTCAGATGACCAGGGGTCAAGGAGTGAAGTTTTAATGCCTTGTCATTTCTTCTCTTTCCGTGTGACAGGTTGACACAGAAGGAATTATGCTGATCCAGAAAATATATGCAGTTTTGTTGCATTTTCATGATTTACATTGGTTGAAGAATTCAGCTTTTCTTGGCACAGAATTTAGATTGTGTGTGACAGAGGGTTGCACAAAGTACATACAGTCTTATTCTTGAGTTCTCAGCTGACCAGAACAATCATCTAGTCCATCTCTCTGCATGGAAACAGTAAAAATAAACATTTCTAACAGAGGCTTATCCAATGTTCCTTTTAAAAAATCCAGAGTTTTTTGCACTCAACATCAAACAAACAAACTGCAGTTTAGCTGTTTAAAAAGACTTCCCACTCCCCTTCTTTCAATGTAGCAATATTTGGTTATTGACTGAAATCTTGCACATTCGTGGTAAATGACGCTTCAAAAACAATTTGTCAAAGACATAGTTTGGAAATACACTGTGCTGACAAATGCAATCTAAAATGAAGGCTGATTACCTTTGCCACTTCAGTACAGACTGTCACAGAGCTGTGTTCTGAAACATAATCAATACCATTGGCTTCAAGTTGATTCTCAGACCTATAAAGGCCAGTTAAATAAAAGTTGAAGAGAAACCTTTTACAGGTTTTTCCCCCGTACAGAAACTGCTTCTATATAGGAAACTTCCTGCCCACATAGTCTAGTAGCTGTTCCCAAGGAACAGTTCGACTCAGCCTAAACTACCTAAGTAAGATGACTTAAGGACTATTTCCTCCCATACTAGCCTGACAGCTACTAGGATCCAGTCAAGAGACTGTTCTCTGTGTCCCAACAAGGGTGGAGTATCAGTTGACAAAGATGAGAGAGTTTTCTCTGTAGGTGCATAAGAACCTAAGAAGAGTCCTGCTGGATCAGGCCAGTGGCCATCTAGTCCAGCATCCTGTTCTCACAGTGATCAGCCAGATGCCTATGGGAAGCCCACAAAGCAGGTCTTGAGTGCAACAATACTTTCCCCACTTGTGAGTCCAGCACCTGGCATTCAGGGGCATACTGCCTCCAATAGTGGAGGTAGAACACAGTCATCATGATGAGCAGCCATTGACAGCCTTCTCCATGAATTTGTCTCATCCTTTTTTAAAGCTATCCAAGCTGGTAGCCACCACTACATCTCATGGGAGCCAATTCCATAGTGAAGAAGTTTTGTCTTTCTGGAATCCTCTAACATTCAGCTTCATTGGATGATCCAGAGTTACAGTGTTAGATGCCTATCCACTTTCTTCATACCATGCATAATGTTATACACCTCAATCATATCCCTGTTTACTCTTCTTTTTTCTAAACTAAAAAGCCCCAAATGATGTAATGTTTCCTCACAATGGAGTTGTTCCAACCCCTTGATCACTTTGCACCTAAATTGTGCTCTACTCTCTAAAGCTAAGTCCTTTACTTTCTGGTGTTTAACTGGGCTCCTGGCTGGGAGGAAGGGTGGGATATAAATCAAATAATTAATAAATAAATAAACTGTATGACAAACACCTTTTTGTTTAGGCAGGCTTTTGGAATGTATGATGCCTGTGGGTGCTTCCAGATGGGGACTTAACCTTGAAAATGGGTTGTTGAGATATGGCAAACAGGTGTCTTTTTTTAACTTACTGAATTTCTCCCAGAAAGCATAAATCTAGATTATATGGGTGGAAAATTTGGGCTCACATTTTTATGTCAGTGTGTTGTATAGGCACTGCAAAAATCTTGTATACATGAGGAGCACCAGTTCCACAATTAACACTAGTCTGGAAGCACTCTGTCTTTTATCTACTGCATATTTCTCTTTTTATTATATTTTATAGCTGGTTCTGATTAACCACTAGAAGGGCAAGATATAAATCCTCATATAAAATAAATAAATACAACTTTCCAAAGCTCAGTGCATTCACAAGCATGGAGCTGTTTCACACATGACATTAAGCAGTAGTAAATCCAGGTTCTCCACTGTGTATACTCTCAAGAGGAATCTGCAGGCAAACCTGGTTCTCTGTATAATCTTCATTCACCCTGTTCAGGCCATAATCTAAACCAATATTTAAGTAAACATGAATAAACCACAGAGTGCCTCATGTCCTTTTACCTTTCTTCTCTTTCACTTGTGAAAGGAAGAGAATAAATAGTTTCCACTTCCATGATCGAGCCACAGTTTCTCATCACAAACTTGAGAAACTATTGTTTATTATAACTCTATAAATAGTTAACAAACCATGGCTTCAAATCACATTTTGACCCTGGTTTATTTCAATTAACTTGAATCAGAATAAACCACAGTTCCACACTTTTGTACATCATGGGAAACTGTGGTTTAGTCAAATGTGAACAAGGAAACGTCTCAAGGTTCCCTTGTATGTCCTATTCTCATGCATGAATACTTAGGGATTAAGTGTCATTGAACACAGTGAGACTCACATCTGAGGAAGCATGCATAGGAACGTGCTACATGACTGCAGGACTATTTCAGCCAAACCCAGCACCATTACCCCTGGAAATTTCTGTCCCTTGGGAGCATGCAACAGTGCCTATTTTGTTTCTTCTTCCTCAGCTATTTCAAGTTATTGGTATTCCAACCAGATTTCTTTCCCATTATAATTCATCTGCTCCTAGTTTCATGTTTCTGAACTGAAGTTTTAATCCTCTGTTTGAAATTTTACAATTAGCTGCTCCAGAAATGATTATGTTGTCACAAAGAGAAGATTAGGGCTCATTGGGTGAGAGATATCAGGGATAGATGAACCCTGGATATATGATGATATGAATCTCGTGCAGATGAAAAGTAAATGCCAAGGTAGAAAAAATTTAAAAGCGGAGAGGGAAGAGATCAATTCTTATGGAAAGAAAAAATTGTCTCCAAAGGGATTCATTTCCAAAGTTTATCAGAAGACATCAGTGTGAAAGTTGTGGTTTTCTACATTGATTATATTCAGGTGAAACGTACAGTTCCAGTCCAAAGGGAATTAATGGCCTGTGAACATCAGTCACCATAATGCAAGCCCCATACATTCTACTAAGAGTTGTGCCAAGTCAGTAGTGTGAAGGCTGGCCCATTAGTGGCTCCAGTCTGAGAAAAATAAACTTTCACAAGGATAATCAGCTTAAATACTAATTGTTGAGTAAGAATATTGTTACAGCTCTTCACCCTTTGAAGAGATGCTCAGATCAGAACCGAAACTTTCATAGGTGACTCCAACAATTTTAAAAAATGCATTATTTAAAAAATGCACCTGACAGTCATGGTATATTGCCATTTTGAGGACAACCTATATCTTAACATAGCTAAACTATCTATTGTTACATGTTACCAAATGTCTGAAACCATGGAATTAATGAAGTCAAAATACATGTCTGGGATGATCTTATGAGCCCCTTCACATTCAGGAAGGAGATCCATAACCAGAAAAGGTGTCAGCAGTATGCTGACAATACCCAGCTCTATTTCTTCGTAACATCTGAATTGGGAGAGGCCATGCAAGGCCTTGACAGCTGCCTGGACTCAGTGGTGGGCTGTATGAGGGCCGATAAACTGAGTATGAATCTTAGCAAGACAGAGGCAATGTGGGTTGGTGGTTCCCGAGTTCGGATAATTGGTCAGTTGCCTGCTTTGAATGGGGTCGTACTCCCTCTGAAAGAGCAGGTCCATAGTCTGGGGGTGTTCCTGGATCCATCTTTGTCGCTAGAGGCCCAGGTGACCTCAGTGGCTAGAAGTGCCTTTTACCAGCTTCAGCTGGTAAGACAGCTGTGACCGTTTCTGGACCGGGATAGCCTGACTACTGTTGTCCACTGTTGTCCTCCAGGCTGGATTACTGTAATGCGTTCTATGTGGGGCAGCCCTTGAGGTTGGTCTGGAAGCTGCAGCTGGTGCAAAATGCGGTGGCGAGACTGCTCACTGGGGCAGGGTATTGCCAACATGTCACCCTGCTGCTGAAAGAATTGCACTGGCTGCCCATTTGCTACCGGGCCAAGTTCAAGGTTCTAGTTTTGGTATACAAAGCCCTATACAGCTTGGGACCAGGATACCTGAAAGACCATCTTACCCGTTATATACCCAGTCGATCACTGCACTCTGCAGGTGAGGGCCTCCTGCAGATACCATCTTATCAGGAGGCCTGTTCTGCACAACACAGGAGATAGACCTTTAGTGTGATGGCACCTCCCCTGTGGAATTCCCTCCCCTTAAATATTAGGCAGGCGCCATCTCTGTTATCTTTTCGGCGCCTCTTGAAGACTTTCCTCTTCCAACAAGACTTTTAAGTTGAGACTTATCCCAGTCTGCGTCTGTGTTGGAATTGCTTTTAATATGTTTTTTTTAAAAAAAACAATATGTTTTTAACCCTTTTTAAAAGATGTTTTTAAAGCTTTTTTAAAAAAATGTTTTTAAGATTGTTTTGTTTTAATGTATTTTAAGGTCTGTTTTTATGATAATTTGATGTGTTGTTAGTGCTTTTGTTTGCCACCCTGGGCTCCTGCTGGGAGGAAGGGCGGGATATAAATCAAATAATAAATAAATAAAACTTAAAAAGGGGGAACAAGCCAGATTCCTGGTCCGGCTTCTGAAGCCCATACCTAGGGAAGCCTATGTATGTAGACTTTGCCCCTGCTGAAGTCCACAACTACTGTAATACATATGCCATGGGGGTGGGACTGGAGGAAGCCATGCAGGGTTGTGGTCAGGTGCCTGCTATTCCTTTCTACATGTATACCCGCTTCACATGAATAAAGTGTGAAGAGGACTATAGAGTCTATTATACCACACACTGAAAAATGATGCTTCTTAAATATATTGGTAATTCTAAAACATATAAATTGGCTGTCTGCTTCCACTTGCAGCACTCTGACTGTTAATTGAGAAATGCTTTTATTCTGTTTCTGCAGATTGTCTTTTGTTTACATTTTCTCTTTTTCTAATTCCTTCGGGTACCTTCTACATCGTCAGTCCTTTATCCATTTTTTAAAGATAATACCTTCAAGATTTAATTGCTTTTGTCTCTTTAAAGAACTCTGTCCTGAGGAATGAGACTGCTAGAACTTCATCCTCCATTTGGTAGAATAATCTATCTAGTGCACATTTTTGCATAATGGTTTGCAAGCAATATTCATCTCAAAGGATATATTAAAAAGTTCTTGTTTGCTCTTATTTGAATAAAACTATAACACTGTCAGACATTCAGAGATAAATATGCAATGCTTCCTTGAATGTTCAGCAGCAGCTATATCTAAAACCGTAAAATGACATTTGAAGTTTTCTGAAGACATATGCCATCAGGGAATCAGTGAAATAGAAAATGAAAGTAATTATTGGCTATTCACATTTGAAAATCTCTTTTTCACAATACAATATAGTATATTTATGTAAATAATGCTGAAAATGTTAAAACAGCATTACCTTTTCTTTTTATTGATTTTTATGCAAATGTATTAAAGGAGGAAAAGGAAGAAGAAACAAGGAGGAAAAACACAAGAAAATACAACATGAAAACCATTAGTACATTTATCGTAGCTTCCATATACTGATCGATATATGCCATCCAAATAGCACAGGTGTCCAAGCAAAGTTGGTGTTTATAAAGAGTACATTCAAATGTACATTAAGGTCTTCAGACCACTGCTTAATAGAAGGGTATCTATCCTTCCAGGCTCAAAGTATAAGTCTGTTAGTGACCATAAGCGCTCACAAAATCCATTTTTGTTGTCCTGCCATTAATTGCCATACCACAAGAATATAAAATGAAAGAACATGAACATCAACAAATATCAAGGATTTCATTAATACAAAATTGATACAGACAATACCTTCGGCCCCAAAAGAAAATATCACTGGGCATGCCCACATCATATGCCTCAGTGAGGCATTTCCAGCGTTACACCTCCAATTTCTATCTGAATTAGACAATGCCTCCCTATAGGGATGTTGTGGAGTCCAGTACACCTGAAATATCAATTTTTGCTGAATCAATCTCAGTTTTAAATTTAATTGAACATTCTGCATTCCCATTGTTTAGGTTGTATAGTATATTCTAACAACCTATTACATTCTTCCCTGAGTACCTCAACTTACAGGATTCCAATAAACATTTGTAAATGATAATTACAAGTTCAGTTTTCTTTGAAAATCCAGTTATACCTTCTAGCAATTTTGGAGCTCAAAACAGATGGTCCATAAATAGATACCATTCAGGTGCTGTAATTGAAAATATTGCCATTCAGCACTCTTTGGTAGATGCTATCTAAACTGCAATATAGAAAACTGCAAAATTCTCCATCTAGTCCTATCAGCTGATCTAATGTATAATATGATTCAAAGAAAAGAACATTTGCACCTGGGACTCACTTGTGGCTGTTTGCCACTATGCTTCTCTCTACCTTTCCTTTCTCCTCTGGAACATAAAAGTGCTTGATTATACAGCCACAAGAGTGGCTGTATACTATAGCCAGCATGGATTTTTCGCATTCTGCAATGTTAAATTGAAAACACCCCCCATGCCATTCTGATCCTTCCCAAAAGCTCATTTCAAAACAAAACCTTACAAAACTTTTAGTCCTGAACTCAGAAACACTTGCTTAACAACCCTTTAAATTTTCATGGTGAATACACAGAACAGTCAGAGAAAATCGCGAGTTCAAAGTGTAAAAAGAGAGAGAGAAAAACCAGACCCCTTTTGGACTTTTTTCTGTCAAAATTCTCATAATCTGTTGAAATTAAAAAATTAATTAAAAATTAATTAAAAATCAGCCATGTTCACAGAGTACCTGTAATACTATTACTGACCTTGCCCCATACTCTGACCTTCATCTTCTGCAGTTTAAAAGTTAAAATACCTGGCTGATTTTTAATTAATTTAAGAAATTTTGGCTTGAACCCAATGATAGTGTCGGGCATGCTCAGTAAGAATCAACTGTCAATGTTCTAAAAGCCAGACTCCCAACTGCTGGGCTTGCCTAATCAGGGTGCCTCACCCACACCAGACTTTGATTTCCTGTGACACAGCCTGGCTTCCCCCAGAGAATCCATGGAAGTGCAGTTTGTGAAGGGTGCTGAGAGGAGACTTCTATTTCCCTGACAGAGCTCCAGTGGCCAGAGTGGTTTAACAGTCAGCCACTCTGATTGAAGTTCTGTGAGTGGAACAGGGCATCTCCTAGCAACTCTCAGCACCCTTCACTAACTACACTTCTCAGGATTATTTGGGAGAAGCCATGACTGCCTAAAGTGAAATAACAGTCTGGTGTGGATGTGGCCAGGGATAGCTTTGGTTTCAATTTGGGTGGGAGGCTACATGTGCCTGCTGTAAAATAAAAAGGTGGGGGTAACCCTGAAAAAGAATGATACTGTTCACAATGTTTTCCTTTTGGAAAGGAAAGGGACTTCCCCTCTGCCTAGTGCCCATTCACCCAATCTCCTCCCCTCCCCTTCCCCTGTTCTTCCTGCCCTCCTCCTCCCCCCTCCCCTCATCCAGGTCAGGTTCACCTATCCTAAGCATGAATGCACAGGAGTAAATCCCACTGAACTCAAAAAGCATGCAATTTATCAAATCTGCCCTCCCCTCCTCCTCCCTCCCATCACCTCCCTTTTGCCCCTTCCTTCCCCCTTTCTTCACCCCTCCCCTCCCCTTCCAATCCCCTCCTTCCCCCTCTCACTCCTTCTGCTCCCCTCTCCCCCTTCTTCCTTCCCTCTACACATGTTACCAAATTCTTCCAAGCTACACAGAAAGTGGATTGGACTGTGAAAGACCCACCCAAATTGTGTTTGCATTTTAACAAATTTGTAGAGCAGTACAATGTCTCAGAGAGGAGGTCAGGTCTCCTGCTCCCCTGGTGCATTCACTATAGCTGTCCAATTTCCATGCTTTTTAAAGTTTGATAGAAATATCTGTGGGCTATAGGTACATTCTTAACCGCAAGGGTTTTTTTGCCTATTAGTGAATAAAATCATAGGGTTACATTCAATGTTAATCATAATCAGAACAGACCCACTGAAATTAATGGGCATGGTTAACCTATGTCCATTAATTTCAATGGGTTTACCCATACATATGACCTTTGGAAGATACTACTTGGTAGGTTTCTTGGTAGGTATCAACTCGCTACTACTACAACTTTTTTCTTATAATATAAAACAAATGCTCTAATACCTTCTGTTATCAAACACTGTTTTTCATGATGAATTTTGCTGAACATAAGATTGCTTTTCTGGATCAGATAAAAGTTCATGTAGTTCAGTATTTTTCTCTAAGAGGGGCAAGCCAAATCATTTGGCCAAAATGCCTCTACACAAGCAGGGCCTGATGGAGAAAGCCATTTCCCACTGTTTATGCTTGATATCTAATATTTACTAGGGGCATATGGCCTCTGAGCATAGCAGATCAATTTTTGGCTTTCAAAAATACCCATCATTAATTTGTCTGATTCTTATTTTAGAAAAGCTGAGCTATTAACCCTCATCCTATCTCATGACAATAAATTCCACAGATTACCTTTGCATTGTATAATGCCACATTTTGTTTAAAAAATATTTTTGTCTCTAGCTCTTACCATTATCTAAAATTTTATTACTTATATCACCTTTTCCCTTTGTTTTCTCTTTTTCTCAAATCAAAGACCACACTTCTTTAGCCTTCTTTTATAGAGAAAATGGTCCATATTTCTGGAGAAAGTATGGGAAAAGTTGCCTTTTTCTGTCTGTTCCCTTACTCAATTATGCTTTTTTTGAGATGAGGATACTGGAACGGCACAAATTAAACAAATGTGGGCACACCATTCATTTGTATCATGCCATTTTGATACTTACTGTTTTATTTTCATCTTACTTCCAAGTGCTCTGTCGTTTCAGATACTTTTTTACCCAATCTCAGCTAAAAGAAACTACCCAAGTTCCCTTCATTTGAGTTTTTAGACCTAGCTGATACAACTGGCAGAGAGCAGCATACAACACAGAAGCATATCACATTTCTTTGCCTTGGTGAGAGGGGAGGTCAGGAGGCAGTAGAGAGCTCCCATGGGCACAGGCCAGCAGCCGCTGATGCACAGAGCCTCTCCTCCCTCTAAGGTTTTTTGGGGGGTGTTTGGCTGGCACACTTCAGAAGTCTAATACATTCTAGGAGCAAGCCCATCACAGTTTTGTTTTCCCTTGAAGTATAGCTCACCTCTCCTTTTGTTGACATCATTCCTCATTTCCAGTGCTCTCCGCAGTGTTGAAACTATAACTAATTATAGGACCCAGGACTATAACTAATTACAGGACCTGAGTGATCTGGATGTAGGAGCTTCTCTCTGCTTGATAAGGAAAGCATGAAAGAGATGTTTTAAGAATAACTACTGCCTTCTCCACTTCTTATCTCTGTCGGTCCGGCTTGGCACTAATCTACGTAAGTTGTAACTTCTACTTACTTCTAAGAAGATTCTTGGAAGATTCTTGTCTGGCACTCTTGATTTAATGGGGTCCTTGAAGCCTCTGCTTCTATAAATTTTAGCCTATTTTATGGCTATTAAGGGCAGAAAGGAGACTTTGGAGATAAAACAAACTAAAAGCAGATGAAAATGGCGACCTGAAAGACCTGAAAGACAAGCTTCTGTTTGGCGTGGATGTAACGGCAGCTGGGGCTCCTTGCAGTAATTAGTTCTGAATCTGTGTTTGGACTACAGTTTTTACACCTAGTTATCAGCCTATTCTTCAGGCAGTGTGTTTTCTGAAAGGAAGCAGGGATAAGCAGGAGATGAGCTGTGATAGAACAAATATGGCCAACTACTCTTTTTACTTTTAAGAAGAGGAACATCGCCACGGTGCAGGGAGGGAGAGCTGTTATCATCACTGCCCTTCCCTGTCGGACTGCTGTTGTTGGCAGGTGCCACACCCTGCAGGACCAGGTCCCTGGTTCCAGCCAGCTGGGGCTAGTTTCCTTTTTCCATCTGTCCCTCCTTGGAGGGATCTATAGGCTGGCTGGCTGGGGGGAGCTTGGGGAGACCATCTGCCTGCTGGAAGAGGAACATCGTCGGAGGAGGAATATCGTCACTGCCCAAGGAGAGCTGCTATTGCCGACGTTGCTGTTACTATTGCTTTCGGTTTCTGGTCACTACCATCATTGCCTTTTCCTGTTGGTCTGCTGCCGCTTGACTGGTGCCACACCCTGCAGGATCAGGTCCCAGGCACTCACCTAGCTGCGACTGACTTCTCCATCTGTCCCTCTTTAGAGGGATATATAGATTCACTGACTGAGGGGCCCGGGAGACCTTCTGCCTGCAGAAAAGGAACATCACCGCTGCCCAGGGAGAGAGAGCAGCTGTTGTTTTTTTGCCGCAATTTGAGCCTTCCATCGTCGCCGCTGCGGCTGTACCTTCGGCTGCTGCTATTGCTGTGTTTGTTTTCTGTCGTGCTTTGTTCCCGCTGCGGCTTTTTTCTGTTGCAGCTGGTGATTCTTTTTGCCGTTGCTCGGCCTGGTTTTCTTTCTGTCCCCGCCGCTGCAGTTATGCTTCTATTGGTGGCCCATGCCCCTTGCCACCATTATTGTCTGGATTTCCGAGGGTGGCGTCGCCGTGGGACGAAGAGAGATTCTGGAGCCAACGTTTGCGTGCACAGAGTACAGGACTATGTCTGACATGTTGGTTTGAATTGGAGGAGTGAGTGTGCATATGAGTGTGTGTTATGAATGAGTGTGTAGGTTTGCATTTATAAATTGTTTGCACATATAAGTGGATAGTCTGTGATTTAAACTATTTCACTTTTACTGCAGTCCTAAAGGAGTGGCTGGTAGTCTCCGGGGTATATGGGGTGGGTCTTGCTTTTATTATTGTCTTAGGTAGGCCTGTCCATTAGGCTGCAGGGATAGGGGCATGTGTAAACCAAGGGGGGATGGAACAGAGAAGGATGGGGGCCAAGTTATATCAAGATTGGGCGGCAGGCGCTGGACTGATGCTAAGGGCAAACCACGTCAATCCAGAAGAACAGGGGATAGATGCGTAATACCCATCCCCTGTTCTGGGTCTGCCCAAAACCAGAAGTTAACTGGGGGACGCAGGATTCCTACCGACCTTCGATTGCCGCTATGTAATGCCAGGTCTGTGACACAAAAAACATCTGTCATCCATGATATGATACTGGATGAGTGCGTAGACCTGGTATGTATTACGGAGACCTGGCTGGACGAGGCCTCAGCTCCCATTCTTGAGGCCATGTGTCTGCCAGGTTTCCGCTATGCGCAGCAACCGAGGGTGGGAAGGCGGGGAGGGGGAGTGGCAGTCATCTATCGGGAGTCTTTGATGTTCACCAGGCCTCCGCTCCCAAGGACCAAGTTTGTTGATTGCATGTACTGGAGGTTGGGCCCAAAGGGCAGTCTGGGGATCCTGCTTGTATACCGCCCGCCCCGCTGCACACCAGACTCCCTGACCGAGGTGTTGGAGGTGATCTCGGATGTGTGAACGTTGACCCCAGAACTGTTAGTACTGGGGGATTTTAATGTACACGCTGAGACCACTCTCATTGGAGCCCCTCGGGATTTCCTGGAAACCATGGCTTCCTGGGAACTGCACCTTAGTAACACTGAGCCCACCCATGTAGCCGGTCATGCTCTCGACCTTGTATTTGTCCTGGGAGTGGTGGGGAGTGTTCTGAAGTTGGGGGCCTTTTCTTTTACCCCCGTGTCATGGTCAGATCACTATCTGGTGAATTTTGACTTCTCGATGCCACACACCCTCCGCAGGGGTAAAGGACCTATTAGAATGGTCCGCCCCAGGCGCCTGATGGATCCAGATGGATTCCTGACTGCACTGGGGGATTTGGAACCTGCTGAAGGTCGTCCGGTCGAAACCCTGGTGACGGAGTGGAACGAGGGAATCACCAGGGCATTAGACCGGGTGGCTCCGAAACGTCCTCTCCCCCTGAACAGAACTCAGACAGCACCGTGGTTTACACCTCGGTTGCGAAGTCTGAGACAGGAGGTGAGACGACTAGAACGCCGGTGGCGGAAATCCCGCTCTGAAGATGCTCAAACACAGGTTAGAGCAGCAATAGCTGCCTACCAGGTGGCAATAAAGGCAACAAAGAAAGATTTCTTTGCTGCCTCTATTGCATCCGCAGAGTGCTGTCCCAGGAAGCTGTTCCAAGTGGTCCGAAGCCTGGTCGGTCCAGTCGCTCAGGAACCCTTGGAGCATTCAAAGGCTTCCTGTGACAAATTGGCAAGGCACTTTGCCGATAAAGTCGAACATCTGAAGAACTCGATTCCGTACGCTGTGGATGCAGTAGAGGATCCAGAGTTAACCAGTTGCAATCCGGTTCAGTGGGATCGGTTCCGGCCTCTTCCTTCTGAGGATGTGGACAAGGTACTTTCAACGGTGAAGCCTACCACCTGTCTGATTGATCCTTGTCCATCATGGTTCCTTATGAACTGCAAGGAGAAATTGGGCGAAGGGATCAGGGCGGTGGTAAATGCATCCTTGAAGGAGGGTGTAATGCCACCGGCCCTCAAGGAGGCAATTATAAAACCCATTCTAAAAAAGTCCTCCTTGGATCCCCAAGTTTTGAACAACTTTCGCCCCATTTCGAATTTGCCATTTTGGGGCAAGATCATTGAGCGAGTGGTGGCTAACCAGTTGTCAGCACACTTGGATGAAACGGATTATTTAGATCCATACCAATCGGGTTTCAGGACTGGGCATGGTACAGAAACAGCCTTGGTCGCTCTGGTAGATGATATGAGGAGGGCACTAGACAGGGGAGAATCCACCTTTCTTGTCCTCCTGGATCTCTCAATGGCTTTTGATACCGTCGACCACGGTATCCTGTTAGATCGCCTGGAGGGATTAGGAATAGGAGGCACTGTTTTACAGTGGTTCCGTTCCTTTCTCTCTGACAGGCATCAACAGGTAGCATTGGGAGATGAGGTTTCAGACCCTTGGCCCCTCACTTGTGGAGTACCACAGGGTTCTATCCTCTCTCCCATGCTATTTAACATCTATGTTAATCAGGGGTTTTGGGCTGCGATGTCACCAATATGCTGATGACACGCAGCTCTATCTCTCCTTTAAATCTTCACCGGAGTTGGCTGTAGAGACCTTGTCCAAGTGCCTGGAATCTGTGAGTGGATGGATGGGAAGAAACAGGCTGAAGCTCAATCCTGATAAGACCGAGGTGCTACTTGTGGGTGACAGGGGAAGGTTGGGTGTTGCTGACCTGAATCTTAATGGGGTAAAATTGCCCCTGAAGGATCAGGTCCGCAGCCTGGGGGTTGTTCTTGATTCCAAGCTGTCCATGGAGGCTCAGATTTCGGCAGTGAGCCGGGCAGCTTGGTATCAACTACACCTCATACGGAGGTTGAAACCCTACCTTCCTATTCATCAGCTCCCAGTGGTGGTACATGCCCTGGTTACCTCTCGTTTAGACTACTGCAATGCGCTGTACGTGGGGTTACCCTTGAAAACGGTCCAGAAACTACAACTGGTGCAGAATGCGGCGGCACGCTTGCTTACAAACAGCCGCCGCCGTGATCACATCACGCCGGTGTTAATTCATCTACACTGGCTTCCAGTTGTTTTCCGGGCCCAATTCAAGGTGTTGGTCTTAACCTTTAAATCCCTATACGGTCTCGGCCCAGTTTACCTGAAGGAGCACCTCCTGTACCACCAACTAAGCCGCCCGACCAGATCAGCCACACAGGGCCTTCTCTCCGTCCCACCAACAAAAACAGCTAGGTTGGTGGGGACTAGAGAGAGGGCATTCTCAGTGGCGGCCCCCACTCTCTGGAACTCCCTCCCGTTTGATCTTCGCCATGCCCCTTCCCTAGATACATTTCACCGAGCCTTAAAAACATGGCTCTTTGGACAGGCCTTTGGGGTCCCCGGGGTGGGCTAATTTCTTATATTCTTTTAAAATTGTCTATTGATGGCCCTGTACTGCCGCTTTTTAAAATGGTTATTGTTGACTGCGCTGTATTTTATTATGTATTGTATTATTATGTATTGTTGAATTTAATGTTGTACGTCGCCTAGAGTGGTTTCGGCCAGATAGGCGACTCAAAAATTAAATTTATTATTATTATTATTATTCACTCTCTTTCCTAACAAATCCTAACACTGAATATGCCTTTTATTGCTACAACATTACCAGCTGACATTACCAGTGCTTGTTTGTTTGTTGCCTATCATCCAAGATATCTTCCCTGGATGTTTACAACCTATTTAAAGTCAATCAGCATATATATATATATATATGAAATTTGAACTAATTTATTCTTTTTTTAAAGGTGCCAGTGAGCATCACTTTGCCCTTGCTTGTGTTGCTCTTTTTTGCCCTCTTTAGAGAGACCTTTTGAAGCTCTTCAAAACTGTTGGGGGATTACATCATTCTGAATGATTTGGTGTCATTGGCAAGCTCGTCTAGGACAATACACCAGCTCAAGCTTTCATAGGCTTGGGGTTGTATTCAACATAGCGCTAAGTTAGTAGTTCTGTCAGCGTAAGGATTTCTGCTTGTGCAGCAGAACTCCCCCTTTCCCCACACACCCCATAAATTTGTTCTAGAGTTTCCCCCAATCCTCTGGAATGCATTTAGGGAGGGCTCAGGGCACATGTGGGGAAAGTCCCATTACACTAGTGGTAATCCTTGCACTGACAGGACACGTTATTAGAATAATGCCCTTGGATCTTAACTTTACTTTTGTGAATAGAGGAGAGTCCAGGGAATAGGGCTTTCCTACTTCCTCTTCCCTATACGGACTCCTGTGCCCACTGAAAATCTGTTCCTGGGGACTGTGTAACCTTTGGGAATGGTGTAGGATATGATGCAGAACACTACAAATGGAAGAGAGAGTTGGCAGAAGTGATCACACACACCCCTTATGTGGAAGGATCCATTTAAGATCCAAACCATAATGTGCAACTGCAACACAATCCTATGCATACAAGTCCTACTGGGTTCAGTGGTGGTTCCTCCCAGGTCAACGTACAGAGGATTGCAGCTTTAGTCTTGACATTCATTTCAAAAATATAAAATTCAGGAAATAAATCACAGTTGATAATTCTACTTCTAATAGAAAAAGTGGAGGAATCTAATGTAGATCTTCAGTGTTTCATACTTTGAGGGAAAGAAATGCAATTAGACAAAAGTAAATAATTCCACAAAAGTTAAAAGTTAAAACTTACCAATGAATATAAATTAAAGTAATCTTCAGACAAAATATCTCAGGCAACTCCTGCTCATGTTCACATGATGCTCCAGAAACAGGGAAACATAGGGCAAAATCCTGGTGAAACACTTTTAAAAGTATTTAAGTCCCATGGATTTCAACAGGGCAGTTGAAATCCATGGGCCTGGGATGGTAACATACAAACCACAAATGTATTCTTCTTTTCCTTAACTCACATTCTCAATGTGCTACACCCTTAACGTTTGGTCTTACATCATTGTACATAACTAAAATAAATACAGTCTGTTGGCAACCTGTGCGGTCTTCCTTCTGAGACTAATAGGCAAACAGCAGGGAGTGAGTTTTTCCTAGTAAGCAGTGGGAGGGTATGTTCGCTGAAGTTTAAATCCCCACCTGCACTACCAGATTGCCACATGTCCTGTGTTTTAGGATATCACAAGCTCTCACTAGCAGCAATTTAAAGCAACTTGGTCTATAACCTCTTTCTTCCTTGGATTCTATTCGGATGTATCCTCTTGTTTTCCCCTATCTCTATTTTTCTTGCATCAAAGTCTTTTATCATGATGAAGTGGTCTCTTTGATCTTTTCTGAAGTGCTTCCATCTTGATACAGTATATTATGTTGTGTGTGCTACAAGATAATACCTGGGGGAGGGAAGTGGGGAATGGGGGGGAGAGAGAGAGAAGAATAATCATATGTGAAAAGAATTTCACTTTGAAACAAACATAAAGAGCTTTCTAGCAGCACATGGAAACTTTGACAAACGTGATGCTGCTTAGAAACCATTCTCCTAATATTTGTTGGCTATTTCTCTTATTTATTTATTTATTTATTTATTTATTCATTCATTCATTCATTCATTCATTCATTCTATTTCTATGACACCTTTTGGCCAAAGGCCCTCAAGGCAGCTCACAAAAAAATAAAATAAACACAAATACAAAATGCACATCAGAAAAGAATACAGTGCACAAGAATTCAAACAACAAAATAATATTTCTCTTCCCTTGTTCTTTACTGGGGGATACGTGTGAATGAAAACAGATGCATTGTTTCTGATCAGTTCCTCAAAATTCAGCAGCTTAATCTGCACAGACTAAGTTGATGCTGGTTTAACAAGGGATTATATCCAATTGGGTGGATCTGATGGTACTTTACTTATTTCTTTCCCTCACTGTTGCTGAAAAATGTTAAAATGTTACATTAAAGATGGTTCTCATCTCTACCTCACCCTGACCTTCCCATGTTGAGCAGGAAGATCTAAAAGGGGCTTCCAAGTATGTTCAACAGAACATGCTTAACATATCCCCATGATCAGGAATCCTACATTATTCGGGTTCTCAGTCATCTAAGCATGTTAAATCAAACATGCTTCAAAGTCCCCTTCAGACCTTCCCAATCAACATGGATGTATAAGGTAGGCCCCTCACTGGATTGTCACCTTGCATTGGTGAGTGGGCTTGCGTCATGTACTCCCAGCAGGATCACCCACAGTGGTAAGGTCAAGGGAGAGGAACCAGACAAAGAACGATCCAAGAAAGTCCTCAACAGCAGAACAGGCGGAGGATAACAAAGTGTATGTTACAATGGCTGTGAAGGCGGATGAAGGCTGCAGCAGATAAAAGACTTCTGATAGTTGTGGTATCCATGCCATTGGTTCAAAGCCTTTTTCTGTCAAGATTGTGTGTTGATCATCGTGCACGGATCTCCCCACATAAAACAAATTCATGCACAGACGTCTTTCAACCAAACCAAACCAGAAGTCCCATGGCGATCGGCGAATGGCAACGGGGGCAGGACTGTGAAATCCGGAAGCCCCTAGTAATGGACCAGCACATGAGCGGTGGATACAGACTCAGCCATCCTGGCTCAAGGACCGAGGCAGTTGAGGAGTTCAGCAGCTGTATCCATGACTGAGCAGTCCTATTCAGGATCCACTCTGCTCACCCTGTATGGGGAGGGGGCTAGAAAAGGTGACCTAAACATAGTCTGCCTCATCTCTCTTCCTGACTGGATCACCACATCCAGTGGGGTCACCACTTAGCAGTCACAAAAGACAAATGAACTTTGGAACGTGGAATATATGGACATTGCTGGACAATACAGATAGTGAAACTCCTGAATGCAGGACTGCCATCATTGCGAGGGAGTTGAGACTTTTAATATTGACATAGCAGCACTCCAAGAAACTCAAAGAGCAGGAGAGGGACAATTGAAGGAAGAAAAAGGAGGTTACACCTTCTTCTGGAAAGGACTGCCTGAACAAGAACGACAAATACATGGAGTAGGCTTTGCTATTAAAAATGATCTCGTGAAGCTCTTGTCAGAAGTTCCTACTGGCATTAATGAATGACTCTCAACTCTCCGATTAAAACTCACCAAAAACCAGCAGGCAACTATTCTAAGTGCTTATGCACCAACATTAGATGCTGATGAAGACATCAAGGAAAAATGTTATACCCAACTGGACACCATCTTATCAGTGATACCAAGGAGGATCAAATTATCCTCCTGGGTGATTTCAATGCAAGAGTTGGGCGTGATTTTGATTTATGGCCAGAAACAATTGGGAAAGAAGTAGTTGGCAATAGCAACCTGAATGGCATTCTACTTCTGACTGAATGTGCAGAGCATAATCTTGTTATCACAAACACACTCTTTTGTCAGAAATATAAATTTAAAACATCATGGAAGCACCCGCGGTCAAAACACTGGCATCTCCTGGATTATGTAATTGTCCATGCCAGAGATTGTCATGATGTACTCCTCACTAGGGCCATGACAAGTGCCGATGACTGCTGGACAAATCATCGATTAATTTGATCCACTATGGCCATTAATATTGTTCCTCAACTTAGGCTCCAAGGAAGAAAACCAAGGCGTAAAATGAACATCCATGCCCTTCAAGATCCTATTAAGCAAGCTTGCTTTCAAACAACTCTCAAGAAACATCTACCTACGGAACTCCCTGAAAACATTGAGGAACACTGGATTAAACTGAAGACTTCCATTATTGCAGCATGTGAACAAACTATTGGATACCAAACTAAGAAACATCAGGACTGGTTTGATGAGTATGATAGTGAGATTGAACATATCATTGACAAGAAAAGGAAAGCCTTCCAGGTATGGCAAAAAGACATTAACTGTGCTGCTAAGAAAAACATCTATGCCAGTGCAAAGGCTGAGGTCCAAAGAAGAACTAGAGAACTTAAGAACGCCTGGTGGATAAAGAAAGCTCAAGAAATCCAGCACTTTGCAGATGCTCATGATGCATGGGGCTTTTTAATGCCACAAAGGCCATCAACAGGCCAACAAATTATGGTACAAATCCCTTATGTTACCAAACTTCTAAAGGATCTATTGCACTCCATTGGCTCTCAAAGTGATCCATTCAAAGTGGGATCAGGCATCAAACAGGGATGTGTCATTGCTCTGACCTTATTTGCTACTTTCATTGCCATGATTCTATACCTTGTTGAGGGGAAACTTCCCACTGGCGTGGAAATCACATATCAAACAGATGGAAAGCTTTTTAATCTCAGTAGGCTGAAAGTAAAATGTAAGGTAATTACAACCTCTGTCATAGAACTTCAATATGCCGATGATAATGTAGTCTCCGCAAATTCAGAGGAAGATCTTCAAACTATCCTAAATGTCTTTGCAGAAGCATATGAAAAGCTTGGCCTCTCACTTAACATCAAAAAAACCAAAGTGCTTCATCAGCAGGTGCAAACCAATCCCTCTGTAGCACCATCAGTCCAGTTTAATGGTGCGATGCTGGAGAATGTCAATCACTTTTCCTATCTTGGCAGCCATCTCCCTGTAAAAGCTGACATTGACGCAGAAATTCAGCATCATCTGAGCTCTGCGAGTGCCGCATTCTCCCGAATGAAACGTAGAGTGTTCGAGGATCGGGATATTCGCAGGGAGACCAAAATGCTTATTTACAAAGCCATTGTACTACCGACCTTACTGTATGCCTGTGAAACATGGACCATCTATAAATGCCACTCCCAACTTCTTGAAAGATTCCACCAACGCTGCCTCCGGAAAATTCTGCAAATTACTTGGAAAGATAGGTGGACTAATGTTAGCATATTGGAAGAAGCAAATACCACCAATGTTGAAACAATGATCCTCCAACATCAACTTCGCTGGACCGGCCATGTTGTTTGAATGCCTGATCACTGTATTCCAAAGCAGCTACTTTACTCCCAACTTAAGGATGGAAAATGGAATATCGGTGGACAGCAAAAGAGGTTTAAAGATGTTCTCAAAGCTAATCTAAAAAAATGTAACATAAGCATCGAGAACTGGGAAGCCTTGGCCCATGAGCGTCCCAATTAGAGGTCGGCCATTATCAAAGGTGCTATGGACTTTGAAGAAGCACGAGTACAGGGCGAAAGGGAAAAACGAGCTAAGCGGAAGGCACATCAAGCAAATCCTCATCATGACCATCTTCCATCTGGAAACCTATGTCCTCACTATGGGAGGCTGTGGGGATCCAGAATTGGCCTCCACAGTCACTTACTGACCCACTTTTAAAGACCTTATCTTGGAAGACAATCTTACTTGGCCATGAGTGATCGCCAATGATGAATGATAAGGTAGGGTATTCAAGAAAGCTGGTCCATTCTTGGGTCAGATGGAGCATTTGCACTAGAAGTTGGCTCTGAAGGGAACATGCAATTTCTGGATGTAGGCATCACTGAGAAAAGAGATGGAATGGCTGGATAGAAATGGTAGAGGAGAAGGGGAAAGGTACCACCAAAGTATACCAACAAGGAAGCAGGTTGGATGTAAGGAGTTCCCAAGCCAGTGGAAATAGCAACATGTCATCTGCATATGAGACACCAAAATAGAATTCCCTTTTCAGGGTACTGTTGCAACATGTTCCTGCTGACAAGAACTTCCTTTCTGTTTTGCAAGTGGCTAAACATAAACATTAGAATTGTCACAAATTTGGTCCATCTAGCTGACCATTGTGTCTTCTGTCACTTGCCATGCATATGCATGAGCCATTCACACCAGCTTAGTGTGAAGTAACTGCAAAGTTTAACTTCAGTGATTATCTAACACTCTATTAAAGAAAGAGAAGAAAATGAAAGAAAATGGCAAGAGGGATGTAAAGCAAAATGACCATAATGGAGACATTAATTTAACTTATTAACCACTTTTCAGACTCAGACACAGAAGATGGTGAATGAGATATTCTTGAACCCCTCTAAAAAGATGGCCAAGAGGTCTCTTGCCAAACTACATAATTATGCATTAAATGTGTGTATGCATTTACTATAATATGCTTGATTTTTGTTATATAATTAGGAAGCACAGAGGAACCAATCAGGTTCAGAGCCTAATAACAAGTTAACTCTTTCCACCTATGATGCGTTCTCATATAGAAATTAATTCCACTATGTTTTGGCCTGAGAGAGAAATTCTTCCATTAGTACCACTGGCTTCCCAGGGCTAACAGCCATTTTTTGGGAGGGGGCAGTTTTCATTGGGACTGTGGCATATGGCAAAGGATTAAGCATATAACATAGCCCTGATCCTGATCCCTCTCACACACCGACCTTTGTTTTTTAAAAAAACATAACATCAGGCACCATTGTCACTAGTCTGCCCCCTAATCTCCTTCATGGAAGTGGTTTAACAATTTTCTAATACTCTAGAATTTTCTGGAACTCTCTTCCCTTAGAAGCGAAGCAAGCCCCAACATTGCCATGCCTTCAATGTTTGTTGAGAACCCCAGCCTTCCAAATTAATCTGTTTTATTTCTGCATTTTAAATTCTTGCTGGTTTTTATGTTTTAATACTGTTTTGTGATCTCTGTTATGTTTTTATATTTTAAGTCTCTATACCACTCCGGTGTATTATTCTCTAAATATAAAACAGTTTCTAAATTCTTAAAATATAAATAAATAAAAGCATAATAGTATATAGTTGTGTTTCCATTTTCTTTCATTAGCCTGCTATCCTGATCTAGGTACTGATTTTTCTGAAATCTTTTTGTGCAAAAACAGTGTCATCTTCTCAGATAGGACTGGAATTGTACATAACGTATTTTTTGCTTCCATTTTTTTTAAAAAAAATTACCAATAAAAAATTTTGTGGCTGTCCTGAAAAACAAACACTAAATCCAGCATTTAAACTTCTTTGATTTTCCTTTCACTTGAAAAGATTGCAACCAAGCACAGCATTTATTAGGTTCCCCTTTGACAGGAACACTATAACATAAACTGAAGCGTTTCAGGTTTTATTTTATTATATCCTTACAGTTTAGGGCCTGTGCCATATAAGAAGCTGGTATTTGCCACTTACTTGAAAAAGGAAATGCATTTGCTTTAAGATGTATTCCTGTCTTTTACATTCACTGGCTCGTAACCTCCCTGGAACTTCTAGAGATGAAAACATAAATTGAAGCACTGAACAAGGTCACACTGCTGGCAGACTTACCAAATCCCACACACAGGCATAAGATATCACCATGAAAATCAAAAGCCTTTTAAAATAAAACAAGGCAATTAGCTCTTTTCATAGTTCTCTTTCATTTTACTCCCCCCCCCTCGGTGTACTAAAAAAAAAAAAAATCCTACAAGAATCAATTCATGAACAACATAAACTGTACAGTTACAACCCAGATGAAACACTTTACATATTTAATACAAATGTAACTATTTGATTGGGTTTAGGCTGCAATTCTGTACCTACTTACCTGAACATAAGCCCCACTGAACTCAATGGGGCTTGCTTATTTATTTATTTATTAAATTTATTAGTCGCCCATCTGGCTGGTTATCCAACCACTCTGGGTGATGTACAACATAAAAACATACAAATTACATTAGAACATTAAAAAATCTCAAACAATGATAATAAAACCTAACCCACCCCAAAAGCCTGCCTGAAGAGCCAGGTCTTCAAGGCCTGGCGGAAGCTCATCATAGAGGGGGCATGGCAGAGATCATTTGGAAGAGATTTCCACATAGTGGGGGCCACAATTTAAAAAGGCCTCTCCCTAGTCCTCACCAGTCTAGCTTGTTGAGCGGCATCGTTGATTATGCTGGAGGCGCTCTTTCAGATAGACTGGGCCAAAACCATGCAGGGTTTCAAAGGTCAAAACCAACACCTTGAATTGGGCCCAGAAAACAACTGGTAACCAGTGCAACTCCTTCAGCACTGAAGTAATGTGATCTCACCAGCGGCTGCCTTTAATTAGGCGAGCTGCCGCATTCTGTACCAGTTGCAGCTTCCGGACCGTTTTCAGGGGTAACCCCACATAGAGCGGATTACAGTAGTCTAGGCAACAGGAGACCAGGGCATGTACCACCAATGGGAGCAGATGGTTGGGAAGGTAGGGGCGCAGTCTCCGTATCAGATGGAGTTGATACAGCGCCGCCCGGCTCACAGCTGAGACCTGAGCCTCCATGGACAGCTGGGAGTCAAGAATGACCCCCGGGCTGCAGACCTGGTCTTTCAGGGGTAATTGTATCCCATTGAGCACCAGGTCAACATCCCCCAGCTTTCTCTTGTCTCCCACGAACAGTACCTCAGTTTTGTCAGGGTTCAGCTTCAGCTTATTCCTTCCCATCCAGCCATTTCTGAATAGACTAGACATGCATGTGAGTGGAATACACTGTCAGTTCGGCCAGTGGACAGCAGGGGGGGGAATCCAATTTGGGGCCCGATCCAACCTGAGATCATCAGGGGCCAACGTGATCCAGATCCAGAGCCTGAACCAATTTAGGGGTCCTCGCATAGTCATCCCTCTCCTTTTCCCCTACTCCAACTTTATGTTTGATCAGGGTTTTAAACAGGCTGTCTGCATGTGTCTTTCTCCCCTCTCTTCTCTGCCAGACTGCCCACGTTCTGAGAGCCCCAGATCACTGCAGGCAGACCTACTCTCACCCGGGATGTTCCGGGGCTGCCACAACCCATTCAGCTGAATCCCAGGTCGAACCGAATTAGTCTGAATTGGTTCAAGATGTGGGATTCAGCCGGTTTTGGTGCACAAGCCTACTGACAGTTATTTTATAGCTCAGATCAAATTCAAATGTAGTCTTTGGCTATCTTGATGTCCCATAGAGTTTGGAACTTGCTTCCAAAAAATAATCATTATAGCTTGCAAATGATTGCTGAAATCTGAATGGAGGCTAGGATAGCCACTCAAATATTGCCAAAAAAGAGGAAATGCAACATCAAGAAGAAGAAGAAGGAAGAGGGCACAGATCTGCATAAACTTGGCACATGCTAATTTATACACATAGGGGCAAATTTAGAAATAATGACTATAATTTAAATTGAAATGCAATGCATCTCACCGTAATGGAGAAGACTGTGACCAGGTGGCCTGTGTGCCTGCTCCGTCTGCTGTCCAGGTGCGGTTAATCAGCAGCTTCAGTGCCCCTGGTCTCCCTTCTTACAGTTCTCTATTTCTAAATGGGGCTTGGAATGGACAGCCTTTCACTGCACTCCCAGTCATGATCCCTCCTCCTGCAAAGGGGGGGGGAGATGCAGATTTCAAAGCAATGTGTTTGGAAAGGAAAGGATTATAGTGGATTTCTACAGAAGGAAGGCAGAGGCCATGAAATGATTAAGAATGGAAGCTTAACAGGGCAAACATGGAAGGAGTACATTTTATTATGATGTCACGCAGATGCCCCATGAAAGGTGAATGAACAAAGTGTGGCTCTTCCAGAGTAAACGGCAAATGCCCAGTGTGGAAGCATCCTGGCACTAGATAATCTATACTCTCTCTGTTTTCTGTAGTTAAACAGCTAAATGACGGGCACTAAGCTTGTCTTGTGGCAGGACAGTTTGCCCTATCCTTCTTCTGTTGCATAGGGACTAGGAAGCTGCCTTAAACTGAGGCGAGGCCATTGGTCCATCTAGCTCATTGCTCTGCCTGGCAACGGCCTTCCAGGCTTTCAGCCCCGGGTCTTTCCCAGCCGTACCTGGAGATGCCAGGGATTGAACTTGGGACCTTCTGCATGCAAGGCAGATGCTCTACTACTGAGCTTTGGCTTTTGCCCAGTTTTTATTGTTGTGGTTTCTGGATGCATGCCTTAATGTACACCAACTGTCATTCAGCATCTAGCTCCCTAGCAATATGCGCAGCCCTGTAGATTTAATCATGCCAGCTTAAAGATTCTGTTTATACTAATATTGAAAGATATCAACCCATATTAGCTGAATTGTGCTTACTTGATAGTACTGCATGCAGTAGTCTAGAAATAAACACAAGTAGCCCAGTTATGTCAGCTATTTTCACGGTTCCCTCACTGTGGTGAATTTTTTTTTTTTTTACAAAAAGCCATTGCAGTAAAGATAAATTGCCCATGAAAAGACTTTGGCTTCAACTTACTATTTATAGACCAAGCTTGTATATCAGCTACAATGAAGGAAGACTGACCTTTGATAGATTAATACCCTCTCCTTATATATATATATATATCAACTATCAGCATCAATCTGAAAACTAACATTTTATGTGTTCATATAAATGAATCATTGAAGGTATATTGCATTTGCATCCATCAATCCATAGCTTAAATTTTCTCTCTTTTCCAAGAGGTGAAGCATAATCTTCTGGGAAATTCTTAACACAGTAGAAACTTTAAGGAACATAAATAATGTGCAGATCAGAACTTAGCTATGCACCAGATTTTGCAGATCTCCAAATGTTGCAGCACAGTTCTCAACAGTTTAAATCGGGGGTAGCAGACACTGTGCCTTCCAGATGTTGTTGAACTACAAGTCTCATCATCCCTGACCATTGGCCATGCTAGCTGGCGTTGGAATCCAACATCTGCAGGGCTACAGGTTAGCCACCTCTAATTTAAATGCATCATAGCAAATACATATTTTGAGAGAACAGATATTTATATAATATTAAACTATGTGTTTAAATATGTTTGATAGATTTCTTTATTTTGGCCATTAACCAGCTCATGTAAAATACAATACTTAAAAACCAAAACAATATAAAATGCAATACAATATAGTACAATGTAGAAGCACTCAGACTCTGGTGTAAAAGCCTTGGTTAAAAAATAAAAAATATTTTATCATCAATCATCAGTAGGCAATGGCGGCTGCACAGAAAGTAGCCACTTGAGCAGTAACCTGGGAATTCTAATCTGACAGAAGACAGGATGGGTAAAATTCATCAGATCTGCCATGAATTTTCTGTAACATTGGGGTAATTAAAAAAAAAGTCAGAGAGCATGATAAAAGGAGCAATATAGTAGCACATGTCTGTTTCCGCTTCTCCCACTTTGCAAGGACATACTCGATCAATATAAATAACCCTCCTGAATCTTCCTTCCAAAACGAGAGATCCACCGATGTTCCAAAGGCCACAACACCACTCCCCCTTTAATGCATAGTATTGATCAGCACACACTTCCAAGAAAGCACTATAAATTCCAGTAGTGCCCAGCCAAGGAGAATGCCTAAAACAAGTAACAGAACCTTGTCCGAAGCCCAGAGCATCAAGCCCCTTTTCAGCTTAGTAGGTTGTGGGTTTCTTTGGGTCCTCTTAACTGCACAGATGTGCTTTTCCAGGTGTACTCTGCCCTTTGCATTGCTGTCTGCATGGAAGTCCACCCTTTCATTTCAGCCTGGCTTGTCAAGATGGAGCTCAGCACTTAATGATATCACACATGGGGAGTGTTTGAGCTCCTGCTCTGGATAAAAAAGGCCCCAGGTTGGACCTCCAGCACCTCCAAGCAAAAGGAACCGGGTAACAGGTGATAGCAAAAGCCTTTCTTTCTTGTCTTGAGACTCTGGAGAGCTACTACCAGGTGGAGCAGACCAGCCTTTCCCCAACATGGTGCCCTCCAGATGTTTTAGACTACAGCTCCCATCAGCACCCAGACAACAAAACATTTGGAGGATACCAGTTTCGGGAAAGGCTGGAGTACACAATACCTTTTTTTCTAGTTGTATCCTTTAGATCATAAGCCTGCAGGCAGGGAGCTTCTTATCTGTTGTTTTTATTAATATTTTTAAGCCACTCTCTGAGCCTTTTCAGCTGAAGAGTGGGGTAAAAATGGCTTTTACAAAAAAGCCTGGATGGCAGAGCACGTGAGTCTTGCTAATGAGAACGCTATTCTGAATTTAGGAACAGTTATGTTTGCCAACTAATTTACAAGAGCAAATATGTATTTCAAAAGGCTTTGTTTTTGCATGCAGATTAATGTGGCAATGCTGTCTGCAGAATTATAGGTAAATACATGTGAAAGTGACATGAGCCTACTTGAGGTGTTCTTAAACTCTATCCATGTAGGAGGCATGGGACCCCATGCAGTAGCCCCACTCCTTCTACCCACAATATTTCATGTTGCCCAGAGGAGCAACATGGAGGAAGACTGGAAGCATGTTTGGCTTTATATGCAGTTCTACCTGCAGCCGGGAAGCTGCATGATCAATCCCCCTTCAGATCTTCCTACTCAACATCGGAATGTTGGGGTAGAGGTGCCAGAGTTCATGCCCCTGCACCCCTCTGTGGATAGGGCTGAAGAGGGCTGTGGACCAAACCCAGTCCCTATCCAGACCAAGGTTGAGAAGGGTGTCAATCAGGGCCTGATATCGTGACATGACAGTAGGAATGTTGGAAAATTCAGATGAAAATGGGAGCAGGAGCAGAAATTGTTCACTTATTTGTCGCATGTCAGGAACAGAAATCAGTCTAAAGAATATGATTAGTATTCGCTGTTGTTGCTTCTTTCACTCTGCAAACAACACATAATTTATTAATTTTTCCTATTTTCATTGTTTTCCCTTTGCATTGACATGAATAGGATGGAATAACATATTGGCAACTTAATTACATGATTTATTTAATGTCATCACAGCAGAGAGTGGGACTAGAAATATCGTTTTTGAGGAAAAACAAACTGCACCAGAATGGAAACAGTGCTGCATGTGACAAATACAGGGCAGAAAGGGGGGAAATGCCTTCTTACATAACGGTGACAGTAGAAAAGTCTTCGGATTGCCAGGCCCAGATTCCAGTTTGTTTGTTGGTGTAAAGAATTCAAAATTTCAGTATCACAAATCTGCCAAGATCATTTCTGAACTCTAGAAACATTTCTACATTTGAGTCTCTACTGTCATATGTCAGACAATGACCACTTTCACTAGTGGTATCCAGGAAACTTTGTTGCAGCTCCCTAATTCATCTTGCTTATAAAGGAAGATTCTGACCAGAATGCACTTTCTCAGTGGGAACTGCTGGTGTTCCATCTGAGTGACATTAAGTGTCCCTCTGAAAATACTTTTCCAGGCAGAGGTACTTTTCAGGAAATCAAAATTGCCCAAGGTGAAAATTTTCTGTTAAAACTTCAGAACCTCATTTTGTCACATATGACATTCTTGTCTTCTTTGGGTCTCTTGACAATGGTACATTGCCTTACGGGGGTGTAGTCATCCAGGGTCTCAGAGAGTCTTAGACCCCTTACTTTTTTTAGGAGCAGGGTCACAGAAGGGTCTCTATGTCTCCAGCATCCTATGAGCCAATCAACATGAAAGGGGAGAGTGTTAGCCACTGAGAAGAGTCTTCTAACATGCTTCTTTGTCCTTTCCTGCTGATTGGAGCCAATCAGAGTGAAAGGAGGTGAGCAGCCACTGAAAAGACTCTTCTCAGTAGCTCACACGCTCCTCTTTCATGCTCATAAGCCCTTAGGAACATCTGTTGTGAGTGCAGGCATTAACAAGGGTCTCATTCTCAACTCAGCAGCAAAATAAGGAGGGTGGAGATGAGGAGGAGGTGTAGTTGTGACTATCATGAAGGGACTTCTGAATTTGCCACAACACTACTGTTGGCCTGGAATTCATTATTGCCTTGACAGCCTTAGTGGAAGTCATTTTTCTGCATCGCTCACAGTCTGTGTTGATCTCATCTATATTTGGAAGTATAAAAATGTAAGGAAGTAGATAGAAACTAGGTGCCAGCAGCCAAAGCATTAGCTGGTTAGTTCAAATCAATATGTAAAATGTAGTACTCAACAACCCTGCCATTTCTTTCCCTTTTTTGCAGCTATCTCCTTAAGATTATCAGTTCACAATGTTTCAGGGATGGTGGAAGCATCAGCTGGAAGAATCCTCCCATCTATGCAGTTCTTATCGTGCAATCGTATGCATGATTACTCAGATGAAATTCCAGCTGTGTTCAGTGGCGCTTACTCCATAATCTGTGTGTGTAGGATTGCAGCCTTAAAGCCCTAACAGCCAAATGCCCCTTTGACTTGCTAGCCCACACTTCCCAAGGCTTCTTCTTGGAACTCTGTCTCTTCCACCTGGTCTTCTCTCAGGCATATGTAAATAGATCTAGAGTCAGTAGCAGTCAGCTGGGCAGGGTGGTGGCGCATACCTGACGTCCCATCACCAGCGTCACTGCAGATTACCATAATGGAAAGGGGGATGCATGAGATGGTGGCAGGATTGGCACAGGACAAACACAACGGTGGAGCCAATCTGGTGCTCCCCCCTGTGCATTTGCACTGAACCAGTGTTGCCACCACCTCATCCTCCTGGCAAGCCACAGTGATGCCAGTAGCAGGAGGTGGAGGAGATAAGATGATGCATATCCAGGCATATTTTGGTTTACTCCTACATCTTATAAAGCCCTATACAGCTTAGGTCCAGGCTATTTATCAGACCGTATCTCCCTGTATGAGCCTGCCCGGGCCCTGAGATCCTCAGGAGAGGCCCTTCTCTCAGTACCCACATCTTCTCAAGTATGACTAGTGGGGACGCGTGAGAGGGCATTCTCTGTGGCTGCCCCTAGGCTTTGGAATTCCCTTCCTAGGGAGGTAACAATGACCCCCTCCTTGCAGTCCTTCCGCCGACAAGCAAAGACCTTATTCCAACAAGCCTTTGGAATTGAAGGCTAAGGATAGGGCGTGAAGGGTGCTGGATTGCTAATGTCTATTATATTATTTTTAAACTAGTTTGAACTCTTTTAGCTATTTGTGTGTATGGTTTTAATATTGGAAATAGTTTAATTTTATTTTAATGTAGACTTTGTATGTTTTTAATTATATGTATTTTTTATCTGGAAGCCGCCACGAGTTCCAGTTTTGGAAAAATGGCAGGGTATAAATAAAGACAATAATAATAATAATAATAATAATAATAATAATAATAATAATCTTTGCCTTTTGCTGTTGCTTCTTTCTCCATGGGACACTCCTATTGGTTAAGAAGATTGATACAGAGGATGCAGGGGAAATTTTCTTTCTCTTTTTCTGGACTCCTGATCTCTTCTGACTTCTGGCTTTTAATTAAGCATCTGGAGAGAAAGTGGGGAGAGAGAGAAAGTGAATCAGCAAGCTCTCAAGCCTGTAACTTCCAGCAGACTTCAACAGAAGTCTAGCCGAGAGCTCTTTCCGCTATCTTGTTCCTTTACAAGCTTATTATTTGCCAAAATCCACCCTAGCCTGGAGAAGAAGACTGAGGGTTGAGCTCAGAACAAGAAGGGGAGGGGGCATCTTGCTCCTCCCACCATCACTGCTATCATCGTCACAACTGGAGCCAAGTTACCAGGCTCCCAGGGCGTGAACTACACTATCCTTGAGCTTCATTTGCTTGGCAGTTTTCCATGTGGCTCCGGTGTCACCCAGCTGTACAAACTGCAAGGCGGCCGTTCAGTCCTCCTCTATGAAGTGAACGAGTGACTCAGTGGCTTGAGTGCAGCAGGCTTAAGCTTGGACTGTGGGCCCCTTCAGCTGTGTCTCCCCCTCCTCTAGTCCAGCTGCTCCCTTTTAGAAGGAGCCTCTAAAACTGGAAGCTTGATAGTGTTATCGGAAAGACGAGTTTGGACCCATTACTTGCACATAGCTGACAGAAAGGATGTCCCAAATAGTTATTTTAATCTGAAAAGAACTGCCAGTAGTTCAACTTTTTAAGAGTTTTATTGTGCTGTTTTATTTTGAAGTATTGAGATTTTTAGGCTTGTTAGGGGAACTGTGATAATTTAATTATTGCTAGCTTCCTTTTTCTTTTAACCTTTTATGATAATTGGTAAAATAGAAAGGGAAAGTTTTTAACTATAAGAAATAGGAAGAGGCTGTGCACTAGGGACAATCCTGTGGAACATCCATGCTCTGAACAGGGAAGGTTTGACTCCTTTTTCCCCCTTGTTAGACCTGCTGAGGCCCCTGTATTTCCTCTGTCTAATAGATTTGCTGTTTTTTCTTCAGATTCTGATATTTCTTCTAAAGATATGATTACCACTCCTGTTAAGAAGGGGCATTTCGAATACATTACAGATAAAGGTAATCATGGCCCTGATGGCATAGGAAACTCAGGGATTTCAGTTGAACACTGCTGCCTTTTAATCTCCAAAACTATTCAGTCTTTATATAAAGACATCCATGAGCTAAAGGAAATGGTTTATAAACTGCATCTTCTTTTGGGGCCTACTGAATTTGCCAAACAATCACACTTGGAGGGCCACAAAATAGCTGGTAGAAAGGAAACATCAGGTCAGGGTACTAAGTCTACCCCTTCTACAAGTCTTATTTTAGTCAGGAACCAGGTAGTTCTGACCTTATCGGTAAGACTCCATGGGGTATGGCTTAACAAGTCTTCATTACTTTCAGTCCTTGCTTTCCATCTTCATTTGCCGGCCTCTAAAATTGATTTGATTTGATTAACCTACCTACCTTCATGCCCAGGTTTCAAAAGAATCCTTCTGGTGTTTAATACCCCCCAGCTCCTCTCCTTTATCTTGAGATCCAAGGAATCACTAGCTCTGGCTGCGATATTTCCTAAACGAGTGTTTAGGACTGAAGGTACTCTCCCCTTGTTTCGCAATCATGCCATCTCCTCAAGTAAATCTAAATCTGCAGATTATTTTCACCATAATTCTACCTCAAAGCATGAACCTTTCTATAAGTTACAGCAGGATAATGCCATCTCACCCAGTGGGAGGTTTGAGCAATTCTGGGGTTTTTATGCCCTACATGAGAGAGTTTATAGGGTATCCAGAGCCTGTGGAGGAGGATTTTTTGAGGTCCTTTGGAAATCTTTCAAATGAAAAGCGGGAGGCTATTTTAGGCATGCTTGAAATTCTAAAAAGCAAATTACTCTCTGTAAAGGGAATAAATCTATGAAATAACTCTCCTCAGACTGAACTACCCTTAACAACATTCTTTCCTGCTAGAAACATTAAACAAGCTGCTCCTTCAGTCACCTCACCCTTACCATCCCATTTCAGTCAGAGGGATGTCCTTAACTCCTGCTGCTATAGATGGCAATTTTAACCAGTCTCCTATGAACACCCATCCTTTTGAGATAGACTGGACTAGGAAACCTTTGAAATCTCCAACTACTAGGAATTGGATGGCTATGTGGTATGTGGAACCACATGGACTTGGTTCACCCAATTCTGATGGGGCTGTCAATCCAGCTATGCCTTACTTACATTCTTTGGAGTTGCCAAAGGACAACTGTTGCATTTCTGTTGACTCAGAGCAGACTCTTGATTGTATTGTTCCTTGCCCATGACTAAACCTTTTATCTTGGAATGTCGCAGGCTGGCATAGTAAGTGTAATGATACTGATTTTTTAACTAAATATAAAAGAGACATGACTATTGGAGAGTTTTCCCTAGGTTCATGGCTATAGATCCTTTTTCTATCCTGACACTAAGAAACACAATTTCGGATGAGGTGTGGGTGAGCTAGCTACTTTGATCTCTGTTGACATCAGAGGTTCTACATCAGTATTATCTGGCCCCTGTTGTAGAGATGCCTTTCTTCTAGTCCTGATAGAACTTCCCAATAGGACAACTTTAGTCTGTCTTAATACATATTTTCCTCCCTTCAACTCACCTAACTCTTTAGATCTGTGGCCTCAGTTTGATAATCACTTGAGCTTCATCAGCTTCAATCACCCTACAGCAAGCCTTCTTATCATGAGTGATCTGAATGCTAGGATTGGGAATGCTTCTATTAAGTTCCCATTACTGATAGCAGGAGGTCAGGTAAGTGCTGCAACCCACCACAATGTTACTGGATACAGATATCACTCAACTGCTTGCTTTGACTCTTTCTTTGAGCTATCGTGTGTCTAGGAACCTTGACCTGTACCTGTTTACAGTAGGGCCCCACTCATATGGCAGGTTAGGTTCCAGACCCCCGCCAAAAAGCAAAAACTGCCAAAAAGCAGATCAGCTGTAGCACAGGGTCTGAAACCTAACCCACTGATCACACCGGAGGAGGAGAAGATCAGCGCGATCAGCTCGAGTGTGGGAGTCTGATTGCACCAGAAGAGAAGATCAGCTGTAGTGCACTACAGCTGATCTTCCCCTCCTCCAGCAAGATCAGCTGGAGCACAGGGAGCTCCAGCCCCTCCTCCAACTGATCGCCCCACTGGCGCCATATTAGCTGAATGCCAAAAAGCGGGGCACCGAGAAGTGGGGCCCTACTGTAATCAAGTCTCATTGAGTTCAGTGTGGCTGACTCAAAAAAATAAGATTGGGCTGCAGACTTGGGTATCCAGCCTCTTCCCAATCAGCATTCCAGTCCTTAAACTACTCCACACAGCTCCTGATTCATGTGGCCTGTATGAGAATTTAATCCCAACCAAAGTAATTAACTGTCCCTGAACTGTGGACCTTCGATTGACACTTTCCCCTCCAGTAGTTGGAATATTATATCATTTTGGGCCACCACACCAGTTCAGCCACAGGTGTCCTAGCTCCCACCAACAGAACCAGATTCAGGATTCTTTGCTTGGTTATAGCCTATGGCTTTAATCCACAGTTTAACCCACGACTGGAACATAGATCGTAGATTACAGTTCACACAGAGTTAAGATCACTGCAAGGCACTAGTAGGCATGGCTACACAAGCAAAGGCACAATGTTTGACATCCCCCCTGAATCCTCCTTATGAAGAACCAGGCAAGGGCAACTATTTGCACAGAACTTGTCTGCTGGCTTAGGACTGGGCAAGCAAACGTGCATTCCTATGAGTATGTTCATTACTGGGCTCAGTCTGTTTGCACCTGCATAGCCTCTGGTGTGTCTGTGGTGACAGAGGTGGAGCCAACTCAGCCAGATCATCCCCCAGCTTCATCTCTGACATTTTCTCCAGTGCTAGAGTTGAGTCAGCAGCAGGAGGCTGGCCGGGAGGTTGAACAACCACTGGAGGTGGGGTAAGGGGGGTAGATAGATAACCCCTTCATCCATGTTGGCCAAAACCTTGGAGAAGAGGCTGACAGGCACCTCACCTGACCCCTCCCTGGCATCCTCATCCATCACTCCCAGACCATACACCTCCTCTTCAAACCTGTCCTGCCAAGAGTTCTCCATGGGGCTCATGACAAGAGGCTTCACTGCCACAAACGCAATATAATGTAGATGCCAGGGGAATTGTTATTCCTGAAATGGTTATATCGTTTTAGGACAAGAATGGACAACCTTTTTTTTCTGTTGAGGACTGCATTCCCTTAAGCCAATGATGGTGGAACCAGAGCCAAAGTTATTCTGAACTAATTAATCCAGAACAAAGGCTGCTATGCTTCAATTTTCACATCAGATTAGCATTCCCAATCCTAGACAGGTCTACTCAGAAGTAAGCCCCAATGGGTTTGATGGGGCTTCTCTGAAATAAGTATACCAGAGAGAAGCAGGGTAGTACAACAGATCAATACAGGTGCTGACCTGGAAAGGATGTGAAAGCAATTCATTTCTGACTTTAGTGTGTCACACATACACACACAAAGAAATGGCAGAAGCCTACCAATTTGTTCTCGGACAACTGGGGGAAAAGCTTATTTTTCCCAAGCAATACAGCTGGGGGAAAGTTTTTTTTTAAAAAAAAACACCAATGAGATGTATCCAGTGATGCCGTTCTGCTAGTGTAGTAGACTTCCGCTTGTGCAATGGAATGTCTCCCTCCTCTCCCCTGCATCTCCCCATGCATCCTTAAAATCTGCTCTAGAGGGTTGGGGGACCTCCAGAGCAGGCTTTGGGGGGCATAGGAAGAGGAAACTACGGGGACATCCTGTTGTGCAACTGAAACTCTGTTTATAAAGCATTTGATACAACCCAATGTATTTTTATTAAATAGAATACTGCCCTTTTCAATTGTTCTGAAAACACATTTTTTAAAAAGGAGGAACACCTTTACAACTCAGGAAGGAAGGAAGGACGGAAGGAAGGAAAAGATGCCACAGATTAGGAACACCTAGTTGCTTCATCATGGCAATAAGCAACATTAGAAGTTGACTACGATGACACACAGATTTGCTGCCTATGATTGACATGGGTAAGGTAACATTTAACGTCCTTAAATAACCAGTGACCATGTTGTGAATGAGGAAAACAGCTCTTGAGCCCTTAACTAACTTTGCAAGCTTTTACAACAAAAACAAAAAAAAGGTCTAATTATGAGAGAAAGTGCCCATGTCGCCATTGTCAAAGCACAGGCCTGAGGCCTCAGTGGAGAGAAATTATTCTGTTTGGGGCACAGTTATGACTTGCCTTTATGGGCATACACAAAAGAGGCATGGAAAATAAATAGCACATAATTTTGCATTTTTATAATAAATTTGAGACTAAACACTAGGAAACCTTGTCAGCCCCAGCTAAGCTGATTCCAATTAAAGCTCCTGGCAGAGTTCCAGCTGTTTTACTACCTCAAATAGCACTGAACGTAACAAGGTTTATGAAGCATTCAAAAGTCAAATACCCTATTAACATAAACATGGAGTGAAATCAACTCAGCAACCAATTTTCAGCTTTCTTTCTTTCATTCATTTACGTTGAGCTAATCTAAGATGATGTCTGTTTCCTTGCTTCAGTCTCTCTTTCTGTGCTCGCTAGAATGCAAAACAAGATTTAGTATTTGAACAGCTGCATGATTTGCCCTGCATACCTACCCCCGGGGCAACTTCATTACAATGCTTCTTATCACATTCTATTTTATTTGTTTTTGTTTTTTTTAAATCATTGTACTAGGAGAATGATGATTGCAAAATTGAAAGTGGTATGTGCTTTCTTCCTTCTGTGTGGAATTGTTCAGAAAGCAGTTTGTAAACTGTTCCATATTTCTATAACTTCTGAAATGTGCTTTGAAAAGATTTTGTAGGCAATTCCATTAAAATGCAAAAGAAACAAAGGACAAATCTGTGAAGATCAGGATGCAATGTAATATTGTTGTGTTTCTTATTTTATACTATGGAACTTGGGATGAGGGAGAATTCCATCGAAATGGGAAACAGTACTGGAAATTGCATCAGTTTGAATGTCCAACTGCAAACAGGAACTGAAAACAGGTAGGAGAATACAACAAGTATTCACTATTATATTTTTCAGTCTGCAATTTGCTGTCGTTTATTTTTTCACAGATGATGTCCTTCACACACGTACATACATACAAAATGAATGGTGTGGAATCACTTAACAGTAACATAATTAATTACATTATTAAATTTGGCAGCAGTAAACAGTGAGCTGAATAACATTGTCTTTGCTGTGCCTGAACCGCAGCTCAATGGAAACAGTGCTGCATGCAATCGGTACAGGACAGAACAAAAAAATCCTATATATAACCATGGCCAGCCCAAGACATTTTACTGTCTGATGGTTCCTCCAGACAACCTGTTTATTCAGCATTCATTCTGACTTGCTTGCACAAAACTTATATAGTGATTAGAATATGTTCAGTTCTTACTGAGCATTTGTTCTGATTTGTTTATGAGGCAGTTATATGACAATGAACATTCATCCTGCATTTATCCTTATTTGCTTGTAGGGTGGTGTTTACACATAACCATTTGGTCATTCCATACTTTTCAATGCATTTCCCCATCATTTTCCAAACAGCAATAAGTCCTTTTTTTAAAAAAGGTGGATTTATTGCAGTAAGGTGACAGAATGCTTTAATCCACAAAAAGTTGTGGTAGGGGCTTGAATTTCCCCTGCAAAATACTGACAGTCTTGAGGCACCCTAAGACACAATAGCAAACAATACCTTTCTCACCAAGGCACAGTGGGCTGGGCCCATTATCTGGCACCTAAGACTGAAGAATGTACAAGAGCCTCTCCCTGGCAGTAAAAATACAATAATAATCAATTAAACATCTAACACGTTGCTGTGCTTTCATGGCACCCAAAATCAGATGTGTGATGCACCTGCCGCATTCTGCCTCATAGCAGGACCAGCTCTGTAAACAACCTAAGCTTTCTGAACAACTTGACAGAGCTGAGATTTTTATTTATTTATAAAAAGTATTTATATATTTCAATATTAGGACAATATACAGCAATACAACAGAAAACATTATTAAAAACAGTACAAAACACTCATTAAAATGAATAGCCATTCAGAAAAGCTTCAAACAACTGCACAGGCCTGTCAGCATAAAAAAATTCTTCAAGAGATGCCTGAAAGTCAATAGTGAGGATGCCTGCCGACTCTCTGCTGGAAGTGTGTTCCACAGCATAGGACCAGTGACACTAAATGCCTAACTTCTGGTTAAGGCCAGCTGGGTCTCTGTAACATGTGGGACAACTAAGAGTGCTCCTCCAGATGATCTCAGTGAACAGGCTGGGATAAGGACTCAGGTGGTCCTTAAGGTATCCTTGAGCCAGGGCTAGTTATATCATCACAACAGCCTTGAACCTGGCTTGGTATGTGGGATATGAATTTTATGATTTCTTAGGGAAACTAGTATTCTCATTTTTTAATAAAAAGGTAGACATGTTGACCTTAAGAAAAATTCCAAAATCATTAGTAGGGCAATAGCTTTATTAGGATACAAAATAGTGAGCAAGCTTTTGAATTGTCCAGATTTGTCTTTGGCTAGAGCCTTTGTGAACACAACATGAAGACAGTGAGTGTAATGTATTACATTTATATCCCATTTATACATTTAGTCAGTAATTCATGCTTAAATGGTGCGAACACTTCCAGTCACTAGATTAAAGCATGTTTTACATCAGAGCTTCCAGTAATATTTGTCTTATATTTATAAGAGAAACCGGAAGTTCAAAAGTAGGCAAAGGAAGACCTGCAAAATCCTCGTGATTTCCCCCTCCAACAGCACATCAAGTCTCCTGTCAGGAACACATAAGAGAATATGAAACACAGGAAGCTGTCTTATACCACTGCAGACCGTTAGACTTAAGTTAGTCCATCTAATTCAGTATTGTCTACAATGACTGGTAGCATCTCTCTAGGGTTTCAAACCAGAGACTTTTCCCAATACTACATGGAAACACCAGGGATTATACTTAGGACATTTTGTATAAAAACAATATAAGATAGAATTGCCATCAAGTCCAAATTTTGGAAGATGGGTGTACATGGGTGTACAATTTCAGCAGTAGTGTACTGGCAAATTCAGAAGTGCAGGTTCCCTTCACAGCCACACTCCTCCCCCCTTTTTTTTGCTGCTGGGTTGAGAATGAGATCCTTGTTAATGCCTTCTTTCACAACAACAGATGTCCCTAGGAGCTAATAAGCATGAAAGGGGAGAGTATTAGCTATTGAAATGAGTTTTCTCAGTGGCTGACTCACCTCCTTTCACTCTTATTGGCTCCAAACAGCAGGAAAGGACAAGGAAGCATGTGAGAAGACTCTTGTCAGTGGCTAACACACTCCCTTTTCATGCAGAATGTCTCCTAGGATGCAGGAGACGTCGGAATCCTTCTCCCCAAAATGTAAGGGGTCAAAGTCCCCCCCCCAATTCTTCAGTACTATGCATGCCACACACGATCTCTCAATGCTAGGGAAGAATAAGCCTGTGCACACAGCCTCCCCTCCCACAAATAAAAGAAGTAAGTCATGCTGTCTGCATAGGACAGCTCTCCTTGATCACAGACCACAGATTATTACATTTATTTTATTTTGAAACTTTTTCTATTTTGTGCAGCTGTTGCACAGACTAATAAATCTGGAATGGAGAGCTCCTTTCGCAGCAAGAAGTGGAAGCAGAGAGCACTGCGGATTCAGATTAAACAACAGAAATCTGGGCCACAGTCCAATAAAATCAATATACACATTTTCTCCACATTCATTGGCTTTTTAATCACATGCATAATGAATTTAATCCAAATGGTTTTGGCACTGACAGTCAGAAAGAAGTATAATGAGCAAAGAATTCTTTTTTTTCCCTTTCAAGGTACACAACAAATATGTACATATTTTCCTAGGATAACTGTTTTCAGTTGTTTCAGACCATATCAAACTACATTGTCTCATATTTTTTACAACTGTATTCTAAAACTTCAGTGTGGAATGTTCTCAACTGACTTTTTTTTAACTAGGCATTGGGTCCATTTAATTTACAACTGGCAGAATGTCATGCTATGACATCTTGAAAGTGGACCTTCTTAGGAGTGGCACCCACCCTCTAGAATGCCCTCACATATTACATTTGTGGGGCAGAAATAATGGCAAGTTAAATACCTCCTGGGGACCCACCATACTTGAAATATGAAATTAGATTGTTAAAAGTATTAATTAGGTATCTGTGATGCTTTAATGTATATATTGTAATGTATATGGTAGAGGTTGGTTGTTGTTGTTGTTGTTGTCATGTGCCTTCAAGTTAATTACGACTTATGGTGAGCCTATGAATCAGCGACCTCCAAGAGCATCTGTTGTGAACCACCCTGTTCAGATCTTGTAAGTTCAGGTCTCTGGCTTCCTTTATGCAATCAATCCATCTCTTGTTTGGTCTTCCTTTTTTTCTACTCCCTTCTGTTTTTCCCAGCTTTATTGTCTTTTCTAGTAAATCATGTCTTCTCATGATGTGTCCAAAGTATGATATCCTCAGTTTCATCATTTTAGCTTCTAATGATAGTTCTGGTTTAATTTGTTCTGGCACCCAATTATTTGTCTTTTTCGCAGTCCATGGTATTCACAAAGCTCTCCTCCAACACCACATTTCAAATGAGTTGATTTTTCTCTTATCTGCTTTTTTCACTGTCCGACTTTCACATCCATACATAGATCGGGAATACCATGGTCTGAATAATCCTGACTTTAGTGTTCAGTGATACATCTTTGCATTTGAGGACCTTTTCTAGTTCTCTCATAGCTGCCCTCGCCAGTCTTAGCCTTCTTCTGATTTCTTGACTATTGTCTCCAATTTGGTTAATGACTGTGCCAAGGTATTCATAATCCTTGACAAGTTCAATGTCCTTGTTGTAAACTGTAAAGTTACATAAATCTTCTGTTGTCATTACTGTAGTCTCCTTGACGTTCAGCTGTAGTCCTGCTTTTGTGCTTTCCTCTTTAACTTTTGTTTCAAATCATTATTGGTTTCTTCTAAGAGTATGGCATCGTCTGCATATCTCAAATTATTGATATTTCTCCCTCCAGTTTTTCACACCTCCTTCATCTTGGTCCAATCCCGCTTTCCGTATGATATGTTCTGTGTATAGATTAAATAAATAGGGTGATAAAATACACCCGTCTCACACCCTTTCCGATGGGGAACCAATCGGTTTCTCCATATTTTGTCCTTATAGTAGCCTCTTGTCCAGAGTATGGGTTGCACATCAGGACAATCAGATGCTGTGGCACCCCCATTTCTTTTAAAGCATTCCATAGTTTTACATGATCTACACAGTCAAAGGCTTTGCTGTAATCTATAAAGCACAGGAAGGATCTCTGGTGCCTCTTCCCTTCCTAAATCCAGCTTGGACGTCTGGCATTTCTTGCTCCATATATGGTAAGAGCCTTTATTGTAGAATCTTGAGCATTAATTTACTTGCATGGGATATTAAGGCAATAGTTCGATAATTACTGCATTCCCTGGGATCCCCTTCCTTTGGAATTGGGATGTATATTGAATGCTTCCAGTCTGTGGGCCATTGTTTACTTTTCCATATTTCTTGACAGATTTTTGTCAAAATTTGGACAGATTCAGTCTCAGTAGCTTGTAGCAACTCTATCGGTATGCCATCTATTCCTGGTGATTTGTTTCTTCCAAGTATTTTAAGAGCAGCTTTCACCTCGCATTCTAAAATTTCTGGTTCTTCATCATACTGTCCCTCCATGAATGAGTCTGTCATCCTGGCACCTCTTTTATAGAGTTCTTCAGTGTATTGCTTCCATCTTCCTTTTATTTCATCTCGGTCAGTCAGTGTGTTCCCCTGTTGATTATTCAACATCCCTACTCTTGGTTTAAATTTCCCTTTCATTCCTCTTATCTTTTGGAATAGGGCTCTTGTTGTTCCCTTTTTGTGGTCCTCTTCTATTTCTACACAATAACTATTGTAATAGTTCTCTTTGTCCCTGTGTACTAGTTGCTGTATTGTTGCATTTAGGGTTCTGACCATATTTCTATCTCCTTTTGCTTTTGCTTTCCTTCTCTCTTTAACCATTTTAAGAGTTTCATCAGTCATCCATTGAGGTATTTCTCTCTTTTTAACTAGAGGTTGGTATTAGGCTGTATATGGTAAGTAGTTAGTGAAGGGAAAGGGAGTAAGTAGGGATATTGGTGAATGCTGTTAGTGATTGGTTGAGAGTATGGAGGGTATGGAGGATGGTTGGTTTATATTCTGAGTAGATGACAGTTGACAGACAGGGCTTGAAATTGGGAGAGAGTGGATTGGAGAGTGGGCAGAAAGAGGCAGGATTTTAGTCACAATATTTGTGGTATAAGTGTACTTCTAAGAACTAATGACAATCTGTAACCACATGGTTGAGAACTGAGTTAAAAGTATGGTTTCATTTAATCATATCTCCTGATAAACAAATGTGTTTGGTTTGAAAACATGCCTGGTACTTGGCCAGCTATTGCAAAGAGTACAAGTGTTAGCAAAATATAAACAATAGGTTGAAACAGTAACAAATGGTGGTAGCGGAGTTTACCTCAGAGAGTTACAGTAACTGGTTAAGGGAGCAGCCCCTAGCTGTGGTCTTTTAAGAACATCAGGATATCCAATGGGGTTGTAGCTTGCCTAGTGCCTGATCAGCAAGAATCAGAAGCATTGGTGGGCTGTACTATATGTGGGTAAAATGTATCCCCTTTTGTTAAAGGGTGAGCAATAATACGACAGTATTATTAACCATGTTGTTGGAAGGAAATGACTAATATTTTTAAATGTTGCCATGAATAATCAAACCTGGTTTAAACTTTATTTATTGTACTCCCTAGATTCCTTTCTGATTATATGACATATGTAGATCAAGTATTTGCTTTTAGAAATCCTTAGCTTTCTACCTTTCATGATTGCATTAACCTGTTTAAATGATTGAAATGGCATATATTTAAATAAAACACATTGCAATTTGGTTGTACTTTGTTCAGCAAAGATGTAGTATATTATTATATTAATATTATTCTATTAATATTATCAATATAATGGCAGGCATGGTTAGGCATTTCTGATCTTGCTGCACCACTGAATCGAAATAGAGATAATTTCATAATGGAGGGGGAACTCTTTGGAAATATCTTTTTCTGCAGTTGATTGATGTATCAGCCTCCAAAGTGTTCCTTTTAAAGTGCTTTGCACTCCTTGACTTAAGAATAAGAGGGAAAGATAAAGAAGCTGAAGGACAAGGAGCTAGGGAAAAAAAGAGAGATTTTAGTTGGCCAGGAAATCAAAGCTCTTGGCAGTGTCCTTCAAGGCTGTTGACCCAGTAGAGACCAGCAACTGGTGGCCTGTGGGCAGATTTTGCCTGCACAAGGTTCAGGGTGATGTTGAAGGTGGCAAAGTTGGGGCACAATGCTCCTTGTCTCCATAACATCACCACTCAAAATGAGGGCATAGTGCTAGCAACCACTTTCTAGGAATATAGGAAGCTGCCTTATGTTGAGTCAGACCATTGGTCCATCTAGCTCAGTACTGTCTACACCAACTGGCAGCAGCTCTCCAGGCTTTCAGGCCAGTGTCGTTCCCAGCCCTAACTTGAGATGTCAGGGATTGAACCTGGGACCTTCTGCACCGAAAGCTCTGGCCCTTTCCCTTCCTCCAGCTATGCTCATATTAGTTGAGCTTGGGAAGAAACTGGAAAAAAGGAGATGAGGGAGGAGGATAAAATTATGTTGCTTAGTACTTACCTCTATAACTTGTGGATTCACAGAAGATAATTATTTATAGGCTTGTAATAGCTAGATTCACACATTGTTTCCAGATTCCCTTTGAAAGTCAATTCTTGTCTCCCCCATGGTGGGAATGAGAGTTGCCCCCAGAAAACAATGGGGAAATCCAGGATGTTAGAGTAACTCTCATTGGGCAGCACTATGCCTCCACCACCACCACCCAACACCCCCTCCCCTCCAAAGGTAACAGCAAATCCAGGAGTTCTTTGTTTCTAGGTCAGATCTTATTTTGTTCAAAAAAAAAGGTTTTTTTGTTTTTTTTAAAAATCCTCTTAAACATACACAGCTAATGGAATGCAAAGCTTCTGCATGCCCTTGAGAATGAGTTTGAGCTGGGAGGGCAACATAAGTATACTGATATTTGTCTGCAGGGAAAAATTGGACCTGAGAATTAGGGATGGGTGAATCTGTCAATTTCAGTTTCTCTCGATTTCTCATTTTTTTCTGTCCAGTTCAGGTGTCCACATTTTCACATTAGATTTCCATTTTTTTAAAAAAAAAAAGTTAAGTCCTCATGAAATGTCATCAGCATTTTAGTGCAAATTTATCTCCATACAGTTTGTATGAAATTTTGCCTAATACACACATTTTTGCAAGAATTTCCCCTCATATAACACATTTTGTATGTTGTTTCACTAATGCATTTTTATGCACACTTTATCCTAAGATTTGCATTTTCATACACATAAGTTGGTTAGGGAACTGCATCATAAAATTAATCGAAGTGCAAATATCGAAGGAGGGCTGTGTTTTAATTCGCATAGTATTTCAGAAAGTGTAAATTAGGTACATTTACCCTTAAGAAACAACTGAATGAAAAAATTTCCCACATCCCTCCTGAGAATCTAAACAAGCCTTTGACCTGCTTCTATCAGTGGGCTTCAATGCAAAGCTTTATCCTTTATATCAACAGTGGGCAATGTTGCAGGGCTTTCATCACCACTTTCTCTCTCAAACACAGCCCTACCCAATGTGCAATATGAGGATGATAGATTGCATCTGCACTAGAAGGTCATTGTTGTTGTTGTTGTTTATTTATTTATTTATTTATTTATTTTCATTTCTAGACCGCCCATAGCTAATAGCTCTCTGTATGTATGTATGTATGTATTTAATTTGTATACCACTTTATATTTCAAAAAATCTCAAAGTGGTTTGCATTTCAACAAAAATCAGTATAAATTCTACATTCAATACAGTTGCTAATCATAAGAACAATAATCCACATTTTAAGTAACATAATTGAGCAATAAATCTCTAAACAATGTACATAAAATGAAAACAAAGTGAATCATATACAAAACAAAAAAAGAATATGAGTTATAAAATATATCTAATTCACATGAATATTACATATTGCCCTTGCGTAAAAAACGGTTAGTTTGCAGCTCGTTCTGAGTGTCCAGCATGTGTAACTGACAACAATAATCCTAGTTGTTTTCATTTTTTTTGACTCTCCTGATGGAAAATGCCTTCGCTTTTATGCCAAAAACATGGCCCGCCAATGTTGCTGTTTACGGACCATGCCCATCTGCACAGGACCACCATAAATTGGTACTGTAACTTTTTGCCTAAATACCCCCATACAACTTCCTTGATACAGCAAAGGAGAGAACACACTCTTTTCAGTTGCATTTACACAACAAACAACTTTGTGCATTTCTCCTGTCTGTTGATAGTCCACCAAAAACCAATCAGATAGATCTGAGCTGCAGTTTCTGGTTCCTTCCCTATATCGTCCGGTATTTCGAGACTGCCAATGTGGTCCTTCGAGTGCCTTTAACTGCTATGAGTGGCGAGTGTTCTGCTTATGGACTGGGCGGTGTACAAAACAAGATTAAAATACAATATAGAATAAAATCAGTAACAAAGGAACACATTAAACTAAAAACATTAAACATAAAGTATTAAACATTAAAATGCCTGGGAGTATAGCCAGGTCTTAAACTGGCGCCTAAAAGAAAGAACCGTAGGCGCCAGGCGTATTTCCTCCGGTAAGCTGTTCCATAATTTGGGGGCCACCACAGAAAAGGCCCTAGATCTAGTAACAGTCCTCCGGGCATCCTGGTGAGTTGGTACCCGGAGGAGGGCCTTAGATACTGAACGAAGTGAACGGGTAGGTTCATAGCGGGAGAGGCATTCCACAAGGTATTGCGGTATTGCTGCTGAAAGCTTTTCCATTTTATACATTGTCACACAATTTCAGTTTCCCCTCTCCCACCACCCACCATATATTTAATTTAAAGTTTTCAGTGTTATGAAGAATTTGGGGGGGGGGATCAGCCTCCTCAGATCTGCCATTGCCCAGTCCCTATTTCCTTCCACTTTAACTGTTCCATCCCCTTACCTAACCCTATCACCCTATGCGGATAAATTTCCAACCAAGATGCCAGATAACCAACAGAAAAAAGAGGTAAGTTATACCGTAAGAGAAAAAGGAAGCAGGATATTTTTTAAAAAAATAAATAAATAAAAGCCATATTCTTCACATGAAATAAATTCTGAATTAGCAAGAGAATGAAGTCCTATCTTTGTTGCTTCCTTTTGTTTCTGGGCGGACACACTGCTGCCCAATCACAGTGTTGCAAAAATCCTGGATCTCTCCATTGGTTTGTATGGGTAGCTGTCACTTCTGCCTCAGGTGGGAAAAAATAAGTAGTGTCAAAAGGAAACAGAGAATTCAATCTCCAGACAATTGGGCTGCCATTCTTCAATTTTCCTACCCTTACCAAGCGATTTCTCCTGATTCCACTTCCTTTTTTTCCAGTTTAATCATTGCTAGTTCCGCCAACATGAACTTGGCTGTGGAAAATGAAGCAGCTGCTACAGCCATATCTTAATTTAAATTAAGGAAACAGACTGCATTACTTTCAACTCCTCCAACTAGTGAATAAATAGCCTTGACGACAATGGCACTGCTGACCTCCAGGAGTAGAGATGAGGAGAGTGGGAAGTGGATGGCCCCTCTAGTCAGTGTCTGACACTAAACTGCATGGATATTGATTCCCACTTGGGAAAATGTGTGGAAATAGTCACATGGCTATGTTGTCATTCATTCATGAAACACAAAGCTGCAAATGGCAGAACACATTTTCCTCAAACTATTTTCCTGTTTCACAGACTACTATCCAACAGCTTACTGTTTTATTTGCTCTCTCTTGTGGACCAGATTGCTGTGTCTTTATTAATTGGGTCTGGAGTTGGCTAGTGCACCAAGATAGATGTTCTCCATGCCTCCTGAACACCGAATTCATTATGGGCTTTTAGTCACATCTGCTCAATTGTTCAGTCTGCTAAGCCTAATGCTTGACACAGACGCAAAGAGAGAGACAGAAAGAGAGAGAGAACAATTGCAAAATGTCAAGTTGTGAGGGGAGATTTGCTACACTTTCAAATTAAATAAGTGTGTTTTCCTTACACACAGGACAGAATGAAATTAAGCAAAGAATCATAATATAAAACAACATGTTAAGCAATCCAAAGCGATTACTGTTTGGGAAGAATCCTTGCAGTAAGAGATACTTTTATTAAAGCTTTCAGTCAGGTTGGGAGTGCATTTTTTGCTTTAATGATCTAAATGCAGCCATGTACTGTTTGTCATTTTAAGATTAATAGGCTGAGGCTGCAAAGAGATGCAACATTTAGAGCATGAAGAATCATTAACTACCTACCACATCTGAGAGATGTTTCTGCATTTCAAATGCTCCTTTGAGCAGGAAACACAACAACTCACATTCAGGGAGATGCTGTTCTTGCATACATTGCAACTCTGGCAATTGTCTACCAAGAGTGTTGAGTGATTACTGAGGAAGCATTTCAAATGCACTGGGAGCAAGAGGAACCAAATGTGAATGGGATGGGATGGGGAGACAGCTTCCTTACTTTCATAAAATGTTGATACTCTACGTGGCCTAGTCCAGGGGAGGAAGCAGAATAAATAGCAGAAAGGGTAAAATAACACTATGAGAGCTGAAACAAAAATGTTAATATACTTTGAATTTTGCAACATTTCAGTATTCAAATTTGAATGGCTACATTTTTAGATATGTTCTTTTCTAATTGGATTTGAAATATACAGTCATATACAGTCTTTTCGAAGGCACTAAAACTATGGATGGGCTTCCCCACAACTGCATTCTTACCCTGCACCATAAAGAACTTTGAGGAGCAACAAATCTATGAGGTGAAAGTAAGGCATCATTTTCCATTCTGCTCTGTTTGCCACTTGCAGCACTGCTTCTGTTCCACTGCATTTATTTTCCACCAAAAAAAGATATTACTCATCTTGCTGTCATCTATTGCGAAATTATTTAATTTACATAATTTACAAAATTAATTACATATATAATATAAATTACATCATCATTATATTATTCCAGCCCATTCTTTTCAAAGCAAAGAGAACACAATGCAAATTGAGGGGGCATAATAAATTACATATTTATTCACTAATAAGTAAAAAACCTTGCGGTTTAAGAATGTACCTATAGCCAGCAGATATTTCTATCAAACTTTAAAAAGCAAGGAAATTAGGCAGCTATAGTGAATGCACCAGGGGAGCAGGAGACCTGACCTCCTCTCTGAGATATTGTACTGCCCTACAAATTGGTCAAAATGCAAACACCATTTGGGTTGGTCTTTCACAGTCCAATCCACTTGCTGTGTAGCTTGGAAGAATTTGGTAACATGTGCCTCTGAGCATATGGTGAGTGGTGGCAACACCTGCAATCTGCCCAAATGATAGAAACAAGAGATGTGCTGTGCTGATCTTGTTTTAGGAGAGAGAGAGCAATAATATTAAGATACAGTTGATATAGTTCAGATAGTCACTTTAAATACTTATGATTTACTTTGCAATTTTAGTGAAGTTTCCTATAGTAAATCATTTTCTTTTGCTTCTGTTTCTGTGAATATGTGAAGTACAGCAACACTTTGCAAAGTATACACTAACAAACTCCAAAAACTATTGTGGAATAATAGCACTCACTATTCTGCAGAATAGTCTCCAGTGGACATCAGGAGTGCCTCCGTTTGCACAGGGTAAAACAGTGGGAGGTGAAATACATTCTAGAAAGTTTCTAGGTGTGCTATGTGTAGATATATATCCCACCCTTCCTCCCAGTAGGAGCCCAGGGTGGCAAACAAAAGCACTAAAACACTTTAAAACATCATAAAAAAGTCTTTAAAATATATTAAAAACAAAACATCCTTAAAATTTATTAAAAATATTTAAAAACACTTCAAAAAGGGAAAAAACTTTTAAATCATCTTTTTTTAAAAAAAAAAGGTTTAAAAACATATTAAAAAGCAATTCTAACACAGAAGCAGACTGGGATAAGATCTCTACTTAAAAGGCTTGTTGAAAGAGGAAGCTCTTCAGTAGGCACCAAAAAGATAACAGAGATGGTGCTTGTCTAATATTTAAGGGGAGAGGATTCCAAAGCGTAGGTGCCACTACACTACAGGTCTGTTTCCTATGTTGTGCGGAACGGACCTCCTGGTAAGATGGTATCTTCAGGAGGCCCTCATCTGTAGAGCACAGTGATCAACTGGGTTTATAAGGGGTAAGACGGTCTTTCAGGTATCCTGGTCCCAAGCTCTATATGGCTTTGTACACCAAAACTAGAACCTTGAAATCAGCCCATTAGCTAACAGGTAGCCAGTGCAATTCTTTCAGCAGTGGGGTGACATCTTGGCGATACCCTGCCCCAGTGAGCAGTCTCGCCACCACATTTTGCACCAACTGCAGCTTCCGGACCAACCTCAAGGGCAGCCCCACATAGACAGCATTATAGTAATCCAACCTGGAGATTACCAGTGCATAGACAACAGTGGTCAGGCTAGCCCAGCCCAGAAACGGTCACAGCTGTCTCACCAGCCGAAGCTGGTAAAAGGCACTCCTAGCCACTGAGGTTACCTGGGCCTCTAGCAACAAAGATGGATCCAGGAGCACCCCTAGACTATGAACCTGTTCTTTCAGAGGAAGTACAACCCCATCCAAAGCAGGAAAATGACTAATTATCTGAACTCAAGAACCACCAACCCACAGCACCTCTGTCTTGCTAGGATTCAGACTCAGTTTACTGGCCCTCATCCAGTCCACCACCGAGTCCAGGCACCGGTCCAGGGCTTCCACAGCCTCTCCTGATTCAGATGTTACAGAGAAATAGAGCTGGGTATCATCAACTTACTGTTGACACCTTGCTGCTGACATCTCCCAAGGGCTTCTTATAGGTGTTAAGACAGCATTGGGGACAGGTTGGTACCCTGCGACACCTCACAGCACAACTGCCAGGGTGCTGAGAGACAATCATCCAACGCTTTTCTCTGAAAATGACCCTAGAGATAGGATCGGAATCACTATAAAACAGTGACTCTGATACCCATCAAACCAAGTTGGCCCAGAAGGATACCATGGACCAATTCAGTCCCATAAGCAGGCCTGAACCCAGATTGGAGTGAGTCAAAATGATCTGTTTCATTCAAGAGTTCTTGCAATTGCTGTGCCACAACCCTCTCAATCATCTTCCCTAAGAAGGGGGTATTTGCGACGGCAGTAGTTGTTACAAGCCAATAAGTCCAGGGTGGGCTTTTTCAGGGACAGTTGGATCGCTGCCTCTTTCAGGGAGGCTGGAACCACTCCCTCCCTCAATGATGCATTGACCACACCCTGGATCCACTCAATCGACCCTCCTCAGCAAGCTTTAATAAGCCAAGAAGAGCAAGAGTCAAAAGGACACGTTGGGGGCTGCATCCTAGCAAGCACCTTCAGACTGAATCAAATGAAACCAATCACAAGTTGAAGCAGATGTTGCATTGGACTGAGGACTACAGTAGATGTGGATGGGGCATCAAGATTTCTATGGAGGCGAGCAACTTATCCTCAAAGCGCCTTGCAAACAATTCACAGTGGGCCTCCAAAGGGTCTAAAACTCCATTTCCTGGAGTTGATGTCAACAGAACCCTGACAATACAGAAAAGCTCTGTATCAGTGATCGCCACCCTCACTGCCATACAGCAGTCAGGGTTATGATGTTTTACTCATGCCCGATCAGCCTCATAGCACATCTTTTGCCACTTGCTCTCTAGTTATCGTCCAGTTTTTTTTCATTGCCCTTAGCTCACTGGTGTACCAAGGTGCAAACTGGACTCCACAATGCCGGAGAGGGCACTCAGGCACAACCATGTCAAAAGCCCGATGTGCCTCGCTGTTCCACAGCATGACAAAGGCTTCAACAGGGTCACCTGCTCTATCTACTGGAAACTCCCCCAGGGCATTCAGGAATCCTGTGGATTCCATTAGTATCCAGGGGCAGACCATCTTAATGTGTCCACCACCCCTGTAGGGAAGGATCGGAGCCATAAGTCTAGGCTTCACCAGGTAATGGTCTGACCATGAAAATGGGGTGATATCCACTCTCCCTATCTCCAAACCACCCCTTCCTCCATCTGGAACAAAAACCAAGTGGGGGTGTACCCTGTCCTATGTGTCGGGCTGGTGACAACTTGAGACAGCCCCATGGTCGTCATGGAGCCATGAAGTCCTGAGCCAGAACATTAGAGGCAGCCTCAGCATGGACACTGAAATCACCCAAGACTATCATTCTGGGCTCCTCCAGTACCACAGCTGAGATGGCCTCCCCCAGCTTAGTCAGAGAAGCTGCCAGGCAGCAGGGTGGACAGTATACCAGTAACAACCCTAGTTTACTGTCTCCTTGGCCTCACATCAGTTCCAGGCCCTCACAGCCAGCTCCAAGAAAGAGTGGTTTCCTGGTGACAGAGATGGAAGTTCTGTAGACCACAGTAACCCCTGCCCCTGCAGCCTGTGCTGGTGTTGCACCGAGTATCCAGGTGGGCAAAGTTGGGTCAGATCAACTCCTCCCAGCTCACCTACCCAGATCTCGATAATGCACACCGGCACCTTCATCCATGATCAAATCATGGATGAGTGTGGTCTTATTGTGTTCCAATATTGGTTGTGGCCTGAAAGCAGAAACAACAGCAAATACCAATCATTTTTCACTGGATTTCCATTCTGGACATGGGATAAATAAGCAAACACTGGCAATTTATACTCCCCTTTGTCCTGGCACCTAATCAAAGAAGCAGACTCAGGACTCGGAGACTAGGTTTCATGAAGCTGACAACTAGTGACTGGCCCAAGGCAGTAAATGAGCAAAAACAATGATGAGTAAAACATTTAAAATGTGAAAATGCTCGTGCGCAGAGTATTTTTGTTGCTGTTTGTTAAGGCTTTGTATGTGTTTTATGTCTAGTGCCGCATCACTTCTTTTCACCTTCTTTTATATTTTATACAGTTACAGATGTTCTTTTAAATTTTATTTTAAAATACATGTTTAAATTGCCCAAAATCTGTGGCTGCTGTTTTTCTTTTAACTTAGTTCTTTGCATGGTTCAGGGTTGCCACTATAGGAGAGCAGGGCTTTTTTGCCTTTAAGAGCTGTGTGGCAGTAGAAATTAAAAGGGGTAAACATTTACTAGTATGGAAATACAATTATGGGGAAAACTTAACCTGTTAACATTCTCTAGATATTTTGTTATTTGTGTGTGCCCTCCCCCCCCAGATTTACTTTTGATTTGTGAATGCTGTATACATTGCCCTTCCCTCCCCCTTTTATCTCTGCAACAACCCTGTGAGATAGCTTAGGCTGAGACAATATATGTACATAAACAGCAGCTGGTAGTTGTAGTTGGTACAGCATGACTAATGTGCAGCCCCTGAAATGCTGAAATATACTCTAGTGGAGTCCAATCCTATACATGTCTGCTCAGAATTAAGCTGCATTGAGTTAAATGTGTAACTGTATAGGAATGCAGATTAATTTCTACCTCTGAAAGGAATGCAGTGTCAGACATAGAATTTAAGAGACATACTTTTCTGGACATGTTTGAAACAATGTAGGTGGGTAGGGAGTCACGTGTTAATCTAATTGGATAGTCTATAACAGGGGTAGTCAACATTATGCCCTGTAGATATTGTTGGACTACAACTCCCATCAGTCTCAGACAGCATAACCAATTATCAGGGATGATGGAAATTGTAGTTCAACAAAATCAGGAGGGCATCACGTTGGCCATCCCTGGTCTGTAAGGTCCCACAAGTAACTTTTCTTCTTTGTTGCAATACATACAAGAATATCAGAACAGCATGCTGGTTCAGGTCAGGAGCCCATCTAGTCTAGCATCCTGTTTCCATAGTGGCCAACCAGATGCCCATAGGAAGCCCACAAGCAGGGCCTGAGCGCAACATCACTCTCCCCACTTGTCTTTCCCAGTAACTGATATTCAGAAGCATACTGTCTCTGACAATGGAGGTAGACCATAGCCATCTTAACTAGTAACCCGTTGATGGCTTTATTCTCCAAGAGTTTGTTTAATCCTCTTATAAAAGCCATCCAGTTTGGTGCCCATCACTACGTCGTATGGGAATGAATTCCATAATTTAACTACACATTGTGCAAGAAGTAAGACTACATTTCTCATTGCAGGAGAAGGGATAACATTTATTCTGGTAGATAACTTTGCATATGTGCATTTTCTGTTCTAAGTTATATCTGTTAAGTTCTACCTCTGAGAGTTCAATTGTGCATACATGTCTACTCAGAAGTAAGCTCTAATGAGTTCAGTGGGACTTACTCCTAGTAACTATGTACAGGATTAAGTTACCTCTAAGTTATACTGTTGACAAAAAAATCACAAAGGTAACTAATGAAGTACTAAAGTTTGCATTTTTCTTTGATGATAGGGGGCTACCATTGTTGTTGTTGTTGTTATGTGCCTTCAAGTCGATTACAACTTATGGCGACCCTATGAATAAGTGACCTCCAAAAGCATCTGTCATGAACCACCCTGTTCAGATCTTGTAAGTTCAGGTCTCTGGCTTCCTTTATGGAATCAATCCATCTGTTTGGCCTTCCTCTTTTTCTACTCCCTGCTGTTTTTTCCAGCATTATTGTCTTTTCTAGGGAATCATCTCTTCTCATGATATGTCCAAAGTATGATAACCTCAGCTTCATAATTTTGGCTTCTAGTGATGGTTCTGGTTTAATTTGTTCTAACACCCAATTATTTGTCTTTTGTACAGTCCATGGTATGCGCAAAACTCTCCTTCAACACCACATTTCAAATGAGTTGATTTTTCTCTTCTCCGCTTTTTTCACTGTCCAACTTTCACATCCATACATAGAGATTGGGAATACCATGGTCTGAATTATCCTAACTTTAGTGTTCAGTGATACATCTTTGCATTTGAGGACCTTTTCTAGTTCTCTCACAGCTGCCCTCCTCAGGCCTACTCTTCTTATGATTTCTTCACTATTGTCTCCATTTTGGTTAATGACTATCCCAAGATTCAGTCTCACTAGCTTGTAGCAACTCTGTTGGTATGTCATCTGTTCCTGGTGATTTGTTTCTTCCAAGTATTTTAAGAGATGCTTTCACCTCACATTCTAAAATTTCTGGTTCTTCATCATACGGTTCCTCCATGATCTGTCATCCTGGCATCTCTTTTATAGAGTTCTTCAGGTATTGCTTCCATCTTCCTTTTATTTCATCTCAGTCAGTCAGTGTGTTCCCCTCTTGATTATTCAGCATCCCTACTCTTGGTTTAAATTTCCCTTTCATTTCTCTAATCTTTTGGAATAGGCTTTTGTTGTTCCCTTTTTGTGGTCCTCTTCTATTTCTACACAATAACTACTGTAATAGTTCTCTTTGTCCCTATGTACTAGTCGCTGTATTGTTGCATTGAGGGTACTGACCATATTTCTATCTCCTTTTGCTTTTGCTTTCCTTCTCTCTTTAACCATTTTAAGAGTTTCGTCAGTCATCCATTGAGGTCTTTCTCTCTTTTTAACTAGAGGTTTTGTCTTTTTGCAATCTTCCCTGATCTCTGACTTCACTGCATAGTTCTTCTGGTTCTCTGTCAATGAAGTTTAAAGCCTCAAATCTGTTCCTTATTTGATCTTTATATTCTTCTGGGATGTTATTTAAATTGTATTTTGGCATTATGATTGCTTTGTTGCTCTTCTTTAGCTTTACTCTGATTTTCAATATTACCAATTCATGATCTGTACCGCAGTCTGCTCCTGGTCTTGTTTTCACAGAAAGTATGGAACTTCTCCATGTTCTATTATGAATTATATAATCAATTTGATTCCTATATTGACCATTTGGTGATGTGCATGTGTACAGTCGTCTTTTCGGTTGCTCAAAAAATGTGTTTTCAAGACTTCCGGGAAGGGTGACTTAGCCTGTGCCTGCTTTTGGGACGGGCTCCCGCCGCAAAAGAAGCTTATTCAGATATAAATCAGTCAAAACATTTTTTTTTTTTGACTGATGAAACTTCTCCCGGGCAGGGAGAAACGAAGAGATTAACCTCAAAGCCTATTTTTGTTGGGAGGACTAGATTTCATTGATTTATGAGACGAGGTCCAGCCAACAAGGAAGGACGGATTTTCAACAAGCTCTATCTGATAAAGCGACACGTTCATCTTTTCTTTAGAGAGAGAACGGACTAACAGGCAAGCACCCTTCTTTCTATATTTTTTTACTTGACTTAAACTGTTGCAGTAAAAGGAGATTTGCCAGATGGATCGGCTTTGGACATCTTTTCGGTGAGCTATAACTCTTCTCTGCTATGCACTAATTAACAGCTTATCTCTGTTTTTGTTGCAAAAAGCTGTCCTGGATTTGCATTCTAAAGATATACACAGAAGAGAGATTTCTATTCCTGATTTCTATTCTGAAGAATATTATATTGTCTGAGATTACTCTCTTTTTGGTTTATTTTATTTTGACGAATCTGTTTCCTGACGACGCCATTAATTGTTTCGATCCTGGGAACTACATTTTGTTTTCCTAAGCATAGTGAGATAAGGCTGGCTGTTCTGTTTATACTGTGATGTCATCAAGTTTGGAGTATTAACCCAATTGTTGCTGAAATAAGAAGTGGTTCTCTTATATTTTTCTTTTAAAATGGCAATCAAGAAAGTGGCTGAGAATCTGGAAGTAACTAGGTTTCAGAAAATAATGGATGAGATTGAGATAACGAAACGAACCCTGCGACAGGGTTGTAAGGAGCTGAAAATTGAATTGTGCAAAATGATCCAGGAGTTTAAAGAAATAGGGGTCCCTGTGAGAGAGGAGACCCTGGAGCCTGGAACAAACGTGGAACAGGAAAAAGATTTGGAATTTATGGATTTTAGAAATAAAATCTACTGTTTGGAATTCAATGTTATCTCTGAAGAAATTAATGAAGATATTGGAGATAAGGTTGTCAATGGCATGGATAATCTTCTGGACTGGAATGATGTGATGGAGCCTAATATGGAGAAGACCTATGGAATTAACTGCAGCCATGTGACAAGGGAAAAACTTTCAAGAGATGAGCCAGTACATTTTGTAAAAAAGAACAGAGATATGTTTTTACTGCAGTATTCCAGCAACCTATTCAGAATGGATGGCAAGAAAATATTTGGGATAGAGGAAATTCCCATTAGACTCTTACTATATGACTATGGTTATGACAGCAAGATTATTACGGAATACTGATAATGGAAGATTGGACACTGAAATTACTGGAGTTAACAAGACTATTGAAGATGGAAGATGGAAGATGGAACTAATAGGGATAATAGAATAATGGCTATTGAAATTATTGAACCTAATAGACTCTGATGAGATGGATTAATCGAAATGTTTATTTTGACTATGGTTATGACAATAAGATTATTATAATTATTAATGAGATGGATTAATCGACATGCTTATCTGGAGAAAAATTGATAGATATATTTCTTAAAGAATTGAAACCTCTCTTTGACTTTTTGTGGAAAGAATAAAGTAATGTTTATGAGATTTGATGATTAAGTAAGATAACTACTGGAGGAAAGTGATTTTATAATATGATTTAAGAGACAGGATTGTTATACATTGTAGACCTATAACTGATTTGATCTGTGACAAATGGGAAGTTAATATTTCTATGGTTATGACAGCAAGATTATTACGGAATACTGATAATGGAAGATTGGACACTGAAATTACTGGACTTAACAAGACTATTGAAGATGGAAGATGGAAGATGGAACTAATAGGGATAATAGAATAATGGCTATTGAAATTATTGAACCTAACAGATTCTGATGAGATGGATTAATCGAAATGTTTATTTTGACTATGGTTATGACAATAAGATTATTATAATTATTAATGAGATGGATTAATCGACATGCTTTTCTGGAGAAAAATTGATAGATATATTTCTTAAAGAATTGAAACCTCTCTTTGACTTTTTGTGGAAAGAATAAAGTAATGTTTATGAGATTTGATGATTAAGTAAGATAACTACTGGAGGAAAGTGATTTTATAATATGATTTAAGAGACAGGATTGTTATACATTGTAGACCTATAACTGATTTGATCTGTGACAAATGGGAAGTCAATATTTTACTTTTTATTTTTTTTTGTCTAACTATTTTTGATTTTGTTTTTTGTCTTTGAATGTTTTATGGTTTTGTTTTGTATGTTTTATGAAAATCTGAATAAAAATTATTGTAAAAAAAAAAAATGTGTTTTCAAGAAACAAATTATTGGCTTCACAGAATTCAATAAGTCTTTCTCCTGCTTCATTTCTATCTCCTAAGCCCCATTTCCCCACAATTCCTAGTTCTTCTCTGTTCCCTACTTTTGCATTCCAGTCCCCCATGATTATCATCATATCTTGTTTTGATGTGTGATCAATTTCCTCCTGTACTCTGCGTAAAATCTCTCCAATTCTTCTTCTGCATTTGACGCTGGAGCGTAGACTTGGATACTGGTTATGTTAATAGGTTTCCCATTTAATCTCATTGATATCACTCGCTCAGACCTTGCGTTATAGTTCCTAATTGCTTTTGCTACATCACTTCTCACTATTAAAGCAATCCCCTTCTTGATTTCTCATTGCCTGCATAAAATATTTTGGATTTGCCTGATTGAAAATGTCCCATTCCCGTCCACTTTAATTCACTCACGCCAAGTATTGTAATGTTGATATGTTCCATTTCTTGCTTGACAATTTCTAACTGTCCCTGGTTCCTGCTTCTCACATTCCTTGTTCCTATTGTGTGCATCATAAAACTCCGGACTCCCCTTTTGCATCTGTGCGCATCAGCCTCTGGGCTTCCTTTCGACTTTGACCCAGCTGCATCATTAGTCACAGCGCTACTCATACTTGTCCTTTGTTCTTCCCCAGTAGCTTGGTGAGCGCCTTCTGACCTGGAGGTCTCATCTTCCAGCACAATCTTGTGTTGCATTTTGGATACTCTGTTCATAGGTTTTTCGTGGAAAGAGATATTCATAGGTGGTTTACCATTGCCTTCCTCTGAGTTTGGATGCATCTTAGTCTGGTGTCTCAGCTTTGACCATTCCGCCATGGGTGCCCCTGCTAGGAGTCTAGCCTCTTGGTCTAGACCATTGACATCATTGCTCTCAGCTTCTTCAACACTCTCAAACCCCCTCACCACATTAAGATGTGCTTCCTAAATGGGGTGTGCACCCTAACGAGGGCTGCCATATTGATCAAAAAGTGTTTTTTAGCTGAAAGGGGTGGAGCCAAGAGGGAGGATTGTAGTTTGAGGAGGAAAAGGTTGGGAGGGTTACCTATTTTTGTCAAAATTACTGATGTACACACTTTCCTTGATTTGGTAAAGGTTTTATCCCTCATTAAAGTCTATGGTAAACAAGTTCTGACCCAAAATAAATATGAATACAAAAGAAGAAAGAAAACAAATTCTGACAAAATAGTGTCATGCATGACTGAAAGCTAGGTTTTGCCATGATTGCAATGTTTGCAGAGTGATCCACCTAGTGGATACTGTGTACAACATCTGTTCTTTTTGTTATGAAATATCACAGTGTGGTGCAGTGGTTGGATAAGATTCATCAACATTTTGGGTCATTTTCTCTGAGAAACTTTCATGGGAGACCATACCCCATAGCCACACACATACCCCTCACTTCAACCCCTGCAACACACACACACACACACACACACCACATGAGAGTGTGGTGCAGTGATTACACAGAGAGGGTATGATAGGATTGTGCATACTGAAGTTTGCATAAGGTGTTTAAAATGGCTTGAGCTGACTAGTTTAGGCCTCAGTTTCAATTCATCGCATTTGCTCACAAGATGTGTCACAACATTTGAATTTCCAAGCTGTTGACAGATGCCAATATCCAGCCTTCAGTGCCTCAAAGGATGTTCTTAAAGATAATGGCAGTGGTCCCACCTCCATTCTCCATTCCACTAGTGATATCCAAAACTCTTCCTCAGAGGGGGGATCCAGAGAAGGGCTTCAGATGAAGATTGATGGATCTGGGTAGGTTCAATTGCCTGTCCAGTCAGTTTCTGAATATAGGATATGGGTGTTACCTCTTGTCTTTTTCCTCAAGCAGCAAATGTCTGGACATGAGTGAACGGTCCTTGCAAATATACAGATATAACTAACTTACTTCTGTGAAATACTGCCAGCAAGAAACCATAGCAGGGCATGCAGAAGTGACTAAATACATGTGCCTCTCTCTATTGCAACAGTTAATAGAATCCAGCCATTACAAAGACAAAATTGTACCTTCATAATATCATATTTACTTCACAGTCTCACTCATTAGAACATTTTAATTTTTTTGTCTAATGGGATTCATCTTGTTAATGCTACTACCTTAAATGCTTCCAATTTAGATGCCTTTCAAATGCAACCGGAACCAAAAGACCCCAGAAGGATTACTTTGTTAAAGGTGGATAGTTGCAATAAGTGCTTTCATGCAGCTCCAAAACCAAAACTATCATACAAAATACATGCCTCAGAAAACCTGATGGCCAGGTGCGTCATTTGAAATGCTTATAGGTCTCAAGTAGCTCATGTAAAGGTCAATTAGTACAAGGGGAAGGATTAATACTGAAGAAGCAAAGCATAAGAAACTTAGCAATGGAGCTGGTAAAATATATGCTAATTGCCTTGTCTCAATCCCAGCTCTGAAATAATCTAATTCATAATGCAGAACAGGTTGACTGGTGTCAGGCTAACGTCTCAGTAAAGCATCTTCGCTTTTTTACAAGAAAACATACCATGAGTCCCATGTGTGTGACTTCATTTTTGGCTGTTTGATTATTATTCTTTAAAAGCAGATGTCTGATTTGGGAAATTGACGGCAATGGTGATTACTTTCATGAGAAACACTTAATACATTAAAATTCAGAGAGCAAGATCACAGTACTCAAAATGGTTTTAAGAGCAAGATTTGGAAACATGGTCTGGTAGCTCCTATGTCTCCCCTCTGCCTCGTCTAATTAGATAATTAACACGCAAGGCAAGAAGTTCTGGTATTGATTAGCTCTTGGAAAACATCCTGCCAAACAAGAATGGTAAGTGTAATTTCCAGACCATTTTGTAATACGATCAGCCAGGTCACCTTTGAAAAATTGGCAGCTGTATAACATAAATAAGCTATGTTGCCTTTGCATTTCTGCAGTCTCTATGAGACCAAGCAAATATGAAATCGAATCATTAATCAGAGGGAAAATTGAGACACAGTTCACAGGGATTATGCAACTCAAGTAGAAAGCCACACTTCATGGTGCATGCCTTTTAAAAAAAATTTTCAGTGTAATCCACAAGAAATGTTTCCTGTGCTGGCCACATTGAAATAGATTGGGTATTCAGAAAATATCCAAGGAATAATAGAGCAGAAGGGACTTCAAAGGTCATTTAGACTAACTAACTTCCTGTCAATGCAGGAAATCCATTACTTCAGGATCCCTGATTGGTGGCCATCCAGCCTTGCTTAAAACCTGCTAATGAAGGAGAACCTATTATCTTCCAAGCAGCCTGTTCCACTGTCAAACATCATACCATCAGTAACTTATTCCTGATGTTTAGTTGAAATACCCTTTCTTGTTGTTTAATCTGTTCTTTTGAGTCCTGCTCACTGGAACAATAGAAAAAATGTGTTCTACGAAGATGGCTATAATATTGTCTTTCAATTGTCTCTTCACTAGCCTAATGAAACAAAAAGGAGACATGTTCTGGTGGCACTGGTATTCAACTATTTATTAAGCCTGATGTGTTTTGGAGAATTCTCTTTCATCAGGACCTAAAGATAAAGCACAGTCAAATTAATAATGATACTTTAGGGACAACAGTGTAATAAACCTTTTGCTACCCCCATAAATGGTTTATTTACATTTGTGGAGGTTTTGTTATAGACATCTTGTTGTGGTCAAATGTAGTATAATTTATTTTATGTAAGAGAAATTTCTGACTATACAGTTTCAAGTGGTATCTTAAATGGTTTTGTGTGTCTTCTAGCAATGATAATAATGTTTTGATTGGACCAGGATATAAGGGATCAGGTGGTCTTTAAGATATCCTGCACCCAAGTTGTTAAGAGCCTTGTATATTAATACAAGAACTTTGAAGCTGACCGGTAACATATGGGCAGCCAGTGCAGGCATATGTTTTAGCACCAGAATTATGACCGTCTGGCTGTCATATATAAAATATGAACATAAATAAATAAATAATGCAATGGCTTATCCTAGACATGATGCAGGGGCAAATTCCAATGCCAATGGAAACTGCTGTACTGAATGCTGTCACCACTGATACATGTGCATTGAATTCAGTGTTCTGCCTTGGGTGTTAATTATACAACTATGAGAGTGGCTGTATACTATAGCCAGTGTGGACTTTCTGCATTACTCCCCAATGCCATTCTGATGCTTCCCATAAGCTCATTTCAAAACAAAACCCTACAAACCTTATAGTCCTGAACCCAGAAATGCTTGCTTAACAACCCTCTAAATTGTCATGTGATACACAAAACAGAGAGAAAAAAATGAGACCCTTTTGGACTTTTTTCTGACAGAGTTCTCATAATTTGTTAAAATTAATTAAAAATCAGCCATGTTCACAGAGTAACTGTAATCCTATTATTGCCCTTGTCCCATACTCTTACCTTCATCTTCTGCAGTTTAAAAGCTAAAAAAATTAATTAAAATTTTTAATTAATTTAAGACATTTTGCATTGAAGTCTATTATAACGTCAGACATGCTCAGTAAGAACCAACTGTCAGTGTTCTAAAAGCCAGACTCACAGCTCCTTGGCTTGGCTAATCAGGAGCAACACCCACATCAGACCTTTATTTCACTTTAGACAGTCATGGCTTCCCCCAAAGAATCATGGGAAGTGTAGTTTCTGAAGGGTCCTGAGAGGAGACTCCTATTCCCCTGACAGAGCTCCAGTGGCCAGAGTGGTTTAACAGTCAGCCACTCTGACTGAAGCTTTGTGAAGGGAACAGGGCCTCTCCTAGCAACTTTCAGCACTTCCCAGGATTCTTTGGAGGAAGCCATGACTGTCTAAAGTGAAATAAGGGTCTGGTGTGGATGTGACCAGTGACAACATTGGTTTAAATTTGAGTGGGAGACTACATGTGCCTGCTGTAGAATAAAAAGGTTGGGGAAACCCTGAAAAGCAATGATACTGTTCACAATGTTTTCACAATGTTGGAAAAGAAAGGGTCTTCCCCACTGCCCACCCACCCAAACTCCTCCCCACCCGCTCCTCCTCCTCTCCCTGCCCCTCCCCCTGCCCCAGGTCTGTTTCACCTATCCTGAACATGATTGCATAGAAATAAATCCCATTGAACTCAAATAATATGCAAATGATCAAACCCACCCTCCCTTCTCCTCTCTCCTACCCCCCTAGTGCCCCTTCCCTTCCCTTGCCCCTCCCTTCCTCTCCCTCCCCCTCTCCTTCCAATTCCCTCCTTTCCCCTCCCCCTCCCCCTGGTCAGTTTTACCTATCTTAAGCATGATTGCATGGGAGTAAATTCCAGTGAACTCAATAAGCTTGCAAATGATCATACCTGGCTTTCCCCTCTTCCCCTCTTCTCTCCCTTCCTCCTCCCCTCCCCTCTTTCTTCTTCCTCCTCCCCTGTCCACTCCAGCTCTCCCTCCTCCCCCTGGCCAGTTTTACCTATCCTAAGCATGATTGCATGGGAGTAAATCCCACTGAACTCAATATACATGCAAATGATCAAACCTGTCCTCCTCCCCTCCCCCTCCTTCCTACTCCCAACCTCCTCCTCCCCACTGCCCTTCCCCCCTCCCTCCTCTCCTCCCCATCTCCTCTGGTCAGTTTCACCTACCCTAAGCATGATTGCAGGGCAGTAAATCCCACTGAACTCAATAAGCAAGCAAATGATCAATCCATTCTCACCAAACTTGCACAGGATCCCATTTCTTACTTCCTGGATTAAAAAGCAGAGAAATTCACTAACAGGCAAAAAAATCCCTTGCGGTTTAAGAATGTACCTATAGCCCACAGCTATTTCTGTCAAACTTTAAAAAGCAGGGAAATTGGGCAGCTATAGTGAATGCACCAGGAGAGCAGGAGACCTGACCTCCTCTCTGAGATATTGGACTGCCCTCCAAATCTGTCAGACTGCAAACACAATTTGGGTTGGTCTTTCACAGTCCAATCCATTTGCTGTGCAGCTTGGAAGAATTTCTGGTGCATTCACTATTGCAGCCCTATAGAGAGAGAGCGGGGGGAGAGGGAGAGGGAGAGGGAGAGGGAGAGGGAGAGGGAGAGAGAGAGAGAGAGAGAGAGAGAGAGCACTCAGACAATGTGAAATAGAGCTGTGCCCATCCTGGAATGTAAATTGTCTAATGTTGAGCAAAGGTGCTCATATTTTCAAGTATCCTCACCTCAAATATTCACGTAGGGCAGTATCCAATAAGCACATTCACTAACATAAGGACTTTGGGCTGTGCAATGGGACTTCCCTTCCCTCTCCTCTCCCTGCATGCCTTGCACTCTCCTAAATCTCTTTGGGAGGAGTCCCCCAACTCTGGTGAGAACACATGTAGAGTGTGGGGAGAGAAAAGGAAGGGGAAGTTCTGTTGTGCAAGTGGAAATCCTTGAACTAGCAGATTTACTTCATTGGACACCATCCCTAATACTTTTAACTACTTTAATCTGACATTTGTATAGCTATGCTGTTCTTAATTGTTGTTCAATTGCCTTTCGTTTTCATTCTTTTTTCTAGTTAGGTTTTGTTTTGCAAAATGAAAAGCTGAGTAAAAGTATCTTCAATAAATACAGAAAGAAATAGACATTGAACAGCCATGCTTTTTCATGCAACAAAAGAACATTTCCCAGAAAGCAAGACTTCCACTTAAGAGCAGAGGTTCTTCTGGAGCTGATGATGGATGCAACATATTAGAGCAGTTAAGTCTGTCTCATTCATTCAGACTTCTCACACATCACTATCAGAAGTACTTGGGATGCCTGCAGCACTTGCAAGACATCTGTGTGGACAGGATTTCTTTCCCCTCCTTACAAGGCTCTGTAGAAAGACCTGCAAAGCTGCACACTCTTACTCACATAATAATGAGTATTTATCCTTCTTTCCACAGTATCCACAGATTATCAGTGTTAACAACCCTTCTTCTTTTTTAGACCTTTTTTTTAAGATCCACAGTTGGCTACAGAATCGTACTCAAAGAGTGCTTATCAATGGTTCCTCCTCAAACTGGGGGGAGGTAACAAGTGAGGTACTCCACGGCTAGGTCTCTTCAACATGTTCATTAATGACTTGGATGAGGAGGTGCAGGGAATGCTCATCAAATCTGCAGATGATACAAAATTGGGAGGAGTAGCTAATACCCTAGAGGACAATAACAACCTGTAAAGTGGTCTTGATAGGCTAAAGCATTAGGCTGAAAACAACAGAATGAAATTTAACAGGGATAAGTGAAAACTTCTAAACCTGCGAAAAAGAAACCAAATGCACAGTTATAAGAAGGGGATAGTTGGCTCAGCAATACTACATGTGAGAAGGATCTTGGAACTGTTGTTGATCACAAGCTGAAAGTGAGCCAACAGTGTGATGTGGCTGCAAAAAAGGCAAATGCTATTTTAGGCTGCATTAACAGAAGTATAGTTTTCAAATCGCATGAAGTATTGTTTCCCCTCTATTCAGCCTCATCTCAATCAGTCCTGGACTCCCCACTTTAAGAAGGATGCAGACAAACTGGAACAAGTTCAGAGGAAGACAACAAGGATGTTCACAGAGCTTGGAAGTAACTTGTTATTTTTAACGAGTTACTTGTAATTAGTTACAATTTTAAATAACGAGTGGGTAATTCCATTACATTTGGCAAGTAAAGGAATGACTAGTAATTTCCCTACTTTTCAGCTGCAACTTTAATGTTTCCACGTTAGGTTGGACGTTACTTGGGGGCGGGAACAAGGGGAAGTCAGCTCCTGGCTGTGATTGGTTAACACAAGACATGTGCCTCACACTGATTGGACCTCTGCGCAGACTCTCTCTTCCCTCGTGATCTGTGTTAGGAGGCACGAGGGAAGAGGTGAATAGGCAGGGCCTGCTAGCTAGCGTCTGACTCTGAGAGGAAAAAATGGACGCTGGAGGAAAAAGCCAGGGCAAGGAAGGCAGCAGCAGAATGGCGAAGAGCTGTGCAGGTGAGTGACGATGATTTGTGTGTGTGCCCGTGTGCCCCGGTATGTGTGTTTTGGGCTGGAGTCTCTGGTTTTTGGGGGTGGGGCTCTGGCTCTCTGGCTACCACCCCTTACTCTCCAGACTCTCAGCTTCAATTTAAAAAAAAAAGTAAGTTTCTAGGTGTTCTAATTCCCGAGATATACACCAAAATGTCAACCGCCCCCCCGCACAACTTTTTTTTAAACAGATTCATGCTCTAGCTACAACTCCCATCAGCCCAATCCAGTGGCCATGCTGGCTGGGGCTGATGGGAGTTGTAGTTTTAAAAAGTAACTTTTCAAAGCTCTGGCTGTAACCCCGCCCTTTCATGATTGTAGCCAATGACGCCAGAGTTGTGACTTGTTGATCCAGGCATGCCTAGGCTGAACGTCAGAATATGGTGGCTTTGAGTTTTTTGCAGTTTGCGTAAGTAATATGGCTTAATGTTTTTTTTCCTCTTCTGTCCAAGAGTCAGACCCTGGGCTATGAAATATGAAAGTATTTAATCCAATATCTGCTTTTCTGGGAGTAAAGCCATTTCTGGGAGTAAAGCATTTACCTGGAGTAAACCCCATTGAACTCCATTAGGACTTGCTTTTGAGTAGACATGGTTAGGATTGTGCTGTAAATTAATGGGACTTGTGAGTAAACATAGTGCAGACTTGTGTTTGTGTTGTAAATCTCTCTCCCTCCAACCCTATTTTTAAAGAAACTAGGCAGGGTTTATCACAGTTTTTATTATGTAGGAAACTAATACTCATTTTTTTAAAAAATGAATGAAGTTTATTTATTTATTTATTTTTATTATTTGATTTATATCCCACCCTTCCTCCCAGTAGGAGCCCAGGGCAGCAAACAAAAGCACTAAAAACACTTTAAAAATCATAAAAACAGACTTTAAAATATATTAAAACAAAACATCTTTAAAAACATTTTTGAAAGCTTTAAAAATATTTTTTTAAAGAAAAAGTTTAAAAACATATTAAAAAGCAATTTCAACACAGACGCAGACTGGGATAAGGTCTCAACTTAAAGGACTTGTTAAAAGAACAAGTTCCTTATCACTTGAGGCTGCAGTTTTCCCTGGTTGAGTAAGCCCCATTGAATACATTGGGACTTGCTTCTGAGTAAACAAACGTAGGATTGCACTATAAATATCTTTACAGGTTATATAAATAAACATATTTGATAGTCATGCTTATATAAATATTTTCATAGAATCATAGAATAGTAGAGTTGGAAGGGGTCTATAAGGCCATCAAGTCCAACCCCCTGCTCAATGCAGGAATCCAAATCAAAGCATTCCCGGCAGATGGCTGTCCAGCTGCCTCTTGAATGCCTCCAGTGTCAGAGATCCCACTACCTCTCTAGCAGAGCTTGGAAAAGTTACTTTTTTGAACTACAACTCCCATCAGCCCCAGCCAGCATGGCCACTGGATTGGGCTGATGGGAGTTGTAGTTCAAAAAAGTAACTTTTCCAAGCTCTGCTCTCTAGTAATTAGTTCCATTTTTGTATGGCTCTAACAGTTAGGAAGCTTTTCCTGATGTCCAGTCGAAATCTGGCTTCTTGCAACTTGAGCCCATTATTCTGTGTCCTGCACTCTGGGATCATCGAGAAGAGATCCCAGCCCTCCTCTGTGTGGCAACCTTTCAAGTACTTGAAGAGTGCTATCATATCTCCCCTCAGTCTTCTCCAGGTTAAATATGCCCAGTTCCTTCAGTCTCTCCTCATAGGGTGTTGTTTCCAGTCCCCTGATCATCCTTGTTGCCCTCTTTTGAACCTGTTCCAGTTTGTCTGCATCCTTCTGGAAGTGCAGAGACCAGAACTGGACACAGCTCTCAAGATGAGGCCTAACCAGTGCTGAATAGAGGGGAACTAATACTTCACATGATTTGGAAACTATACTTCTGTTAATGCAGCCTGATATAGCATTTGCCTTTTTTGCAGCCACATCACACTGTTGGCTCATATTCAGCTTGTGATCAACAACAATTCCAAGATGCTTCTTGCATGTCATACTGCTGAGCCAAGTATCCCTCATCTTATAACTGTGCATTTGGTTTCTTTTTCCTAAGTGTAGAACTTTGCATTTATCCCTGTTGAATTTCATTCTGTTGTTTTCAGCCCAATGCTCCAGCCTATCAAGGTCCCTTTGAATTTTTTTTCTGTCTTCCACGGTATTAGCTATGCCCCCCAATTTTGTATCATCTGCAAATTTGATAAGCATGCTCTGTACCTCCTCATCCAAGTAGTTAATAAAAATGTTGAAGAGCACTGGGCCCAGGACCGAACCCTGTGGTACCCCACTCATTACTTCCACCCAGTTTTGTCATGCTGTGTCCCTATAAGTATCCAATTGCATACTATGGTTGTACAATACTTCCTTTACATTTAAGTATGCCTTGGGGTAGTCATGGTTCTCCATTGTTTTCATCCTGAGGGGCAGATAGGCTGAGAAATGGTGAGTAGCCCATGGTCACCCACTACACTTTATAGCTTATTTCCATTTTGAAAAATTAATTAAAACAATTTACATGCAGGCAAAATTTATTAAGCGGATTCACACAATATGTGTAAAGCACATCCAACTCGCATTTAAAGCGCATGACTTCCCCTAAAGAATTCTGGGAAGTGTCATTTTCCCCTCACAGTTATAGTTCTCACCACTCTTAACAAACTGCAGTTCCCATGATTCTGTGGTGGGATTCATGTGCTTCAAATGGGTGTTGAATGTGCTTTAAAGGAATGGTGTGGATCTGCCCTAGGTATGATGTTCATTCAAGAGTGAATTGAAAAGAACAATTTTAAAAGATACTTCTTACTCTTACTCATTTTTCAGACCTCTTTCTGAAGTAAAGGGTCAAATCTGTAAAAACATTTGGAGCAGCCACATTAAAAGATAAGGGCAGGGTATTCCAGGCAGGGGGTTGCCAACCCTGCTTGGATATGGATGTCTTTGCAGAAGAACCCTAGTCAAGGTTTACCAACAGCACAGTCCAAACTATATCTACTTAGAAGTCAGTCCTGTTGAGTTCTATGGGGCTTAATCCCTTAGTAAGTGTGTTTAGAATTGCAGCCTTCAGGAGCCTCCATCTTTACTCCCCAAAGCTCCCATCTAACATCTCCACAACACTAGACTCCTTTGTCTCTGCTGTGGCCTTCTGGTGACTGCCGTAGCCTGAAGGCACTTAACCCTTCTTGCTGAAAGCAAGTCGGCTAGATTAAATGTTCCCTACCCAGGCTCATATATATAAAATATAAAAGATAAAAGATAAACGGCATTTTGTCAAAAGTATTTTTGTCTACATTTTATACCTCATCCTTGGTTTTCCAAGCTTGGTATGGAACGCTTCTCATACAGAATTAATTTGAAATGCTGCATATTTATTATCATAATCATCATATTCAAAATAAAAAATATATGTACCGCCTTCAAGTTGATTCCAACTTATGGTGACCCTATGAATAGGGTTTTCATGAGGCTGAGAGACAGTGACTGGCCCAAGGTCACCCAGTGAGCTTCATGGCTATGTGGGGATTTGAACCCTAGTCTCATTTTGTTCTCACAACAACCCTGTGAGATAGTAGGTTAGACTGGCCCAGGCAGGGTTATTCAGTGAGCAAAAATGATGCAAATAGGATCTCTTTAAATTGTGCTATCGACCTGCTTACTTCCACTCTGACTGGGGCATCTTGCAGCATGGGGAAGAGATGACGGCACATCACAGCTGAAGTTCACCCATATAGGAGCATTATCTCTTGTTTATTACAGAGATGCCTGTTGCAGGTTTTGCTGCTGAGAGCAGCAGTCAGTTAGTGCGGCCACTTGAGTCACAGCTTGTTGATCCTGAGGAGGCAAAACTAGAAAGTGAGGTTCAGAAAGGAGGCCCTGTGCACGAGGAGGAGGAGGGCATGAAGCAGTGCCAGTTGCCCACAGCCACATCTGCAGAACAGCAAGTACCATGGTTTGGCTTTGAGAAAGCTTGTACATTTGTGAGCCAGAGTGGGAAAAATGTTGTTGTACGATGCAATTACTGCCTTCCAAGGATCAAAAATCTGAGATCAGCTGTTTCCTCCTCATCCAATGTGAAGAAACATTTTGAGGTAAGCCTTTGTCATGCTGGTCCTCAAAGAGTGTCCATTGTCTATTTATGTTTAAATTGTGAAGTTCCTCTTCCATTTTTTCTTGGATTCATGCTTTGTTCTTCTTCCTCTTCCTCTTCTTCCTTTTCTCACCCTGAGAAGCTGAGAGCAATTGAAGAAGCAATAAAGGCAAGGAGACGTGGCCTTCCTGAACCAATGCATGACACCCCTCCTCCCAAAATGCTGAGGCAGCAGCAGACAACCCTTGAGAGGTGGGGATCTGGCAGGGAGCCTGTCACCCAGAGCAATCTCGACAGGAGAATCATTGATTTCATTGTAGAGGAGACATTACCACTTCAGACTGTGGACAAACCATCATTCATTAATCTGGTTCGCACTGGACTCCCCAAAGATCTCACCATCATACCAAGACTCTGAGAGACAGAATTGAGAAGAGAGCATGCCACAAGAGAGAAACTCTTGCAAACCGAATGGGTGCTGTGGCATATATAGCAACCACTGCAGATTGTTGGACCAATGGCAAGAAGAGTTACTTTGGGGTAACAGCCCACTGGATCAACCCAACTACCCTGAAACGTGAGGTCGGGGCCTTGGCTTGTAAGCGTCTGAAGGGGCGCCATACATACGATGTCCTTTCAAAAGCACTGCATGATGTACATGTGCAGTACAGGATCCACAACAAAGTTATGTGCACTACTACAGACAATGGCTCCAACTTTGTGAAAGCGTTCAGAGTTTTCATGGCCAAAGAACCAGTGGAAGCTGCAGGCACCAGTGACGATGATGGTGATAACCAGGAGGAGGAGGAGGCTGAGGTGGAGTTTGTGCCTATCTGTGAGATCCTGGACACAGGACCTGAGGCAGAGGAAGAAGCTGCAGACTCAGGAGAGGATTTTGTTTTACCACCACACCAGAGATGTGCTAGCCACACCCTCAACCTTGTGGCAACACAAGACATAGAGGCCATGCTTTCTGACTCCTCCAAAAGTAGTCTTCTTGGTCCTTTCAAGAAACAGTTTCGCTCCTTGATGGGAAAGTGCAGCAAGTTGTGGTCCAAGCAGAACCAGTCAGCCCAGATTGCTGAGTATATCCGTGCGCAATGTGGTGTGTATCTGAAGGTACCGAATAAGACCAGGTGGAATTCCACCTTTGATGTGTTGAAGCTACTACATGAGCTCCTGTCAACTGTGCCACTAAAAATGCATGCCATAATGGACCGCTGCTCCTTGTCCAGGATCACAGCTGCTGAGATTGAAGTGGTACAGGAATACACAGAGATTATGGAGCCACTAGCCCAGTCCCTAGATATCCTGCAACGGGAGAACGGCATGTTCATGGGGTATTTGCTACCAACACTCTGCAATCTGGACCGGAAGTTAGAAGGACTGGAAAACAAACCTGAGAGGTACACATACTGTTTTCAGCTGCTGAGAGGTGTGCGCGAAGCCCTAAGAAAGCGGTTTGCAGCTATCTGGGAGGACAAGAGGCTTCTTCTGGCAGCCTGCCTACACCCTCGCTTCAAACTAGATTGGCTGGAATTGTGTCAGGCCACCACCCATACCAACAAGTAAGAACATTAGGGAAGCCCTTTGGGTGGATTACTCCAAGGGAAATGTTGTCTCAAGGGAGGCATCAGAGGGCTTAAGGTGGTAGGCAGGGGCTGGGCCTTTTCTTCCTGGGGCTCCTCGTCACAACCTTGGGTTGCTGCAGGTGATCCTTAAGGGTCTGCTGTGCTGCCCCATGAGTGTGGTGACTTGGTCACCTTCCTACCTTCCATGTCATCATCCACAGGCTCAGGCTGGACCCTGAACCAGGGGACATGACAAGCATCAGGAAATGAAGAGCAGATGATGGTTTCCTAACATATATGTGTTAACATATCCTCTCTCTTTCTTAGATACACAATGGAAGCCTTGCTGAAAGCTGAAATAAAGATGGGTGTACTTAATGAGGATAGTGATCAGTCTTCAGATAAAGACCAGGAAGGAGATGACTTACAAGATGACTTCTTTAACTTTCTGCCCCAGGGCAAGAAGTCAGCAGTGGACACTGCTGAGGAGGAACTGGTGAGGTACCTGAGGTCTCCCAGCAGGGAAGTGTCATCACTCCATGGCTTTCCACGTGTGCTGCGGTGTTTTTTGCAGCACAACACAGGCATGCCTTCAAGCGCCGCAGTAGAACGCCTGTTCAGTACTGGTGGCAACGTAATGACTGTAAAAAGACATTCCTTGTCTGACATGCTCTTTGAGCATCTTGTTCTTTTGAGACATAACAGAAACATATTATAAAAGCATTTCAAGTGTAAAATTTGATTTCAAGAGTTGGGGTATCTTCATTGCTTGGGGGGATGTGAGATTCTGTTATGCCATTATGTTAATCTTATGGATAATTTTTTTTATTCTACTACCCCCTGTGTGTGTGTGTTTATTTTTAATATTGTTTTAGGCTTCTTAGATGTGCAGCAGCCAAGGCCAGCACCTTGTAGGAGTTTTTTTAAAAAAGTAACTGAAATGTAATTGTAGTGATTACTTTTGAGAAAAAGTAAAGTAATCAGTTACTTTCAGAGCAATTGTAATTGTAACGGTAATTACTACTTTTGGGCCAAGTAATTGTAACTGTAATTTATTACTTTTTAAAAGTAATCTTCCAAGCTCTGGATGTTCAGGGGACTAGAAACAAAGTCCTATGAGGAGAGACTGAAAGAACTGGGCATGTTTAGCCTTGAGAAGAGAAGACTGAGGGAATATTGTTGTTCTGTGTGATGCAGTGAACCCAGCTGGCACAAGAGATTGCTAAGAGTATCCCGGTTAAAGGATTTCAGGTCCGGTAGAGATTCAGACGCGTTAAAAGGTTTAAGAGTCTTTATTCCAAAAGACATTCAGTTACAAGAATCACAAGCTCCAATACAACCCCCACACTTTGCTTTCGGTTTGCCCAGCGCTTATATCTCATTCCGTGCCTTTGCTCAGCGACATCTGCAGTTTGACCTTGGCACGAACACATTGCTGGCTTAACCCCACAATTGCCTGTTTTACTGTCCTTGTGGAAATACATTGCTTCTGAGCACACAACAGCCCCCACCTCCACAAGACAGTGGACAATTTTACATTACATTGTTTTCCATCCCATTTCAGTACATTTAAATTTCATCAGTTTACACACGCTCAGTTTCTTTATTCACATTAATTTAGCACAATACATTAACAGATTAATGGACAGTTAACCCAGGTCCTCTGCCTTTCTTTTCTTTTCTGTCCGTTGGCCCCACATGAGCTCCTTCAGAGCCTCTTGCAATGGAATCTGAATCTCATTTCCTTCTGTGCCTCTATCTACTGAACTAGTACTTGGCAGGCTTAAATCATCTTCTTCCTTTTTAATCTCCGGTGGTGTGTGTTCACTCAGTGAACCATTTAAGAAAACCAATGTGTTTTGTTCCCACTCTTGTTCTGGAACTTTTACACTTCTACTCAGCACAACTTGTTTTAGTTCTGGAACCCATACTCTGAAATATGTATGCTCAAATCCAAGCACATGTCCTTTATGTGCTCTCGGGGCTAACTTTCCATGTTGTTTCCCTTTATCTATGTGCACCAAGCACTTTGCCCCAAATTGTTTAATGTGAGCCACCCTTGGCTTCTTCCCTGTTAGCTTCTCATATGGAGATACACCAAGGGCTCTATGTATCAATCTGTTCTGGATGTAAGCAGCATATATTATGCATTCTCCCCAGAATGCGTTTGTCAGTTCAGAATCCAGCATGGCTCTCGTGGCCTCCTGAAGAGACCTGTTTTTCCTCTCCGCCACTCCGTTTTGAGACAGAGAAAATGGGACAGTAAAGTTTTGCTCTATTTCTTTACTTTCTAGGTATTCTTTTAATGCTTTTCCAGTGAACTCACCCCCCTGATCAGAGCGTATCCTCTGAATGGTGACACCATGTTGCACTTTCACTTTCTCAATGAACAAACGCAGCTTCTTCTCTGCCTCGTCTTTGCTCTTAAGCAAATAAACATTGCAATACCTCATAAAGTCATCAACAATCACCATAAAGTATTTCGCACCTCCTTTTGAACTTTGAAAAGGTCCTGACAAGTCTACATGTATTAATTGGTATGGTGCGTCAGTGCTACACTCAGCTTCTTTGTTCTTCGGTGCTTTAGTGTCTTTAGCTCTATGACATGCCTCGCAATCCACAAATTGCCCACACTCCTTTATTTTCAAATCTTCACTATGTTCTGGAGTTTTCATAATGGTTTCATAATTAGCATGCCCTAGATTCCTGTGCCATGTGTGGTCACAACTCTCATGTGTTTGCCTGTTTGCTTTTAGTGTTGCACACCCTGCATGTTTGGTTTGAATCACATATTGAGTGTCTTTAAGGCACCCCTCCATACAGACCTCATTGTTCTTAATTACTTTACATTCCCCTTTGTCAAATAATACAGAATAACCCATTTCATTCAGTTTCTTGACAGATAGTATATTACAATCCAATTGCGGTACACACAATACATCTATTATCGTTTGCAGCTTACTTAATTTCAATGTTCCTCTAGCCAAAACCTCTCTTCTTGATCCATCCGCCAATACCACAGTCTCTGACACGGATCTCGATGTATGATACAGTTCTGGATCATTTATCAAACAGTGAGAAGCTCCCGAATCACAAATCTACTCACAAGGTTCTGATTTATGAGCTCTTTCACTCACCAGTTTCACGCTCGATTGCTGCCAGCCTCCTCTGCCATGCTTGGCTGCACAGTCTCACTGTAAGTTGGTTGTAGCTCCACAGGAATAACATGCTTTCTGCCCATTCACTGTGTTTTTGAAGTTCTGCTTCTTGCTTCTTTCTTGCTCCGTTTTTGCTAATTCTTCTCTTCTCTGCCATTCCTGAAGAAGTTTAGATGTAATATATTCCTCATTAAGACCGGCTTCAGGCATCGCTTCGATCGACGTCACAAGGGAATCCCAGGATTTATCAAGAGACAACAATATGATAAACACCCTTTGAAGCCTAGAATGTGCCATGTTTCTCTCCTCTAATTCCGCGAACAGCCGTCTGAATTCCATTAGATGCTCAGACATGGAACAGCCTTCTTCCAGTCTCATCTGATATAACTTCCGGGCCAGAAATATTTTAGATCCCGCTGTCTGTCTCACATGGATCCCATTTAATACAGACCACATTCACTTAGCAGTCGGCTCATGCTGCACATATAGCAATTGAGAGTCTGACAACGACAGTATTATAAACGCTCTTGCTTTATCATCTTTGCATAGCCATTCATTCTGCGGTGCCGCCGGTGGGGCTGCTTCAATCACCTCCCAGAGGTTTTCTTTAGTCAAGAATGCTTTCATCCATAGTTTCCAGCTACTGTAATTCTTCTCTGTAAGCCACTCCAGAGGTAACCCGGCTGACAATGCCACAGCCATACTCAGCAGCACGCTTCTGCTCATCTCTCCAACACTCGCCCACAGTCTTTACACGTCTTCTCGAACCTGCAACTTCTGCGTTATGATGGGTAGCCTGGGCCCATAACCCCTGTTGTTCTGTGTGATGCAGCGAACTCAGTTGGCACAAGAGATTGCTAAGAGTATCCCGGTTAAAGGATTTCAGGTCCGGTAGAGATTCAGACGCGTTAAAAGGTTTAAGAGTCTTTATTCCAAAAGACATTCAGTTACAAGAATCACAAGCTCCAATACAACCCCCACACTTTGCTTTCGGTTTGCCCAGCGCTTATATCTCATTCCGTGCCCTTGCTCAGCAACATCTGCAGTTTGACCTTGGCACAAACACATTGCTGGCTTAACCCCACAATTGCCTGTTTTACTGTCCTTGTGGAAATACATTGCTTCTGAGCACACAACAAATATATGATAGCATCCTTCAAGTACTTGAAAGGTTGCCACACAGAGGAGGGCCGGGATCTCTTCTTGATCATCCCACAGTGCAGGATACAGATTAATGGGCTAAAGTTGCAGGAAACCAGATTTTGACTGAACATCAGGAAAAACTTCCTAAATGTTAGATCTGTATAACACTGGAACCAATTACCTAGGGAGGTGGTGGGCTCTCGAACACTGGAGACATTCAAGAGGCAGCTGGACAGGCACCTGTCATGTATGCTTTAATTTGGATGCCTGCATTGAGCTCTATGGCCTTATAGGCCCCTTCCAACTCTACAGTTATATGACTCTATGATAACTTAATAGATAATGGCTTGTATTGAAGGTTATGTTTAGAGGAGACCTATTGAAATTAATTGGCAAAACTATCTTACATCCATTATTTGTAATGGGTCTTTTCTTAGTAGAACTTAATTGGTTATAACACAATATATATGCATATGGAAACCTTAATGATCCATTTTTGTTTTTCCTATAAATGGATTCCAGCATCACATGAGTAAATTCCATTTTTAGAAAAACAGGAATTGCTATCCGTTTTCCTTCTTTAGGTCTAACTAACTATGTCAGTTTGATCATTTCTGTTGTTTTCATTGTTAGTCATGACTAATTTAAGTCCCACTGATTTAACAGATCTGTTCTAAACATGACTAAGTCTAGATCCACACCATTATTTTCCATATTCCTTTCTTGATATATCAGAAGCTTTCCACCTACACGTGATTTCCATATGTCAAATCAGATTTTGCAGCTCTTTGACTTGTGGCAGTCTCATTGGACACTTTGAGGAACAGATGAGTGGCAGCTTTGTCCCCCATTTGGACAACAAGTATTTCCTATTGGACACTTCCATTAGTTTCATCAGGAATTATTAATGGGACCTAATGCCACACAAACTAAAGCTTTATTTAAGTATGCCTGGTATATGATAGAGATCCCCCTCTAGGATGCACACCTTAACATGGTCAGGGGGTTTGAGAGTGTTGAAGAAGCTGACAGCAATGCTGTCAAGAATCTAGACCAAGAGGCTAGATTACAAGCAGGGGCACCCAAGGCGGAATGGTCAAAGCTGAGACACCAGACTAAGATGCATCCAAACTCAGAGGAAAGCAATGGAAAACCACCTCTGAATACCTCTTACCATGAAAACCCTATGAACAGACTATCCAAAATGCAACACGGGATCATGCTGGAAGATGAGACCTCCAGGTCAGAAGGCACTCACCAAGGTACTGGGAAAGAACAAAGGACAAGTATGAGTTAATGAGGAATTTTATATATACATACATGTATAGCTAACGGGGAATTCAATATACAAATCAAATCAAATATTTTATTGTTACAGTCATAGACCCAAAAACATTGAGATAAAATACAATTACTGACCAATTAAAACAATATTACAATATTACATAAGGACAGGGCCATCAGAAGGGGAAATTTTCCCCCGTATAGATTGAGCAGCAAATATAAATTTAGCAACAGATAAGGTAAGTTCTCTATTTCAGGCTGACAAAAGGTAAGGGAGTAAACGATCAAGCGGCTTATAAGGAAACTTTTTTATAATGGGAATTACAAATTTGGAACGTTCAGTAATATATAATGCACACTCAAAGAGAACATGAAAAAGAGTTTCAATAACGCATGCATTACAGGGGCACAGTCGATTTTCATACGATAAGCCCCGGTATCTCCCTTCTAACAATGCAGAAGTTAGACAGTTAAATCTAGCCTTAGTAAAGGCTAGACGATATTTAGGGACAGTAAGGAATTCCAAATAAGAAGAACAGGTCAACGGCTCATAAATCAGGCCAAAATGAATGGGAGAACATGATGAGGTGGCTACCGTTATTGTACGTTGAAAGTCTATATACCTAAGCCGGGTCAGAATGGAATATTTGGCTGCCTCTAAATCTTGAGATGCAAGATACTCCAAAGAAAAACCTATAGCTGCAAGGTAGGTGGAAAACGTTTTAGCCCATAGGGAGGAGAAAGGATCCTCCCACATAAGTGGGGGATAGCCAGAGGAATACTCATATGACAGTCTAATCCAATAATTTAGTGCTATAGTCCATGCTTGGGCCTCAAGCGAGATTTGGCCAGATTCCAGTCTAAGGGCTGCAGCCGGAACACATCTTGGGACACCAAAGATTTGTCGGAGGAAGATCCAAAGTACAGCCTCTACAGATGAATTAAAGGCACTAATCCATAGTGGGACTCCGTATAGGAGTTGAGGGACTATTGTAGACCTAAAAACCTGTAGGGCTGCCGGAATATATTGTCCTCCTTTTGTAAAAAAATATCGTAAAATGCCCTTTACTGAGTTTCGTGCAGTTATAATAGCAGCTCAAAGGTGAGGGGCCCAGGACAATGATGAGTGAAACAAAATACCTAAGTACTTAAATTGAGTGACCTGAGCAATTTGATGAGTATTAATCTTCCATTCAGAAACTGAAGGACGCTTAGAGAAAACTAAAATTTTAGTTTTGGAAAAGTTTATGGTCAGCTGGTTTTCATGACAATATCGCATGAAAGCTCGAAATAAGCGTTTTAAACCAACTTTAGATAAAGATAAAAGGGCAGCATCGTCTGCATACAACAATAAGGGGCAGTGATGAGTCGCTAATTTAGGGGAGTGAAAATCAGACGAATAGCATCTAATTGATAAATCATTCATGAAAATATTAAATGAGAGGGGCTAAAATACAGCCTTGTCTAACTCCTTTTGTTGTTGGAATGGAGTTTGTTAGGCCCCCCTCATGGCCACATCTAACACGAAAAGATGTGTGCTGATGCAGTTGAATAATTAGAAAAAGAAGTCTTTTATCAATTGTAGTATTTACAAGTTTTGCCCATAATTTCTCCCTAGGGATAGAATCGAATGCGGATTTTAAATCGACAAAAGCAATATATAGGTCATTACCCCAACGATTCCTATATTTTTCAGCTAAATGGTTTAGAATTACACAATGATCAATCACAGACCTGCCCTTCCTAAAGCCTGAATTCAATATACATAAACAATAAGCAAAATGTATTCTTCTATAAAGCTATAAAGTTTCATAACATTTTAATAGTTTAGTAGGAAGCCAGACCCTTTTCTCTTTGGAGCTGTCTCCCCTGACCATGCTGGTTTGTTTGGAACTACTTGTACTCTAAATAATTGATAACACTGTGCTGAACATCTCAGTATCCCTAAGATGTAGAAAGAAAGAATTGCAGTAATAAAATGCGTAACTAAATTGCTTTGCTCATTAGCTGGAGTGCTTAGCTCACTGTGAAAATGTACTTTCATGTGAAATACTGAACATTTCCAAACTCACCAAAAACATGATACAGAAAGTACAATGTACATGTACAAATGCCTGTGTAATACTGTCATGTCTATGTCATTCTGATGTGTTATTCTGTCATTCTGATGTGTTAAATCCTGACTAGTAGATGCTAAAGTCTTTGTCCTAAAATGTATAAAAACCCAAGGCAACCAGTGCCATGAGGCAGTTCTCCACTCACTCAGAGGGAGACTGACCAAGTGTACACTTGTCATCCAATAAAGGCCTACCTTTTTGCTCCAAGCCTGTGTCTTCAAAATATTTTATTCAAGGACCCCAGCAAAAGAACCCAAGGAGAAATACAAAATTCTCCAACACAAGTAGCTCTGTGACTAATGACGCAGCTGGGTCAAAGCCAAAAGGAAGCCCAGAAGTTGATGTGCACAGATGCAAAAGGAGAGTCCGGAGTTGTATGACGCACACAATAGAAACAAGGAATGTGAGAAGCAGGAACCAGGGACAGTTAGAAATTGTCAAGCAAGAAATGGAAAACATCAACATTACAATACTTGGCATGAGTGAATTAAAATGGACGGGAATAGGACATTTTCAATCAGGCAAATCCAAAATATTTTATGCAGGAAATGAGAAATTAAGAAGGGGATTGCTTTAATAGTGAGAAGTGATGTAGCGAAAACAATTAGGAGCTATAACACAAGGTCTGAGTGAGTGATATCAATGAGATTAAATGGGAAACCTATTAACATAACAATCATCCAAGACTATGCTCGAATGGCAAATGCAGAAGAAGAGGAATTGGAAAGATTTTACACAGAGGTACAGGAAGAAATTGATCACACATCAAAACAAGATGTTCTGAAAATCATGAGGGACTGGGATGCAAAAGTAGGGATACAGAAGAACTAGGAATTGTGGGGAAATGGGGCTTAGGAGATAGAAATGAAGCAGGAGAAAGACTTATTGAATTCTGTGAAGCCAATAATTTGTTGCTTGCAAACAGAGTTTTTGAGCAACCAAAAAGACAACTCTACATGTGGACATCACCAAATGGTTAATATAAGAATCTGATTGTATAATTGGTAGCAAAAAATGGAGAAGTTCCATACTTTCTGTGAAAACAAGACCAGGAGCAGACTCCAGTACAGATCATGAACTGGTAATATTGAAAATCAGAGTAAAGCTAAAGAACAACAAGAAAGCAATCATAATGCCAAAATACAATTTAAATAACATCCCAGAAGAATATAAAGATCAAATAAGGAACAGATTTGAGGCTTTAAACTTCATTGACAGAGAACCAGAAGAACTATGCAGTGAAGTCAGAGATATCATCAGGGAAGATTGCAAAAAGACAAAACCTCTAGTTAAAAAGAGAGAAAGACCTCAATGGATGACTGATGAAATTATGAAAATGGTTAAAGAGAGAAGGAAAACAAAAACAAAAGGAGATAGAAACACAGTAAGAACCCTAAATGCAACTATACAGCGACTAGTACGTAGGGACAAAGAACGATTACAATATTTATTGTGTAGAAATAGAAGAGGATAACTAAAAGGGTAGAACAAGAGCCCTATTCCAAAAGATTAGAGAAATGAAAGGGAAATTTAAACCAAGTTTAGGGATGCTGAATAATCAAGAGGGGAACCCACTGACTGACCAAGATAAAATAAAAGGAAGATGGAAGCAATACACTGAAGAACACTATAAAAGAGATGCCAGGATGACAGATTCATTCATGGAGGAACCGTATGATGGAGAACCAGAAATTTTAGAAATACTTGGAAGAAACAAATCACCAGGAATAGATGGCATACCGATAGAGTTGCTACAAGCTACTGAGACTGAATCTGTCCAATTGTGACAAAAGCTTGTCAGGAAATATGGAAAACTAAACAATGGCCCACAGACTGGAAACGTTCAATATACACCCCAATTCCAAAGAAAGGGGATCCCAGAGAATGCAGTAATTATCTAACTATTGCCTTAATATCCCATGCAAGTAAAGTAATGCTCAAGATTCTACAACAAAGGGTCTTACCATATATGGAGGGAGAAATGCCAGATGGCTAAGCTGGATTTAGAAATGGAAGAGGTAACAGAGATCATATTGCAAACGTACGTTGGATAATGGAACGGACCAAGGAATTTCAGAAGGAAATCACCCTGTGCTTTATAGATTACAGCAAAGCCTTTGACTGTGTAGATCATGAAAAACTATGGAATGCTTTAAAAGAAATAGGGGTGAAACAGCATCTGATTGTCCTTACATGCAACCTATACTCTGGAGAAGAGGCTACTGCAAGGACAGAACATGGAGAAACCGATTGGTTTCCAATCAGAAAGGGTGTGAGAAGGGGTGTATTTTCTCACCCTATTTGTTTAATCTATATGCAGAGCATATCATACGGAAAGCGGGATTGGACCAAGATGAAGGAAGTGTGAAAATTGGAGGAGAAAAAATCAATAATTTGAGATATGCAGACAATGCCATACTCTTAGAAGAAACCAATAATGATTTGAAACAAAAGTTAAAGAGGAAAGCACAAAACCAGGACTACAGCTGAACGTCAAGGAGACTACAGTAATGACAACAGAAGATTTATGTAACTTTAAAGTTTACAACAAGGACATTGAACTTGTCAAGGATTATCAATACCTTGGCACAGTCATTGACCAATATGGAGACAATAGTCAAAAAATCAGACGAAGGCTAAGACTGGGGAGGGCAGCTATGAGAGAACTAGAAAAGATCCTCAAATGCAAAGATGTATCACTGAACACCAAAGTCAGGATCATTCAGACCATGGTGTTCCCAATCTCTATGTATGGATGTGAAAGTTGGACAGTGAAAAAAGCAGAGAAGAGAACAATCATCTCATTTGAAATGCAGTGTTGGAAGAGAGCTTTGTGCATATCATGGACTGTGAAGAAGACAAATAACTGAGTGTTAGAACAAATTAAACCAAAACTATCACTAGAAGTTAAAATGATGAAACTGAGGTTATTATACTTTGGACACATCATGACAAGACATGATTCCCTAGAAAAGACAATAATGCTGGAAAAAACAGAAAGGAGTAGAAAAAGAGGAAGGCCAAACAAGAGATGGATTGATTCCATAAAGGAAGCCACAGACCTGAACTTACAAGATCTGAACAGGGTGGTTCATGACAGATGCTCTTGTAGGTCGCTGATCCATAGGGTCACCATAAGTCGTAATCAACTTGAAGACATATAAGAACAACAAATGTTAGAAATATCAGTCACCAAAGGTAGATTTTTGCATATCATCTGATCTTGTCCAAGGACTGAACAATGCCATATAGATAAACATCTTGTTTTTACCTGTGGTTTTTATTTGTTTTAAGCACCCTATCGTTTTGATTGATGGGTTGTTTTATTGATTGTTGTGTAAACTGCTTTGTGACCATATGTGGTGAAAGTGGTCTGTAAATATGGGAAATAAACAAACAAAGAGCTATAAACAGAGGGTCTTCTACGACAAAGTGTCACTGGCCATTCGGTCAGACCCCCACCTCAATGAATGACTCCTGTCATGCCCCTTTTTGCTGCAAGGCTGTGGGGGTGACTGAAGAGTGCTGGGGCAGCAATGTTAGTAGCTAGCAAGGTGCAGCACTCATCTAAATTCTTTGTGCCAGAACAAAACCATGGATCATCCCCTACACTGGCTCAGAGGATGTCTCCTAGTATTCTACTTAAATATGACTATAAAGACCATTTTAAAAGTAAGACTTTACTCAAGGCTGGGCATGGGGGCATCCTGGAGTTCATTACCATCATGCTAGAGTTAGTCACTCAATTCAAAAGAGATAGAGGCAATTAAGATCCTCTGCATATAAAGACAACATCTAGACTGCTCTGATCAGTTATTTCATTTAATTATATCTTTGTTTTCATAACTAAACTTTAATTTACTATGAGCTAGGTAGTCTATGATAGCTGTATTGATTTATCTTGGCACCATATATCGTATCTCATTTATTACTGCATATTTTGTTAGACTCATTTTGGTTTATTTTTACATTACTCACACTTACACTGTCATTTTTATCCCTGTTCAGATATTCGGTTTTGAATGCATGAAGGAACTTGCTCTTGTAAATGAATGGAACTTCCCCACCCTTAAGGCATACATTGGCCACACACCACAGTTGACAAACAACTGACATTAGTCTGAAGGGGGCATACTAGCAGTGGCCTCCGTTTCTGCAATAATCAGATTTGCCATCAGATTAATTATTATTTCTGATATTCTCTATCTTTGCAGAGAGAATCTCTGTGCCTGGTTTCTGATTCATTCTTCTTTTCAATTTGTTTTTTTTAAAACTCACTTTAAAATCATCAATAGTGTGAGTGACACCTTTATTGATCTACTATGTATGTGAGCTCTTCAAACCTGTATTCCCTATCACTGGTGTCAATGAAGTGTTAATTGTAACTGATAGACAGGAAGCAGAAGGGGGGAATGAGGTGTTGACTGTAAGCAGCAGCGGGGAAGACACTGACTTGATTATCTGCCTTAATCTGTCTGCAGTGCACTTGAAAATGAATGTAAAAAGGCAATAATTACAGAGTTCAGAATAAAGATCAATACTAGTGGAGACTTGTGAATAAATAGCCATTATAATATCAATAATTCTCTGCAGACCAAAAAGAATATTGGAGGAGATTGAAAAAATGAAAAGATATTGGAGGAAAAAGGAATCAGATTGTTAACGATCATTAGTGGGCCACACTTAAAAATGGGTATACACATGTATAGACCAGTGTTCCTATTCCCATGCATATACATTCATATGTGCTCATAAGCCCCCTTCAGGCTGATGCTGATAATGTATCCGCTTGGGGAGTGGTGCTAGCCCACAAAATGCCCTTCACACATTTTTATTGAATGCCAAAATGGCAATTCTTTTGCAGCCATAATCTCTTAGCAATGTACCATAACTTTGCTTGGCATAAAGGGTCAATACCTGCAACTAACCTGAACCAGTGGGGGTGATAGAAACAAAGGCAAGCTATTCTTTCCTCCCTGACTCCTTCTTTAGTAGCCACTTGTTAGTTTTCTCAGGCTTCAGTTCCTTCCTCTATAGTCAGAGATAGTGTATGTGAGTGTGAGCCTCGTGGCTCTACAATGGCTACCAGAGGAGGCTTCTCTGTTGGGACAAGTGGGGTGGTGCCCTTCCTAAGATTCTGACCCCCCAAACCCAAAGCTATGGCCCAGTCTTCCTCCTGTCACCCACAGTCATATTAATACATTGGCACTGACTGAGAGGCTTCCTAAATGCTTCTGCCCATCTCCTCTCTCTTCTTACCCTCAGTCATAATCACTACGAGCAGGTTTGAGTCAGTCTCCTGAGAAAGAAATAGTTTTTAAAAAATCAAGCAACTACTAGCTCACAGTCATTGGAAAGATGCTAGGCAGGTGGCAGGAAAAAATGGCCTGTCCATTTGTCCCCTCACTCCTTTTTTCTCTAAATATCTAATGGACACAAGCCACAAAAAAGAATGGGAAGGGATGCCCAGAAGTCTGCCCAGAGCCAGAAGACTGCTCCCAGTCAATCAGAGTCATGCATTCTTCCTGTGGGTGTTGCTGAGTCTACGCAGCAGCCAGCAGGTAATTCCTCTCACTTTCAGAACACTCATACAATAAGTGGGCTGGCATGGTTTGTAGCAGAAGTGATACTGTTTTTACTTATTTCGTGTGTGTATGTGTGTGTGTGTGTGTGTGTGTGAGTGAGTGAGTGAGTGAGTGAGTGTGTGTGTGTGTGTGTGTGTGTGTGTGTGAGAGAGAGAGAGAGAGAGAGAGAGAGAGAGATCTACAAATAAGTAAGCAAAAGGTGGTGGGTAGTCAAGAGGGAAGGGCTACAGAACCACAATAATCCTGTCCAGAAAGAATTCAACTGCTTAAAACACACACGCAGGCATCTGCACCCAGCAACCAACCAGCCCACCAAAACAATATCCAGAGGGAAAGTATTGTTATGAGCATGGGGGTTGGGATGGATGATTCCTGTGGGTCCCCTTTCCAGCCTCTGATTTGGAATCCTGTGCCTTGGAATGAGGAACTCTCTGCTGGTCAAATGAGTATTTTGTTAACCAAATAGATAGGCCAGGTAAGATAATGGGCTGATCAGTTGCCTAGCAATGGTGAATGGGCCAGGGAGACCCTTTTGTCGTTGAAACTCTTCAGGAGAGGATCCCCCCCCTCCTGGAGCCCAGCAGAGGCTGGTAGTTTAAGTTGTGTGGGGAGAATTGCTGGGAACTGGAAGGCAGGCAGAGAGAGACTGGCTCTCTGCACCATGGCATTTGGGGTGCCTCCTGCAACCCAGATGGAAAAGCTGGATATTGGACTGCTGATGCCTTGAACCCCCCTCCATCCAAAGCTCAGGTTGGAATGTGTGTAAATAAATAAACCATATTTCATAAAGACACAGCAGTCTCTGCTGACCTTCTTCCCAAAGGAAACCAAACTCTGGAGGAGCACAGGGACCCCTGAAATCTCACTGCTCAGAGATTGGGGGAGGCGCGCAACAGTATGAAGAATTAACCCAAGTGTTGAAAAAAATGGGTTCAGGGAAGGGCTCTAGGAGAGGAAAACAAAACTAGAGCCTGTTTTATACCATACCATACCATAAGTTATTCTTTGAGAGTGTCCTGAAGTAGCTTCAGGGGAGGATTTGTTTAAAGAGTTAATCAGAGTCCCCAAATGAATGGAAGAGAGGAAATGGGCTTCTGCTCTCTCTCTTGACTGGAAATAATATAACAAGCAAGGTAAAAGTGACTGCAGAGAAATCCGTGGTTGTAACACACTTTATTGCTCCCACAGAAGTCTTTAGCCCTAGTGATTGCCAAAGTTTAATTTGAGTGCCTGAAGTCACCAGATCTTTCTTAAAAGCTGATATGCATGCCTGATAGGTACCCCCGAGTGCCTTTTTGTTTTCTAGGATAAGTAAGGTGGTTTCCTGAAGCTGTGTTTTTTCTTGTGAAACCCCATCTTATTAGCCATCTCATCAGAGAGAAGGGGGAGGAAAGAAAGAAAGAAAGAAAGAAAGAAAGAAAGAAAGAAAGAAAGAAAGAAAGAAAGAAAGAAAGAAAGAAAGAAAGAAAGAAAGAAAGAAAGAAAGAAAGAAAGAAAGAAAGTGTAAGTGTAAGTGTAAGTGTAAGGGAGTGTCAGGTTGTCTTTTCATTCCCACCCTTTTTATTTTTATTTTTTACAAGAAGACAGAGGTACTCTAAAGCAACAGAAGAACTCTCCACAGGTTTCCTTCAATAACATAAGGAGGCAACCCTCCCTTTTTTCCTTGTAAAATTCTTTTTTAATTGCAAAACTTGGGTGGAGCGGAGTGGAGTGGGGTGGCTGACAGAAATAGCCAGTCCATTTATGCCACTGGTTCAGACACCTTTTAAACGGTTAGACAAAACAGGTTTTGAGGCCAAAAGCCATTTTCTGTTATTCTCCCCAGCTTCAGCATATTCAAAGGTAGAGTGCTTCTGAATCTGGAGGTTCCATATAGTAATCAATTGACATATACCTTTCCTTCTCCAGTCTCAGAGACAGTCTGCGTCTGAATATGCTGAAGGAGGTGAATAACACAAAAGCATTATTGGCATCAAACCACTTCCTTTCTCCAAATTTCAAAACCTATGCTGGGGTTGGGGGAATACACAAAATATTTAAGATAATTAAGGCTATACTATATTAATTACAAACAAACAATATTTGCCCTCAAACAAATGTCTTAACAGGGCTAGAAACCTCTTGGGGGTGGGGATCCAAATTCAAACACAAACACACAACTAATGACTGAAGAAAACCATCTCTTACTGAATAAAGAGGGCCCACAAACATGAAAGAGAAGAAGCGTCTCTTCCATATGGTTTAGGGTTGCCAGGCTCAGAGCCTGAGAATGATTCTGTATCTTTAAAAGAAGAGAAAATTCAGCCAAGTGCGGGTTTTCTTGCAACACTGTAAAAACCACAAGGTGAAATTCTCCCTTTCCCCTGCACAACATTTAAAGATACAGAAGAGCCTGACAACCATATTATGGTTTAGGATAGGGTTCTTGTACCTTTTAACAGCTGTATTTCTACAATCAGCATTAGAGTTTTTGACATATATGTACACTACATCAGAGTGCGGAAATAATTGGTCTTTTAAAAGTGGTAGTTGAAAGAATAAAGGAACATAAGGTTTATTACTACAAAGAGATAAAGTCAAACATGCTGAAGCAGCCATGCAGCTTGCACTCAGGGAGCCACTCAGGGAGCTTAGAATAACAACAGGAAGAGAAGGGAGGAAGGGGAGTAGGAAAGACTGCAAAAACAACAAACACTTTTAGAGGAGGAACCACCAAGGGAAGAATAGATTACCTTTCTATCTACTAGTTCAGGTCACTTACAACATATGTTGGTGCTTTACTCCCAACAATCAAAACCAGCAAGACATAGCTGACTTCCCATGGTAAACATGAGGTTGTCTAGGAGATAGGGTGTGTGTGGAGAAGCAGCAATGGCTGCAACTGTGACTGCAGGACCCCTTCTGAACCAAGGTGAGACACTTTTAGGTGCTAAGTATGTGTGGAACTGTACTGCTTCAGTGTCCACTGTTTCTTTGGAAGGAAGGATTATCGGGATCTCAGAGGCTCCACACACATGACATCAGAGGAACCCCACCAGGTTTAGGTTCCACCAGCCTCCACTGATGGCCACAGGTATGTCTGTAGTCAGAATGTCTTTATTTCCCTGTAGTAATAAACCTTACATTTCTTTATTCTTTCAACCAACAATCTTGCCAGACTGTTGATTTCTGAGGTCCACTACAATATATACCAAACTCCAACAAAACTAACATCTAAAATGCTCATCAAACACACAGAGGCACATGCATGAATAACAGCAGCCAGAGAATATTTATTTGCTCTCTGAAAAATTAGCTTGTATAGTTTCCATTCAAGTGAAGGACATAATCTAATGCATTTTGACATGTTTTCCCTTCAGATCAGAATGACAGATCATGACTGACTGTGATCATTTCCCCACTTCTTATACACAGAGTTCTGCTCACCTACAAAATGGAATGGAGCCTATCAGAGATGAGGTCTACTCTGAGGCTCCCTGAAGAAAGTTTTGTGAAATACCAGCTTTATCCCCCCAAAGCCTCCAAATCACGATAACAGATTTTAAAATGAGGACTGATGCCATATTCTGATTAGAGCTTACTACAATTTCTCACTAACATATTATTTGATCTTATGGGGTAGAAAGAGGAAAATATGCTATGATGGGACCCGTAATGCATTGATTCTCCTTCTTTGGATTCAGGATGCCACAGAGCTAGACGAAGACACTTTTGTGCTTGATACACAGCAGCAAATGGCATCCCCACCACCACCATGCCACAGCACACAGTCAAGTTATGTTGGCATTTGAGGCAGAAAACCCCACCTTTTGGCACCTGAGGCAGAAAATCCCTCTCCCCTCCCTAGAAGTAAATTCAGTAACTAGTGTAGGGCCAGACCTTCCAGACAATGGTTTTTTAAGTTCATTTCTGAGCTTTTTGACAAATTAAGAAGAGCAGATTTTTTTCACACAATTCTGGAATAGAAAAATAATAGAATAATCTGTTATATCTGTGCTATATAGAGAGCCAACCTCTCTGGGTGTTTCCCCCCACTGGCTTCGTCAGGTACAGGGATCAGTCAGAAGCATCTGAGGAAGAATGAGGGCAGGAAATGTCACAACTCAGAGCAAATGCCTACTTATAAATGTACAAGACCAGCCCAACTGCATTGGGAAGTGCAGACAGCTGCCTGAGACAGCAGAATCCTCAGGACTACAGACTGATGGGGGAAATCCTGAGGGCAGAATTGGAGAACCTCAGGCCTGGAGCATGAGTGCAGCCCTCCATGCCTCTCTATCACCTCAAAAGTCTCCCAAGCCATGCCCCCTCTCATCAGGCCACACCCTACACAAGCCCAGCTCCATGCCACCCTTCAGTACTTTTACATGGCTGGAATGTGTCATTGAACTGTGTATTATGAAATGAAATTGTATCTTCTTGAGATACGTGGAATGCAGTAATTTATCTTTAATGTCCCTCTAATGTCCTATTGGGGCTAAATAAGGGTCTGAAACTGTTTAATAATATGTGTTTCTATCAAATGAGCATATGCCCTTGTAAAAAGTAAAAGCCTTAAAGCTGTAAAAAGTTAATTCTGTGTAAGAATGGATGATGTCATAAGAATAGACTGGGAAGAGCTGGAGGCTCCAGCTCATAGAGTCACGGACACTGTCAGGAGGAGGGGACCTTACTGGGCAGTGCCAGTTAGGAAGTCCATATAAGAAATGAGGACAGAAAGCCCAAAATTGGGCAAGCCTTTGGTCTGTGGGTGCTTATCTTGATGGGCTGTTTGCCAAGCAATTACTCATGCTACTGGGGCGTGCCAGACAGGAAGGTTATATAAAGAACTTCCTGTGCAAATCATTCAAGGATGACTCATGAATCTTTCTGATTGGCTGCACAGGAGGCCACTCCCTGGTAAGTGGGGACAGTCCACTATGTATAAAAAAGACGACACCTTGTTGTTCTGTTGAGATCCCACTTACCAGCATTAAGACGTAGAAGCAGGAGGGAATGGGTGATTAATGACCCAGCAACCGCCACTGACAAGCTCAAGGATAGGAGTCTCCCAGTAGCTGAATGGTGAATAGGGTTGCCAGGCTCAGGGCCTGAGAACGATTCTGTATCTTTAAGAGAAGAGAAAATTCAGCCAAGTGCAGGTTGCAACACTGTAATGGGAAAAACCACAAGGTGAAATTCTCCTTTCCCCCTGCACAACTTTTAAAGATACAGAAGACCTCTTGGTTGCCAGGCCCAGCTAATTGACACTAGTGGTATTATAGGATCAAAGAATAGTAGAGTTGGAAGGGGCCTGTAAGGCCATAAAGTCCAACCCCATTGCTTAATGCAAGAAGCCAACTTAAAGCATGCCCAACAGGTGCCTATCCAGCTGCCTCTTGAATTCCCTGGGTAATTGATTCCATTGACATACCACTCGAGCAGTTAGGTAGTTTTTCCTAAAGTTCAGTCGAAATCTGGTTTCCTGCAGCTTGAGCCCGTTATTCACTGCCCTGAATTCTGGGTTGATTGAAAAGAGATCCTGACCCTCCTCTGTGTGGCAACCTTTCAAGTACTTGATGAATGCTATCATATCTCCCCTAAGGTTGCCAGGTTCAATCCCTGAGACTGATCCTGTATCTTTAGGAGAAAAGAAAGTCAGCCAAGTGCAGGTGTTCTTGCAACCCTGTAATGGGAAAAACCACAAGGTGGAATTCTCCCTTCCCCCTGCACAACTTTTAAAGATACAGAAGACCTCTTGGAGGCCTGGCCTGGCCAGGGGAGCACTCCAACCTGAGTGGAAGGAATTTCTTCATGCCATGAGGAGGGCATCTGAAGGCAATTTGTCTACTTAGAAGTAAGTCACACTTATAATAGAGGATAACTCCAACTTTATGGCATCAAGTATAAGTTTTTAAGAGTAAGTTGTTAAGTTCCAGCAAGTGGCTAGAGATGAACCTGAAGGAGCCAGCAGGGAGGGTGGCTGTTTGGCTGGCTTCCCTATCTTGAGGGAAAGGCGGGCCAGGAAAGCCAAGTGCATAGGCAGCCACCACCACACCAGCAAAATGGGATGCTGTGGTGGAAAGCTGTGCTTTCTATGTATGCGGAGAAGACACCTACCAAGGAGCAGCGGCCAGTCTGGATGGATCTATTCACTTTTCAGTTGGTTAAGCCAGAAAATTCATCCTGCTCTGTCCTCCTCCTTGGCAGGAGACTACTCTGCCTGCAAAGAACCCCAGTGGCCTGGCCTTGGGCAGGGGAATCCTGGGCTGTGACGCATTGGGCCTACTGCATCCAGAGAAGGCACAGGTGGGGGGAGGAGTAATTACATACATACATACATACATACATAATAGTTTATTGCAGTCATTGACCAGTACAGAAAATACATATAAATCGCATGAGTTGTAGTTCAGATATTTAACTAAAGGGTACTAACAGTACAAGATGTAAGAGGTATAGAATATAAATGATACAGATAAATTAAAAAACAAAATGCATATCAACTGTTTAAACTTGTTGTTATATCACCCAAGTCTTTTCAGGGGAAGGATTTAGAGCGTTTGTTTTGGGCTGCATATACATATTTGGCAACTGAGATCGTGAGAGCCTTATTCGAGCCATTCAGAAAGCATCTCAGCATCTCTTCTGGAGACTTGCTATTGAGCTTTTGGATGAATGGAAGTAGATATCTGGAGCGTTCTAAAGAGTATAGTGGGCATATAAATAATGTGTGGAAAAGGGTTTCTAACTCACCCGTCCTGCATGGACATAGACGTTGGTTATGTGGAATGCCCTGGTATCTCCCTTCTAACAATGCTGAGGCTATACAATTAAATCTTGCCTTAGTAAAAGAATGGCGGAGTTTAGGTAAAGTTAGGAAATCTAGGTATAGTGCATGGGATCTAATATTGAAATTTAGGTTAAAGTGGAGAGGAGAACATACCTTTGATGCTGCTGTTATTGAAGATTGTCGATCTATATCTTTTAATCTGGTTAAAATTGTGCATTTGGCCATTGTTGGCTCTACTATGGATAAGTATTCTAATGAAAGGCCTAGTTTGGGGAGTTTGGCATGCAGGGTTTTGGTCCACTCGGAAAGGTAAGTATCTTTCCAGAGGCTCGCTAGATATCCAGTTTGAGTATCATATGAGAGTTTGGCCCAGTAGTTGAAAGCGCTGGACCACGCTTGGCATTCTAGCGAGTTTAATCCTGCTTCAAGTCTGAGGGCAGCGTTTGTAACACATCTTGGGACACCAAATACTTGTCTTAGAAAAAGGGAGAGTACTGATTCGACAGTGGTGTTGTAGTCAGGAATCCAGAGCAGGACCCCAAAGAGGAGTTGAGGGATTACCTTTGCTTTGAAAACTCAAATGGCAGCTGGGATATACTGCCCCCCTTTTGTGTGGTAATATAATTATAATAATAATAATAATAATAATAATAATAATAATAATAATAATAATAATAATAATAATAATAATAATAATAATAAAATAATAATTTAATTTATGTGTCGCCTATCTGGCCGATGGCCACTCTAGGCGACGTACATATAATAAAATGCAGCAAAATACAATACAATAAAATACAATATAACAATATAAATTAAGATAACAACAATACAGGGTAGGAGGCATTTCAATCATAAGAACATTAAGCTTCCCCAGGAGTCCCAATATCGTAAGATACTTTTCACGGTCGCGCATGCGGAGAAAACTGCCGCACGGATGTGTGTGGCCCAGGAAAGGGAGGAGTGGAAAATGATGCCAAGGTACTTGTAGCTCGAGACTTGGGCAATTTTTTGGCCATTAATGGTCCACACAGCCTCGGTGGGATGATTGGTGAAAACTAGAATTTTGGTCTTCGAGAAATTAATAATTAATTGGTTATCGGTACAGTACTTCATAAAAACTCTTATGAGTCATTTCAGGCCAATTTTTGAGAAGGCTAACAGAGCGGCATCGTCCGCTTAGAATAAAATTGGACATCTATGCTCATCTAATTTGGGAGAGTGAAATTTTGGCGATAGACAAAATGTCCTCAAATCATTTAAGAAAAGGTTGAAAAGTAAGGGAGCCAGGACACAACCTTGCCTGACTCCTTTTGTTGTGGGTATTGAACTGGTTAAATCGCCATTACTGCCACAGCGCACACGTAATGAAGTGTGCTGGTGGAGGTTATGTATTAATAGTAGTAGCCTTTTGTCTGTTGTTGTTTTTTCCAGCTTGGACCAAAGTATATCCCTTGGGATTGAATTGAAAGCGGATTTTAAATCCACAAAAGCCACGTGTAAGGCTTTCCCCGTTTGTTTTTTATATTTCTCTGCCAAATGATGTAAAAGTTGACAGTGATCCAGAATGGATCTGCCTCTCCTGAATCCTGTCTGCTTCCATCCCAGGATGTCTTCCTCTTCCATCCAGGTCATCAGTTTTCCTTTCAGATAGCTGGCATAGAGTTTACCAACCACTGAGAGGAGACTAATGGGCCTGTAGCTTGTGGGGTCGTCACGTGGGCCTTTTTTATAAATTGGGATGACTATGGCTTCATGCCATATCGCAGGAGATCGACCTGTATTATTTACCAAGGTAAAAAGGTTGGCAAGTAAGGGAGCCCACCATTCTAGGTGGCATTTCAGTAGCTCTGGGGGTATGTTGTCGCAGCCCGGGGCTTTAGCAGATTTTAATTCCCCAATTAGTTCTATTATTTCACTTTGTGTCACTGTCGGCCATCTAGGTAAGTGTTCAAAGTCAGAGACAAAGGGATGCTCTAAGGGGGTATGTTGAGTGATTATATAGATATCTGTGTAAAATTTTTCCCAGATATATGTTGGGATATTACATAGGGCAAGATTTGTAGGTCTGATGCCTCCCGAGACTAGAGACTAATTTTTTTTGGAGTTTTTCATCTCGGAGGCATGAATTAGGGATTTCCATCCTTCGTATATTAGCTGTCGCTTTTTAGAGGCTATCAATAGCTTATATTTTCATTTGATGAAGTAGTACTCAGGGGGGAGATTGCTGGTTTTTTCCTCTCGATATTGCCAATATAATTGCCTCAATTGTCTCTTAGTTTGTACACATTCTTTATCGTACCATCTAGGGACACTTGTGCTGGTGTGTTTTTTGCCAGTTTTAGTTACCAGGAGTTTGCCCAAGGACTCATTTAAAGTGTCGTAAGCTTTAAAGGCCTTATGGAGGTTATCAGTTGTCCCAATTTGTTCTTGTAAGTCCAGGGCAGAGGCAGAGGAGATGAAGGTGGCTAACGTGGTAGCCAGAAGGGGAGACCAAATGGTCCTCCTGGTTGAAGAATATATTTGGTTGGCTACCAGATTGTTCCCCCTATCCACATGGCATTTGTCTTTAGATTGTATTAGTAGGGATAAGGGGAGATGGTCACTATCTTGTCTTGTGCCTACTGTGAATTTGACTATTAGATGTAACAGCTGGTGGGAGACTATCGCATAGTCGATTACACTGCTCCCCCTTCCGGATATGTAAGTATACTCAGCGAGTGGATCTAATGAGTTTAGACCGTTAAGTATAATAAATCCATGACTTCCCACTAGGCGAGTCAAATAAATCCCCGAGTGATTAATTCTTAGATCCTTGGAAGTTCTATCATGTAAAGGGAAGTAATGTTTGTTGTCCTCACCCCTCCAAAGTTTAGATGACCGGAGATTATCATTATTAGGGCCGATTCCGGCATTAAAATCTCCCATAATGTGTAGTAGAGCTTTGGGAAACCATGATTCCAGTTCCGTAATATAAGATTCCAATTCCTCCCATATTCGCTCTAGGTGATCTCTTGCTATACTAGGTGGCAAATAAACATTAATCAATATTAAGGATACAGTATTAAACTCTAACAGAACAGCCATTGCAAAGTTATTGCATGGATGAAGGTTTGTATGTTGAACAGTCAGTGTTGTGGAAACAAATATTATCATGCCGCCTTTAGCTTTGCCTTTCCGTTTATCCAAGGGCAAAGCTGCTGGTAATGCAAAGGCAGCGAAACCATCCAGAAGTACATCATTGGTAGTTCATGTCTCCTGAAGGAGGATTATATCGTGTTGTTTCAGATAATTACATAGTTCTACATTACTTCGTTTAACATTCCATCCCGCAATATTCCATGATAGGATATGTAACAGCTGGTTTGTTTGAGTTCTTTTTGAGTGGATGGCGGGAGATGGTAGAGAAGGGGCTACTGGGTTAGGAGAGAAATCTCAGTGTTCCACATTAATTTGGTTGAGGGAGTTAGTTGTATCCATGAAGATTGCTCCAGATGACTTGGGGCACGCTGTAGTTCTTATGGTCGAGTAGGTTGAATTGGATGGAAAGGATGCAGACTCCAGCAGGGGTACAGAAGAGATATTGTTTCCTAGACTCCTGATAGGCTTTATTTTCGCTAGCCGCTCTATCAGATATTGGAGCTTGTTAATAACCATCCTTCGCTCAGGTTCTAAAAGTTGAGTATATAGCTCTGTGAGTTGAAGTTCCTCTGGCTCCAGTTCTTGTATTAAATTGAAAAGCGGTTGGGTTCGGCTAGGAGTAGTCTTGAGTTGCATTGATATAGAAGAGCTAGTTTGCGAATTAGTCATATGAAGCTCATCTATAGTAGTCAGCTCTGTCTCCAAAGAGGACGAGCTAGGTGATTGAGGAATGCATAACCATAATGAGGATGGAGAAGATGAGTTTATGTAGTATCGTTTAATTGTTATGCCCCTGTCCTTGAGATTCTCCCGTATACGAAATATTTGATTGGTTATGGCAGAGGAGTGCAGAGTGACGATCAAACAGCAGCAGTCCGATGCAGTGGATACGTTGGTCAAAGATTTGATATAATTCGTCCTGTGTGTAGGAAGAAGAAATTGTGCAAAGCATTTGTCTAGAAACGGGATGCTTGGAAAGGGGGGCCAATGTCCATGTACCAACTTGTTATAAGATAGTACTAGTTTTTCCGGTTGTAATATCAGTTTCCATGGGGTTTGTTGGGAGTTATCAGCTGCTGCCCATGCGAGCATTTGGGAGGGCGTTGGCGGGTGTCTTACCTCCCAGTCGCTGTTTGTTAAGACGTAATTCGGAGAGTTGCCCCCCACATTTAAGGGCATGTCATTCTTCCTTAAGTGACTGAGGTTGGTTTTAGCAGGGTATTGTTCCTTTGCTGACGCTTCCAACAGTTTGAATAAAGGATTGTAACTCATTTTCCTGTCACATGGAAGTTTGCTATTTTTGATGTTTTTAGGTTTCTTAGATTTTTGAGTTTGTTTCTGCCTCCCCTGCGCTAAGGAATTTTTCACAGGTTTATTCTTGTTCTTGATGGTTGGTCCTGCAGTTGGTTCCTGTGTGATGGTGTTGCTTGGAGGTGTTGTCAAGATTTTAGGTTCTGCAGTGTTTTGCTCAAGCTGAGATCCAATTGAATTAACCAGTGTAGTCAGTAGATTGTTGGTCTCTGCAATGTAAGCTTTGACCATGTTCATTTCTTTAAATAGGAGTGATTGCCAGCTTGAAGGCTTAGGGGCAGAGGGGGATACAGAAGGTATGTAATGGGACTCATATCTCGTCTCTTGTGAGAACTGTGAACAGCTTTGGAAGTCATGGAGTGAGTCCACTGTGATTATCTCGGAAGGCAGCCCATCATCCATTGTGAATGCTGTTGTTATTGCAATTAAAACCAGCATCCAGTAGCTCCTCAGCCCAGCTTTTTGCAGCCATGTTATCAGCAAATGCTTTTATAGAGAAAGGGTGGTCTAATGTCCATTCATATGTCCTTGAAGTAGAAGGATTCACTTCTTGTGGTTTTGGGGAATGCGGTAACGTGTAAGCTGAGTCATGCGCAGGTAGAAAGTAGCTCGTGATTTTTGCTTGTAGCATGTCTTTCCCCATGACTGTTCCTTGCTCCTGATTGGATGTTTGGTTAAAGAGTATTTACATATGCCACTTAGAGTAAAATTGTGCTGTTTAAAACTGTTAAAACTGTTAAAACTAAGTTCCGTTGCAGAAGCCTATGTGCCTCCACATAGGGAGGAGTAATTGTCCCCACCCAGCCTGTACTCAGGTTGCTGTTGCAGGAGAGCATCCATGCAGTCAAGAAGTTCCATGAGTGCCCCACACAATATTGTTGCCTAGCAGTTTCTTCGTGCAGTGAGGTGGCCATCTGAAGGCAATCTGTCTTAGAAGTAAGTTGCAGTTATAGTAGAGAGTAACTCCAAGCTAATGGCATCCAGTATAGATTTATTTTTTAAAATCACCTTTTAAGTTGCAGCAAGGAGGTACAGGTGAAGGTGAAGGCAGAACCAGGCAGGGAGTGTGGCTGGCTGGCTTCCCTGCCTGGAAGGTGAGGCAGGCCAAAAGCTGGGCTCATAGGGAGCCACCATCATACTGAGTCAACTGGGAGGCTGTACTGGAAAGCTGTGCTTTCCCTGCATGCGGAGAAGAGCCTGCCAAGGAGCAGTGGCCAGTCTGAATCCTTTTACTTAACCACTAGGTTGTCATTTGGTTAAGCAAGAGGATTCATCCTGCCCGATCCTGCACTTTTGCAGGAAGCTACTCTGCCCACAAAGAACCCCACTGATCTGGCCTAGGGAAAGAGGAATCCCACCCCTACAACCTCTACTCAGGGCAGGATCTATGATGCATTGTGTGTGCAGGGACAATGGGATTATACTAAAGCCTGTGTGGATTTTTCACATTCCGCAATGTTAAATTGAAAACTTGAAAACACTGAAAAGCAATGATACCACTGAACTATATAAGCCTACAAATGATCACACCTGCCCTCCCCTTTCCATTCCTTTGCACCACTCCAATCCGCCCCTCCCCCTCCTCCTCCCCCATGGTCAGTTTTACCTATCCTAACCATGAATGCATAGGAGTAATTCCCATTGAACTCAATAAGCATGCAAATAAACAGACCCACCTTTCCCCTCCTTCCCTTTTCCTCTCCCTTCCTCCTCCCCTCCCCTCTTCCTTCTTCCTCCTCCCCTGCCCACTCCCTCCCTCCCCCCCGGTCAGTTTTACCTATCCTAAGCATGATTGCATGGGAGTAAGTCCCACTGAACTCAATAAACATGCAAATGATCAAACTTGTCTTCCTCCCTTCCCCCTCCTGCCTGCTCCCATCCCCCTCCTCCCTTCTGCCCTTCCTCCCCTCCCTCCTCCTCTTCTTCCTCCTCCCTTCTGCCCTTCCTCCCCTCCCTCCTCCTCTTCTTCCTCCTCCCTCTCCATCCCCTGTGTTTCACCTATCCTAAGGATGATTGCAGGGGAGTAAATCCCAATAAGCATGCAAATGATGCAACAGGGGAATCTGATTAGGCAGTATGAGCCTGGAAGCTGTGTATATAGAAGCTCACAGTCCAGGCAGGTATGCTGCTGTCTGTATAATGAAATTATCTCCAGGAGTTGGAGACAATCCCAACTACAGTCTTCTATGGTTTTTCAGCTGTGCACAGTTCCCAGGCGGCTCCATGAGGCGAAGCAGCAGGCGCAGCGTTTTGAGGAGCATCCCCTCAACTGACAGAGAAGTGGGCGGCAATGGCGGCGGGAGCTCACAACACAAACCTGACGGTGGTGGTTCACAAAGCCGGCGACTTGCGCCTGGAAAATCGACCAATGCCTGAACCAGGTCCCAATGATGATCATCCTTCATTGGGTTCAATGCAGCCACCAGCATTGAGGCCATCTATGTGCCAACCTTTTCAAGTGACAGTGGCACAGGGAATATCTCTTTCACTACGACATCAAACAACTGTGTCATTTGACTGGCCCCTGCTGTGTAAAGCTCTCTCTGCATGAAATTCCCATCAGCCTTGCACATTATTGCTATGCAGTTACATAGGCTCCTAAGACTGATCACACTGCTGGTTTGTTATGTATTGATATTTAACAATGTTTTATTGATGGATTCTCTGTTTTTACTGATATATTTCAGTAAAAACATATGCTCAGAGGTACATGTTACCAAATTCTTCCAAGCTACACAGCAAGTGGATTGAACTGTTAAAGACCAACCCAAATGGTGTTTGCATTTTGACCAATTTGCAGGGCAGTACAATATCTCAGAGAGGAGGTCAGGTCTCCTGCTCCCCTGGTGCATTCACTATAGCTGCCCAGTTTCCCTGTTTTTTAAAGTTTGATAGAAATATCTGTGGGCTATAGGTACGTTCTTAAACTGCAAAGTCTTTTGCCTATTAGTGAATCATTACTTAAAGTTTCATTAGAAAAACTGGAGCATAGACAAAGGCAATAAATGACTTCAGCTGAGGTTAAATATGTTCATCACAAATGAATTTTGCTCTTTCTCACCTTCCCACCCCGCAACACTGGTGAGTTCTTACAGACTTCACCACAAAATGTTGCTTCCATTAATTCATTTTCCAATATAACCAACAGTCACTTCCTTGAGTAATGTGGTCATTTGAACAGAGTTGTGTGAAAAATTGTCTTGTTAGATATTTGGCAAACATTCAAACTTTTCACATAATTAATTCAACCCGCTGAATTTCCATCTTCACATGAATTTTTCACTGTGATTAAATACTTGCTTACCAATGCATGAAAATGTGTACACTTGCACAATAAGCTGCTGTATTTACAGCATAATCCTATACATGTTTACTCAGAAGTATGCCATTGAGTTCAATGGGATTTACTCACATGTTAGTGTGCATATGATTAAAGTGTTATGAGACCTCTTCCTGTTACTGTGTGTATATTTGTTGTGAGCCACAAGACCAGTTTGGATGTCACAATAAGGATGGATTTTAGAGACACCACCACCATTTATCCCAACAAACCAGTCCTCAGGACAGAACTTAGATCTGCGTTTTAGTCCACAGATGAATCAAATTTTCTGTGGAATGGTTTGACCATTGTACTTCCAAGGTGTACCAAGGGTTGTTCTGCATCTTTTCTCACTTTTAAGAGTGTAAAGCTGCTCACAGCAGTTTCAAAGCACAGCATGTCTGCCACACCAAGGAAAAACGGTGTTTTTTTAATTATGCAATAAGTGACTGCTGATTACTCACTATGCAATTCTATGCAAAAAGAGCCCATTGTGCATAGAGCAAACTGGCTGCTCCTCCCAGCAGTACAACATGGGAGCAGCCATGTTGTTGTATGCATAATGGCCCTTTGTGCATACAGTTAATGAAAGCAACATGCAGTCACTTTCTGCACAATTTTTAAAGCATTTTTATACAGCATATCAGAGCTGACCTTTGAAGCGCCTTCAAACAGCTTTACACTATTAAAAGAGAAAACAATACAGAACAGTCCTTGCTGCACCTCACAAGTTCTCCTCAATGTTTTGATTTTTTGGCGGGAGGGGGTTGGTGACTGTTTTTATGTGCAGATGTTTTAGGATTTCCCCAGAATTATCCAAAAAGTCCTCACTGAAATAGTGTGGAGTATATTTTAAGGTATCCACAGACTGAATAATGGCACGATGGCCTGGGATAGATTTGTCCATCCCTAGTCACATAAACCATGAGTTATTGTGTCCGGCAGAAGCCACAGCAAGCCTCAGGCTCACACTTTCCATCTTCTCTCTTCCTCCAATGTGGTCACAAGTAGAAGATTGGAACATTTTGCTTTTTTTTATTAGCTGCGGTTTAGAGTTCATCTGAACACTAAACTGTGTCTAATCTTAACTATGGTTTATTGAAACTAATCAGTTTCATAATCCATGATTTAAAGTCGCCTTGCTTCAACGAAAACAAAGTTAAAATTTATTATTTATTTATTTATTTATTTAATTCGATTTCTATACCGCCCATAGCAAGCTCTCTGGGCGGTGTACAAACAATAAGATATATAATTACATTTCAGTTTTAAAATAATCCTTAAAACACAATTAGATGAGCAGACAAAACACAACCAACTTAAATAATATCAAATACAAATACAAAATACAAGATACAAATATTAAGATTTAAAATGATTTTAAATGATTTTAAAATGCCTGGGCAAAGAGGAAGGTTTTCATCTGGCGCCGAAAAGATAATAAAGTAGGCGCCAGGTGTACCTCGTCAGGAAGGGTGTTCCATAGTTCGGGGGCCGCTATCGAGAAGGCCCTCTTTCTTGTAATCACCTTCCGGGCGTCTTTTTGAGTAGGCACCCGGAGGAGGGCCTTCGATGTTGAGCGTAGTGCCCGGGTAGGTTCATATCGGGAGAGACGTTCCACCAGATATTGTGGGTCCGTGCCGTGTAAGGCTTTATAGGTTAAAACCAGCACCTTGAATTGGGCCCGGAAACGAATAGGCAGCCAGTGCAAGCCGGCCAGGATTGGTGTCACATGTTGCGACAGCTTGGTCCCAGTTATTAATCTGGCCGCCGCATTCTGCACAAGCTGCAGTTTCCGAACCGTCTTCAAGGGCAGCCCCACGTAAAGTGCATTGCAGTAGTCCAACCTTGAGGTTACCAGAGCATGGACAACTGAAGCAAGATGTTCCCTGTCCAGATATGGGCGCAGCTGGGCCACCAGCCTAAGTTGGTAAAAAGCACTCCATGCCACCGAGGCCACCTGCGCCTCAAGTGACAAGGATGGGTCCAAAAGGACTCCCAAGCTACGCACCTGCTCCTTCAGGGGGAGTGTAACCTCATCCAGAACAGGTCGAACATCCAACTGGACAGGGGATCCATTTACTAACAGCATCTCAGTCTTATCTGGATTGAGCTTCAATTTGTTCGCTCTCATCCAGTCCATTATCGCGGCCAAGCACCAGTTTAGGACCTTGACAGCCTCACCTCAAGAAGATGAGAAGGAGAAGTAGAGCTGCGTATCATCAGCATACTGATGAGAATGCACTCCAAAACTCCTGATGACCATCCCCAGCGGCTTCATATAGATATTAAAGAGCATGGGGGACAGAACTGATCCCTGTAGAACTCCATATTGGAGCGCCCAGGGTGTCGAGTAGTGCTCCCCAAGCACAACTTTCTGAAGACGATCTGTCAGATAGGAGCTGAACCACTGCCAAGCAGTGCCTCCAACTCCCAAATCCACCAGCCTCTCCAGAAGGATACCATGGTCGATGGCATCGAAAGCCGCTGAGAGATCAAGGAGAATCAACAGAGTTACACTCCCTCTGTCTTTCTCTCGACACAGGTCATCATACAGGGCGACCAAGGCTGTCTCCGTACCAAAACCGGGCCTGAACCCCGATTGAAATGGATCCAGATAATCGGTCTCATCCAAGAGAGCCTGGAGCTGGGATGCAACCACCCTCTCCAGAACCTTGCCCAGGAATGGCACATTTGCTACCGGTCTGTAGTTATTCAAGTTATCTGGGTCCAGGGAAGATTTTTTCAGAAGCGGTCTCACTACCGCTGCCTTAAGGCATTGTGGGACCACTCCCTCACCTAGTGAGGCATTAATCACTTCCCTGGCCCAGCCGGCAGTGCCAACCCTGCTAGCTTTTATTAGCCAAGAGGGGCAATATCGTGTTCAGGTTGGGACTCAAGAATCAGCTCACTTGGTGAAAGCAAATCAGTTTTTATTAAAGTAATTTCCAGACATAGGCTCCTCCGTCGCATGAACAACTTTGGCAAACAAGAACCTGCAACATGGAAGAAAGGTGACAGAACAGGGGCGCTCTGCTCCCCCCACTCTTTATAAAGGGGTTTTTTGGCGCGAATCCTCTCACTTCGTCTCAAAGCGCCCTGTTCTAAACCCCTCCTTTCTCTTTCCCTTGTTACTTTGAGACGCCTCCTGGAACGAGGAGAGGTTGGGGGCATGACCCTCTCTTCTTCTAACGTATCTGCTTCTAGGATGGGGGAAAGAGGGGGGAAGGTTTAAATTGTCAGGCAGGTTTTTCTCCGCTTGAGGGGGAATTGGAACCCCTCCTTTTTCCGTCTCTGACTGCTCTGGGCTGGAGAGAGGGGAGGGTGTGAGAAACTTCTGAGAGCCGTCTGTTTCTCTGGTTACCAGGCTCTCAAGGTCTCTGTCGGCAGATAACTCTATCTCTGTTCTCTCTCTCTCCAGTGACTTTGGGAAACTAATATCTCCCCCCTCCTCATCATCTGAACTCCCAGGGTCCCAATCTTGCATCCGGACACCATCCCCTTCCCCATGCTGTACTTCCCCCCCCCACCTGTTGGTCTGGGTCGGTGAGGGAAGCATTGATGAAACTCTTTTACTAAGTCAGGGGCATGGACGTCTTTCTCGTCTTCCCATGATCTGTCGGACGGTCCATATCCTTTCCAATGAATCAGATATTGCAATCGATTATGCCTCCACCTGGAGTCAAGGATCTGTGAGACTTCAAACTCAGGTTGACCCCCCACTAGGATCGGAGCCCCTGGGGCCTCTGTAGGTCGCAACTCACTGGGAGGGGCGGCCTTTGTTAGCAGGGAGCGATGGAACACCGGGTGTATTTTGAAGGTGGCTGGCAGCTTTAGGCGATACGCCACTGGATTAATTTGAACCTCTATTTCAAACGGCCCCACTTTTTTGTCTTGTAATTTCCTACACTTGCCTGGCATCTGAAGGAATCAAGTGGACAGCCATACCAAATCTCCTGGTTGAAGGGGGGGGCTCTCTCTGGTGTTGGTCAGCAACTCTCTTGTACTCAGCCTTGGCTTCCTCTAGCTGCTGTTTCAACACATGTTGAACAGCCTGAAGTTCTTGAAGATATTCTCCTGTAGCGGGCACAGGCACACTCCCTGAGCTACTGGGGAAGGCTTTTGGATGGAAGCCATAGTTAGCAAAGAAAGGGGTTTGCCCTGTGCTGGTATGCAGGGAGTTATTATAGGCAAATTCTGCAAAATGCAGGTAGGACACCCAGTCATTCTGTTGATAGGAGACGTAACAACGTAAATACCTTTCTAAAACAGCGTTCAGTCTCTCAGTCTGCCCGTCCGTCTGGGGGTGGTGCGCGGAAGAGAGTTTTAATTCCGTCTGCAACTATTTCCAAACTGCCCTCCAAAATTTAGCTGTAAATTGAGTTCCTCGATCCAAAACTAAACTATTTGGTAGTCCATGCAGCCGGTAGATTTCCTTTATGAACAACTTGGCTGTCTCTTTGGCCTCCAGAGCTCCTGGGCAAAGAAGGAAGTGTGCCATTTTGGTGAGCGAATCTACCACTACCAGGATAGCCGTCATTCCTTGTGACTTTGGTAGATCAGTTATAAAATCCATGGAGAGGTCCTTCCAGGGGTCACTTGGGACAGGCAGTGGCTGCAGCAGTCCTGTCGGTTTCCCGGTGTCTGCTTTCGCCCGCATACAGACCGAACAGGACTTTACGTAGTTCTCAATCTCTCAACGCATCTGGGGCCACCAAAAGTCCTTGGCCACGTTCTGAATGGTTTTAAAGATGCCAAAGTGTCCAGCTGTCACGGAGTCGTGACACTGGCGTAAAATTTTGAGTCTTAGATCTCCCTTAGGCACATATCTGGCTGCTTTGAACCACAACAATCCATCTTTCCAATGAAAACTTACTTCTGGGTCTTGATCCTGTCCCACCTCTTGAATATATTGCAGCATGTGTGCATCTCCCTGTTGTGCTCTTTTGAGTTCTTCTTCCCACGAAGGCTGGCATGATCCCAACGTCAATTTCTCTGGCGGGACAACGTACTGGGGCTGGTCGTTAGCCTCACCCCCTTTGAGTTGCGGTTGTCTGGATAAGGCATCTGCTCTCTGATTTTTGGCCTGGGCTTGGTAAATAATTTTGAAGTTGAACCTGGCAAAGAACTGGGACCATCTTATTTGTCTCTGGTTCAGCTTTCTGGCGGTCTGCAGACTTTCTAGGTTCTTGTGATCTGTACGCACTTCGATCTGGTGTCGGGCCCCCTCAAGATATTGTCTCCAGTTCTCAAAGGAATCCTTGATGGCTAACAGCTCCTTCTCCCATGTTGTGTAATTTTTTTCGGCATCTCTGAGTTTTCTGGAAAAGTACACGCGGGGATGCAACTCTTTCCCTTCCTTGGCTGGCTGTAACAACACCCCAGTGATGGCAAAATCTGAGGCATCCGTTTCCACAACGAAAGGATGGCTCAGGTCAGCAAAGCGTAGAATAGGCTCAGAAGCGAATTTCTTTTTTAACTCCTCAAAGGCGCTTGTAGCGCTCTCTGTCCATTGAAATTTTTTCTTTCCCCTTAGACAGTCAGTCAGAGGGACTGTTAATCTGGAAAACCCCGGGATGAACTTCCTGTAGTAATTTGCAAACCCCAAAAAATGTTGTACATCCTTTTTGGTGACTGGCTGACCCCAATCCAGTATACAGCTCACTTCGCTAGGGTCCATCTCCACCCCTCCTGCTGATATACGATATCCAAGAAAGTCAAAGGATGTTAAGTCAAATCCACATTTCTCCAGCTTAGCATACAAGTGGTTCTCTCTCCGTTTTTTCAGCACAGTTTTCACATGCTGGTCATGCTCCTCTTGGGTCTCTGAGAACACCAGGATATCATCTAGATAACAAACCACATACTCATCCAGAAGGTCTCTAAATACTTCATTCATGAATTTCTGGAACACGCCTGGCCTCCCACTCAACCCGAACGGCATCACTAAATATTCAAATTGACTGTAACACGTAAGAAATGCCGTCTCCATTCGTCTCCCTCCTTCATTCTGATCAAATTGTATGCCCCCCTTAAATCCAGCTTCGTGAAGAATTTTGCAAAACGCAGTTGGTCTAACAATTCCGAAATCAGGGGTAGGGGGTAGCTATTCGGGATGGTAATCTGATTTAATGCGCGGAAATTGTTACAAGGTCTGAGCTCACCTCCTTTCTTCTGCACGAACAGCAAGGGGGCCCCAGCAGGGGATTGGGATGGACGTATAAATCCATGCTTCAGATTATTCTCCAGAAACTCTCTCAACGCCTTTCTCTCCTTTTCTGTCAACGAATAAATTCTTCCTGACAGAATACTTGCCCCTGGTAATAAATCAATCGTGCAGTTGAATGGGCGGTGAGGGGGTAAGGTCTCGGCCTCTTTCTCATCAAACACATCCTTATATTCTTCGTATTTTGAGGGAAGGGTTACTGGCTTGATTTCCTGCACTGCCCCCGCCAGAGTGCTCTTGATTCTTTCTGGTTGACAATTTTCCTGGCAATACTGAGAAGGGAACCACACCACCGCCTCCTTCCAACTTATCTTTGGTTCATGCTTGACCAGCCAGGGCATTCCCAGGATCACATCGAAGCTCGAGAGGTCAGACACATACAGTGAAATGGATTCCTCATGTCCAGGAATTTGGAGTTTCAATTCCTCCATGGCTCGCGTTACCCTCCCCTGATTTTAGGGGCCTCCCGTCAATGGTCTCCACAGATAAGGGAGCGTCCAGCTTCCACTGAGAAATTCCATAATGCTTGGCTAGCTTTGCGTCAATGAAATTTGTGGAGGCTCCGCTGTCAATTAACGCGGTGGAATTAAACATTGTCCCTTGGGGAGTTGTAATCCGGATAGGGAGAACCAGTACTCCTTGAGATGGGGGTTGGGTCATTGGAGGCCCTTTATACAAAGCTGCGCCCAGTCCACCAGCCTGTACGTGGACTGGGTGTTCTAGTTTCCTGACGGCTCTGGTTTTCCCCCTTTTAGTCCACAATCCCTGGCCACATGGCCCGGCTTGGAACAATAGAAGCATAAACGTTCTCGACATCTTCTCTCCTTTTCCTCTTCTGACAACCTTGGCCTAGCCCCTCCCTGTCCCTCAGTTGCATTACTTGCCGTTCCTGAGGTTGAAAAGGTCTTGTTGCGAGATGCTGAAACCGAATACCTCGGGACCTCTTGTTTCTTTTCTAAACGCCTTCCTTCCAACCGGTGATCAATCTGTAGGTTCAGCCGAATCAGCCCCGGCAGATCTGTCGGGGGGGTAGTTCTGGCCAACTCATCCAGGATCTCGGCACTCAGTCCACTTCTGTACATAAACATCAAAGCTGCATCATTGTATCCAGTTTCCTGGGACAGGATTTTAAAGGCGTTGGTGTACTTGGAAACAGTCCCTTTTCCTTGTTTCAGGGCCCCCAACTGCCTTGCCACTGTTTCAGCTCTTTGCGGATCCTGAAACATCTCAGTCATTTCTTGTATGAATCCTCTATATCTTCCTAGAAGGGCGTCCTTTCTCACTAGATATGGAGTCACCCATTTAGCAGCCTCTCCTTCCAAAAGGCTGATCACAAATGCCACTTTGGCCCCATCACCAAGAAATTCTGCATTCCTGACGTCCAGGTACAGCTCACATTGAGCCACAAAGGTAGACAACTGATCGCTCTGCCCTCCATACTTTGGCGGTAATCCGATATGAACCTTCACTGCCGCTGCCGGGGGAGCAGTTCGCATCCGATCGATAGTGGCCTTGAGAGCCTGATTGTCAGTCTTTAAAGCCTTGACTGCTGCCAGCAGAGTTTGAACATATGATTGTAAGTCTGCCACGTTATTCCTCAGGAGCCTCACTTCCTCTGCTTCAGAAGTGGGGTTTGTTCCCCCCGCTGCTCCCTTCTCCATCTCGTCACTGTCGGATGGTGAGAGCATTGAGGGTGAAATAGGTGGTTCTGTCACGCTGTCGTGTTCAGGTTGGGACTCAAGAATCAGCTCACTTGGTGAAAGCAAATCAGTTTTTATTAAAGTAATTTCCAGACATAGGCTCCTCCGTCGCATGAACAACTTCTGCAAACAAGAACCTGCAACATGGAAGAAAGGTGACAGAACAGGGGCGCTCTGCTCCCCCCACTCTTTATAAAGGGGTTTTTTTGGCGCGAATCCTCTCACTTCGTCTCAAAGCGCCCTGTTCTAAACCCCTCCTTTCTCTTTCCCTTGTTACTTTGAGACGCCTCCTGGAACGAGGCGAGGGTGGGGGCATGGCCCTCTCTTCTTCTAACGTATCTGCTTCTAGGATGAGGGAAAGAGGGGGGGAAGGTTTAAACTGTCAGGCAGGTTTTTCTCCGCTTGAGGGGGAATTGGAACCCCTCCTTTTTCCGTCTCTGACTGCTCTGGGCTGGAGAGAGGGGAGGGTGTGAGAAACTTCTGAGAGCCGTCTGTTTCCCTGGTTATCAGGCTCTCAAGGTCTCTGTCGGCAGATAACTCTATCTCTGTTCTCTCTCTCTCCAGTGACTTTGGGAAACTAATATCTCCCCCCTCCTCATCATCTGAACTCCCAGGGTCCCAATCTTGCATCCGGACAGGCAAGGATCTAGCACAGAAGTGGTTGCACGCACCTGTCCAAGGACCTTGTCAACGTCCTCAAGCTGTACCAATTGAAACTCATCCAACAAAATATGATCAGACTGTGCTCCAGAGACCTCAGTTGATTTCACTGTTATAAGTTTGGAGTCTAAGCCCTGGCGAATGCAAGAGATTTTATTCTGGAAGTGCTTCGCAAATTTATCACATCGAGCTTTAGAAGATTCCATCAATTAACCACAATGTGTTGACTTCGGACAGAACAACAAGCTAAGGCTCATCAAAAGTGGAAGTGAAAGCTCCCAGTCTTCTCATGGCTGCATCAGAGGAGGGGGAATGCATGAGCTGAAGATTATCATGACATTCAAACCAGCTCAGGTCATCTTTGCATTACCTTGTCCCTTTTTTGTTTTTGTTTTTTAAGAAACCAAAGTAACAGAGAACCTTTAGTATGTGTGCCTTTGTTCATTATGGAAAAATATACCCGAAGCAGCAGCCGTATAAGATATCATTAAAGCAGCACCCATATGGAGTCAACGTGGAGCTAACTGTCCATCTGAAAATGTTCTTACAGCACTAGGCAAAGAGAATATGCAGTATTGCTACTGTTCAGTCCCTCACAATCTAGGGCTGCTTTCACACATGGGGCAGATTGCATTAGTTTAATGGATTAAAAAGGTATCTCTTCTGTCCTGATTTCTAAAATCCCTTTCACGCTGCAGTACCTGTTGCTTTAAGGAACAGCAGCTTTTTCAGCTAGTATACCAGCATTTCGTGCAACTGTCACATGGCTTGTTTTCGGCCCTCACCCATGAGCACTGTTCCCCACTGTGTAGGAGGTCTCTCATCCCATCACCATGCAAGCACTCTCCCTTTAGGATCTGACTTTTTAAATTGTTTAGTTGTATCAAGCCGGGGGGGGATGCTGCTGCTATCTGCGCCATGCTGGAATACCGGTACAACATTCGTCAGTAAAAACAAGAAAAGCCCACGTAACAAAAGGGTGGGAACGCACTGCATGCTGGGATCCCTGTCACGTCAGTGGCTGCAGCTAGCGAAAAACTCCTGAAATCTTCCAGGTTCCCAGCCTTGCTAACAAATTATTTCTGGTATCATTTATCACAGAAATTAGCGCTAAACTTCCACTACATTCCACTAGAATTCTGGAGCTAGCTTGTGTGTCGTGTGAAAGATCAAATATAATGCGCAAATTACCAGGTAACAAATCATCAGAATAACGGAATAAAGTGCAGTGTGAAAGCAGCCTAGATTTAATATTAGAATTCTGTGACTTGTCACTTCTGTAATAGTTATCAGTTTCTACAGAGGAATGGTCTTAAGCTAACTGCTTAAGCTAAACTAAAATGCTAAAAAATATCAAGCAAGCCATTAACCAGTCTTCCAAAGATTCAACCTGAGCCATATATTGTCAAATACTGAATTCTGCTCACATAAATAACGTACAGTTATATGACATATAACTATGGCATGAGGAGACAGGACTGTGAGTCTCATTTAAATTGTGTTGTGTATATACTATTTAAGGAAGGGGAGGCAAGAGAAACGAAGGGAGAGATAACATTTCACCTGCTTGTCACCCTCCTCCACGGTCAACATAATTTCAGTTTTCTGATACTTTCATAGAGCAGGGAGGGCTACTTACGGGCTTCCCTTGGTGAATTCTGACTTTTATACTGCGTTTATGTGTATGGATATTGTTTATGTATCTTGCTTTGTAAATTAATTTGATATGTTTTTGTATTGTACCTTGTGTATTCTATTGTAAACCACTTTGAGATCATTTAGATAGTAAGCGGTCTATAAATGGAAATCATCATCATCTAGAATATGTTTCATCCTGGAAGCCCACTTATGTGTTTTATATTTGAAAGGAGCAATACATCAGCTCTTTTAAAGGCCATGTTAAAAATGAAACATTTAGCACTCAAGTGAAATGAGTGTCATGTATTGCAAAATCTGAAAGTCTAGTACTTATTTATTGTGGGAAGGGAAGGCATAACGGAATTAGCTAGAAAGAACAGGGCAATTTCTACATCACAATGTTTGACTATGATCTCTATTGGAACATTCTTTGCTAGCATCTCCCTCCCCAAAGAAAGCCCCAGGGGAAAATTAATTGACTTCCTGAACTGGAGTAATAGAAATGGAATGAAATTCATTAAGATGAAATTAGGGTTATGCATTTTGTGACTAATGGCAAACGTTAATCAGCTAGGAAATGAGAGACCTGTGGATTTGACTTGACCAATCACACATTTGCTGTCAGTCTCCTAATAACACATGGCTGCCAAAATGGCAGAAGAAATTAATCTATGGATAAAATGGAGCATACCTAGTTAAAAGTAAAATATTATTTAGTACAGTGGAGTAATGTCCAGTAGTATGATGAAACATCACTGGAATGCTCTGTCCAGTTTTAAAATGCATTAACTGCATTTGTTAGTTGTAGCAAAACACACACACTACAAAGACAAAGAATAGGGCTTTAGGCTGCAGTCCTAACCATCTACCTGGAAGTCCTACTGAATTCAATGGGACTTACTCCCAGTTAAGTGGGGTTAGGATTGCAGCTTTAGCTCTCAGTTCATTGGAGTTTTAGTTCTAATGAACTGGGATTTAAAATGTATTTCTTCAAATTTCCTTCTGTGGATGTTTTTTAATAATCTTTATTAAAGAAAAAAATTACAAACAAAAAAAGAAAAGGAAGAAGAAAAAGAAAAAAGTTTTACAAAGATACTTCTCTTACAGCTTATATATATGAATAACAGAAAGGCATTACTGATAATATATATCCATATGTAGCATATTATCAAAACATAAATGCAGTTACATGCTAGATCAAAGCAAAGAAAATAGTTTGTATGGATACTCCTGATACATTTGATTGCAAAAAAGAAAATAAAAATTGCCCAGTTTTCTCAATATTTATTCATCCATTTTTTTCTCTTAAACAATGTCACTTTTATCAAATTGATAATGTCCCAGATTCTGTTAAACAGTCAAGAACTGATACTTTAGGTTGCTTCCATTATTTTGCAATTTCACTTTTTGCTAATGTTAATACTGCTGCAATCATTTCTAAATCTGTTTCCTTAACTATGTCTTTCAGATAGTTTAATAAAATTATGTGCGGTTCCAAGGATAATCTATATCTAGTTATTTCATATATATATATATATATATATATATATGTTCCCAATTGTTTTGTATTTTTAAATATTGTCAAAAATATATAAACAATCAGTTTTATTATGATTATATCACCAACATTTATCAGTATTTATTTGGTATATTTTAGAAATTCTGTGTGGTGTGAGATAACACTGATATTGAAGCTTAAAATTATTTTCTTTCAAATCTGTTGATATGAGTTTTTGAGGGATTTTTCCATATCCATTTATCCATTTTTATATTCTGCTGTAGATCTTTATTCCATTTTTAATAAAAGTTTTCATGATCTTGTTTGTTTCTTTGATTACTTTATAGATTTTTCCTATTATATTTTTATTTGTACCAGTAGATGTCAGATATTCAAATTTACTGTTTCTCCTTAATGGGCCATGTTTTCTTAGGAGATTTGAAATAGCTTTGTGAATTTGGAAATATTGAAACAGTTATGGTTGATAATTTAGTCTATTTACAATTTCATTATAAGATTTAACACCTGTTTTTGGTAATAACTGTTGTATTGTATCCAGATTTGAAGAACAACCATTGAGTTAAGTCACCAAGCATACCTTGCATATGAGATATGAACTCATTATAGAAAGGTGATGCAAATGATGATAATTCAGGTGGAAAATAATTTTTATATTCATTCCAAACAGATGTTATATAAACTGATAGGATTTTCTCTGTTTTTCCCACCCATTGCTGTTCTTGGTGCCATAACATTTCTTTTACATGTCTTAATTGTGCCAAACTTACAAATTCTACATTAAAGTCATTAAAGTCATAATTCATCCATTCTTTGAATGTTGCCAATTTGGCTGCATAGTAGATTATTACTGCATAGAAATAATCTATTAAATTATATAATCCCATTCCTCCTTGTTCAGTTGGTTTAGACATCAGCTGCTATTATCGGAGGTTTTTTGATGCACATAAAATCCAGTATTATTTTTACTCCATGTTTTTAAAATGTTTATTGGGATTTGTAATGGTATATTGATGAACAAGAACAATTTTGGCAGCATATTCATCTTTGCTATTCTTCCCTTCCAGGAAATCTGCAGTTTAGACCAGGATCTTATTTCAGTCTCCATTTCTTGTAGGAGGTTATCAGAGTTTGTTTTGATTACATGTTATAAGTCTTGAGTAATTTTGATTCCTAAATATTTCACTGGTTTAACTAGCCATGAAACATTCATTTGCAAAGCTGCTTCTCTTTTCTCTTGTTCCTCTAGACGATGATCAGGGGACTGGAAACAAAGCCCTATGAGGAGAGAGCCTGAAGAAGAGAAGACTGAGGGGAGATATGATAACACTCTTCAAGTACATGAAAGGTTGTCACATAGAGGAGGGCCAGGATCTCTTCTTGACCGTCCCAGAGTGCAGACATGAAATAATGGGCTTAAGTTGCAGGAAGCCAGATTTTGACTGGACATCAGGAAAGACTTCCTAACTGTTAGAGCCATATGACAATGGAACCAATTACCTAGAGAGGTAGTGGGCTCTCCGACACTGGAGGCATTCAAGAGGCAGCTGGATAGCCATCTGTCCGGAATGCTTTGATTTGGATTCCTGCATTGCACAGGGGGTTGGACTTGATGGCCTTATAGGCCCCTTCCAACTCTACTATTCTATGATTCTATGATTCTAGACCAATTCCTATCCATTCAGATTTTTTTGTGTTGTGCATCTAATTTCACAAGATCACTTCTAGTAATTTTTTGTATTTTCAATGTCCTTAAAAAATCAGTGATTTTATCTGGATCTGGTTTATCTGTTGTATATAGTTTTTCATACTATATTTAAAATTGATTTGCTATAAGTTCTGCTTCTATACTATCATGTTTTATTTTTGATATAACATTTTCTTTCTATTCTATTGCTATCATTCTAGTTAATAATTTTGATGGTTTATTACCAAATTCAATTTTTTTTGCCTTAAATAAGTTACAGATTCTTGACATTTTTTTTTGTTTATAGCTTCCAACTGATTTTTCACAGTTGTTAATAGTTCATGAGTTTGTGACACAGGGTTAGCTTTATGCTGCTGTTCTAACTTTTCCACATTTTTAAAATTATATTCTTGTTCAAACATTTTCCTTTTATGTTTTGTAATTTCTTTCATAAATATGCCTCTAATATAGGGTTTACTGGTACCCCAAATAGTGAGCCATTCTACATCTGGAGTGATATTATACCAGAAATACTCTTCTAAGTTCTCTCCTATTACCAGAAGTAGGCATTTAAAGGCATTTAACCTCTATGGGTTATGTCTATTAGAATTTTTATCTATCCATGTGAAGATTATTAGTGAATGATCTGCAAAGATCATAGGACTAATTTGTATTGAACTAATTTATCTTAGAAGGAAGGTTAGAGATTTTTTAAAAAATTCAATAAAGCTCCCATTCATCTCTCTACTTTATTATCTTTTTCTCAGAGGAGGCAGATAATAGCAGAAGGATTATTGCTGACTGAGAAGTGGATACCATCTTAGCCTATCCAGGCCTTTCTTGCTGGACCTGCAGAACAGCAGCCTGTTGAAAGAGCCAGACATTTGGGCCAGCTAGTCTCACCTGTGAAATGTAAGAACTTTGACATAGTTGAACCTGGGGTGTTTTTTTTTTGTGTGTGGGGCTGGGGAGCTTATCCAGCATGCTCCTGGATCCATCTTTGTTGCTAGAGGCCCAGGTGACCTTTTAAAGATACAGAAGCCTGGGCCTGGCAACCAAGAGGTCTTCTGTGTCTTTAAAAGTTGTGCAGGGGGAAGGGAGAATTCCTCCTTGTGGTTTTTCCCATTAGAGAGTTGCAAGAACACCTGCACTTGGCTGACTTTCTCTTCTCCTAAAGATACAGAATAAGTCTCAGGCCAAGAACCTGGTAACCCTAAACAACATATTCACAAAATACTTAACCAAATTTAAATCAACATGTCTTCCAGTCCAACAAGCAGCAAATGAGAGGGGGAAAAGAACCACAAAGTTTATTCTCCCATATCTCCCTACATGTCTGTTTTCTACTGAGTAGCCTTCCAGAAAACCATGACAACATGTTCATCTGTTTTTCTGGCTCACAGAATGTTTGCCAGTTAATATGTACTTGCTTTTCAAAGATTTTCCTCAGAGAGTACCAGGACAACTAAGAGTTTCCAATTCAAATTTGGTTTTAATCCAGTTATTGTACTAATAAGGCCAGACCTTTTATCCCAGAAGAGATAATATGTCAGTCAGGTGATATTGTCGCCCACGTTGGCTTAAGGTGGCCCCAGCTGTTACAATGTGCTGGGAGTGTAGATTTGGTTAATGCAGGACACTGCTAAGATTCACCATTACCTCCTGGAACCTAAGGGCATACCCCAGAAGAAACCAATGTTCCCCGATAGCTGTGCATTACCAAGGATGTTCAGCAATGGGGCTAAGCTGTCCTGCAGTAGAAACTTTTTGTTCTTCATCAAATGCATCGTGAAATAACTGCATCCAGGCTATGTAACAGAAGGACAAATTCAAAGTGATGGGAAAATGAAGGTCAAATGGATGCTCATAGACAGAGTCATAAACAAAAGGTCTCCTTTTCTATGGAGCAGAAAAATTGAGACATTTTTGTCCATTTATTTTGGGGTGGGTGGATAGGAGAAGCTTAGAATGGGACTCCCCCATCCTTATGGCAAAGTCTTTCTTGGAAGTGTGTGAGGCCAGGTGAGTTCCCAGCTGAGGTGTTGTAAGGCAGGAATGGGTCATACTTAAGGCCTCTTCCTGCTCTCATAAACTTCAGTCTGGGTAAGTAGGCAGCAGATCCCACCCACCTGCTGGAATGTTAGGTCACCCAGGCCTTTTGCTGGTTGTCTTTTTGGGTCCAGGGAAGCTATTTTTGCCAGCCCAGCCAGACTGGCCAGGGAACTGTGATTCCAAATCACCCCAATGAGAAGCATTTGCACGTGGCTTGACTAATCTGCCATGCTGATTATGAATTTGTCACATCTTTCCTGGTGAGCCAGTGTAGAGGAGAAGGCCCATAGGCTGGGAAGATCTTAAAGGTGTCACAACAATAATCTTAGACTTTGCACAGGAGAACATTTTTAGAATTGCTCTTGTTTCTAACATCTGTCTGGGATAGTGAAGGTGCAACAGAGATGGGTGGCTGCTGGGGCTGGTATCCGCTTTTCACCTAACCAAGTGGTAAGGAAGATGGGTTCATGAGAGTCAAGGGACTCAAACTTCAAAAAGGATGCCAAATGGTATAGCCAATGTGCAATGTTGACTATACAGATATAGGGGCCTTTTTAGCATACGAATTGTAATATAAAGAATGCATCAGGGGTCACCAACCTTTTGGGATCAGTGGGCACATTCGGAATTTTGAGAAAGTTCTGTGGGCACCAGTCATAAATGGCTGCTGGGGTGCATGGCATAACATAAAATGGCTGCCACATCAAAAAGAGCAGAAAAATACAAAAATGAAAATGGTATAGGCATGGGGGGAAAGGCACCTACAGCATCTAATGCTGTGTTGTCATGGAGAGAACTGCTTTGCACCTCTCCTCTGTTCAGAATGGAAGTGAAGATAGGTGACCAGTCTTGGCATTCAGTGCAATGTGGGCATGTTTATAAGTGTGTGTTTCCAATGTAAGAGAGGCTGAGCCAGCAATTAAGCAGGAAGACTCTCTCTGGCATTGTGGATTTTTGAGGGGATATTTACTGAGACGTGGGCACCATAGGAAGTCCTTGTGGGCATAAAGGTGCCTGTGGATGCCCGGTTGATTTTCCCTTCCTCTTTCCCTCTGCAGCCCCCTGCTACAAAGGGTTGGGGGACACTCTGTGGTATATTGGGGGTGTGCAAGTGGTTGAACAGGGGAACAGAGGAAGGGGAAATCCCATTGCATGAGTGGAAGTCTATGGATTGTTGGATTTCACCCATTTCATACTAATTGTTTAATTATTACTAAGCTATTTAATGGTTATTAAACAATTAATAAAGTTGTGACCTATTACTGCAATTTACAAATGCATCATAAAATAGGTTGTTTCAGAAAGCCAGACTTTCACTGTCAGAAGCTACAGGTAAAACACTGGATGAATTATTCACTATGATAAGCATTGTTACTCAGAATTAAGTCCCATTGTTGCAAAGGGGCTTACAGTTCAGTCCTGACCATTCTTCTCAGAAGTAAGCTTACTTCCATTTAAGTGAGTAGAGGACTGCAGCCTTACACCCTTGTATATGTGTGGATTGCACTATAAGAATGTTTGTAACTGTCTGTTCAGTCCTTCCTTACAACATCAATCCATACTTTGCACTTCTTCCTGTTGTCAGTCTCCAGAAGTTGACTTTAAAATGAAGAGAAGGAATTGAATTACATATGATGCTGAACATATGTATAAATAGCCTTCTTTCAAAAGATTTCATGGAAGCATCTATTATCTTATATTTTTATGAAAGTTATAAAACAAAAATAAGCTGTTCATTTAATAAAAGATTCTACTGCTGTTGTCACTCTCTCACTTTGTAGCCTGTCTCTGAAACTCCCTAAAAGCTAGAGTCAAATAGAACAGACACTTCTGAGCTTTTTTTTTGCAAATATAAACATTTGTCTAGTAAATTAATGTTAATGACTACAAGGTTATATGCTACAAATGTTGAAAACGTAACTAATTCCTGGCTGCATTTCAAAATCCATGTTCATTATGGGTTTCCTAGCTGTTGGCGTGCCTAAAAGTGAAATAGATTTTTGTCTGAAAACTTAAAGTACACTTCCTCCATTTTTCTTTAAAAATAAAGTCTAAGTACAGTTTGGGTTCCCCCCCTTTTTGGTACCGTAAGAAGCTAGTGAGAGCAGGATCACAACCTAATTAGAATATACAGAAGATAACTTGACTCAGCAAGGCAATTGCAGTAGTTGGGAACTTGATTATTCTTGAAAGTTGTTCAAATCAAAAGAAGTGATTGCCCTCCACAGGTATTAGATATCCTTGCTGTTTTAGGAACAGAATCACTTACTCACAGGAGGCCTAATCAGCTACTACCTGCAATCTCAGTGTTGGCTGGAAAAGCCCATTAATGAAACATTCATGCAGCTTAATGGCACAGCCATAAAACAGTGAAAACCGCTCCTTTCACATTAATACATGCTCTGAGGGCATGTAGGTTTCCTCAGCATTAACATCCTATCTCTATTTGTAGAGCATTTTGCCACTGCCAGTGAAAGAGTGGTTCACAAATGAAAAGAGCAGGGGGAGGGGGCTTCATACAGTAAATGGCAACAAATCTTACCACTGAGGATACACTTGAAAGGGGACCGTAGCCAATCATTGCTCTCCAAAGACTAAATCTGCATGATATCCATGTTTCCATGTATTTGTCTCTGTCACATGTAACAGTTTTCGATGTAAACATAATGTGTGGATGGAATCTAGACTGCAAATGAAATCTCTTAACTCTGACACTGTCCTCCATGGGACTAGTGGACAGATAAGTGGTCTGATGATCATGCCCTGCTGGCCCAGTCCTAGGAGCAGCAGCAAGTCATGAGATTGAGCATACAGACCTCCAGTTGCCATACAGAGCCAATTTGTCCTCTTTTGCTGCTCCAAAAACTGCCACGTCAGCTGAAGATCAATTGAGGGATACATATGGAAAAGTGGGTGGGGGTCCATCCATTGCTGACTCAACCCTGCCTGTCAGTTCCCCCTGTAAGGAGTTTGTAGAAGGGACAGTAAAGCAAGGGTCCTTCTGTTCTACTGTTTGCAATGGTGCAGCTCGGATCAGCCTGCTAAGTAGCTTATCTGCAGAAATGGAAATAATACACCCCACAATCCAAATGCAAGCAAATTGCCTTCCTCTTTCTATTGGGTAAAACAATGTTCACAATCAGATACCAAAGGCAGCTTGCGTCAAGTAATATAATATAATTATAATATGTCTGTTTCTCCCAGATCTGACAAATAGCATTCCATAAAGCCAGTTCTCAGTAGGCCATTGTGGCTATCCCCACTGCCTTTTCTGCCATTTCACTTCCTCAGTTGTTGGCAGCTGGGTAGTCTGATGCTTGGCTGTATGCTCCTTACTCACTTTCCCCCAGGACTACATATATTTTGCTTGTCCAAATTGAAATGCACACCCTCCACTTAGATTTGTGTCCAAACAGTCTTCAAAGACAGCTGAGTAAAATGAGTCTGGGGACTTTGTTAAGTCTGCAGCTTTAGAACTTGTGGGTGTGTTTAAAATGATGACAACCAATATTACATACGTTTAAGGACTTGTCTGATTTGTAGTGCACACTGTGTTTAAAATGCCTGAAATTTATTTCCTTACTCAGTTCTTTTAAATGTTGAACTCTTGAACCTAGGTTTCTGTTAGCACATTAAGCTCTTTAGCTTTAAGGCTTGAAATTATCAGATCCTTGGCGATAATGGCTTAGTGCGCAGCTTCTTGTTGGATTCCTTTTGACAATTCAATACCATTAAACTTCCAGTGGATTAAACAAGGCCATATGGGGACTGATAATAAAGTGAAGGAAACTAGTGGATGAAATTGCTAGTGCTGGTATCAAGTGTCAATCTAGCTACACTTCTTGACTTACAATTAACCTACCAGGAATTCTGCTGTTCTGTCCTCCCCTCCCTCTCCTCTTGAGTAACAGACAACTGTATATATGTTGGCAAAGAGTACACATCAATTGCACAGTTCATTCAGAAAAAATAGAGTTAAAGATGTATGCTTTCTCTTACAGTGATTTGCACACAGTGGGTTGGGATTTACTAGGTGATAGGTTGTGCCAAAGGAAGGGTAAAAGTAAAGCTGGGCCTCAGGACATGGACAGGATCCTTCCAAGGGTGAGGCTGACTAATTGCCCTCTTGATTCCTGCCAATCATGGCTAGCAAAATTTTGTAGGAGGGGATTGACTGGACGGGTCCAGTGAGTGGCCAATGCTACACTACTAAAAGAAGGTGGTGATGTGGCCCCTCTTGAAGAGGCCCACCTGGATACAGAGGTTTTAGAAAACTACCACCTGATGTCTAATATTCCCTTCCTGGGCAAAATGATCAAGACTGTGGGGGTCAGTGAGATACATAGATGCCTGGAGATTCTCTAGGCCCATTTCAGGCTGATTTCAGGCTCGACTTTGGCACTAAAAGAGCCTTGGACACCCTGATTGATGACCTTTATACAGATAGAGAAATTATGAATGTAACATTTCTGGTTCTCCTTGACCTCTCAGCAGCTTTTAACACCATTGACCATGGTGTCCTTCTGGACCAATTCAGTGGTGTGGGAGATGAAGATACTATCAGAGTTCAAGGACACATTCCAGCCAGGTAAAACCAGTCAAGGAGCGGGCAAAGCAGTGCTGGTGCGATGTGTGGCTTGGAAAGGTGAAATGTGGGAAAAGTCCTGAGGGCCATATAGAGAAGCCTCGAGAGGCTGGATTTGGCTTCTGGGCCTCAGGTTCTTCATCTCTGCTTTAAAGATTAGGGACTTATTACTTATAGCAGGACAGTTTGTTAGCTGCTCATATGTACATTTTTATACTAAGAGAGTAGTACAGAGGTGGGGAGCTTTTTATGTGGGCCAACTTTGACAAGTAGGCAGGGCTAGGGATGTTTGAATTTTGCAAAATTTGAATTTGACACCAGATTTCCCATTTATTCACTTTTTTTGTCCTCAGGGATCAGGTTTTCTTCTAGCAGTTTTCTGTGGCTGAATCAGATTTTTTTTTTAAAAAATCACCTCAAAATATTTATATTAATATCAATATTTTCTTCAAAATATTGATATTAATATATTTCCCTCAAAATATCAATATTTATATTATGAGGCAAATATAATTTTTTTAAAAAATCTATGAAAAATTGATATTTTAAAAAATATCAGTGTTAATATCAATAATTTTGTGGGGGGGGAACAGAATAGGTATTTATCACAAGTAGTGAATACTGATCCCTGACAAAGCTGTACTGGAAGGAAGATTGATGGAGCAAATATTGAACCAGCACCAAAGTGCGGATCCCATCCCTAGACAGGGCAACCCACTTGTCAATCACATGATGTCATTACAGCATAACATAATTGACAGGTGGGTTGCCCCACCCACCTGTCAAAATCCCAGGTTCAGAAATTGAAAGGGGGAGTGTAGGAAAGGGCTTTGAAATCCTTCCCACACTTCTCATTTGCACCTCCAATGTTGCCAGTGCAAAGGAGAAACGTGGGGAAGATTGCATAGCTCTTTGTGATCCTCCTCCTTCTCCTTTGCACCCCTAATGTTAGAGGCACAAAGGCGAAGAGCCAGAATAATTGCAAAAGGCTTTCAGAGACTCCCTGTGCAGCTCCTTTCCACCATCTATGTCAGAAGTGGAAAGGAGCCAAGTGGTGCGCTTGTAATGGGGATATCTCTATTTCAGTAGTATTCCTTGGTTCATATTAATGGATCCTTCCATGAGAGCTTAAGTCATAGTGCACCCTGGGAAACAGCCCCCTTGATGAACTCTCAGTTGTTTGTGACTTGGAAGGGTCAGAACAAACTTCCTGGCTTAGAGATTATAAAGTAAGACTCCTGGAAATTTACAGTGCCAGATCACCGAAAAACAGGAACTTGCATCACATACCACACTAGAGACAGCAAGCTCATCTCTAAATCCATCTGGCTGAAATAGAGCCTAACCCTATATTTCAAAGTATTTGTTTGTTCTCCTTCCTCTCACATATGCATTCTCACCCCCACCCCAGTTACATGCAACTCTATACATCCTGAAAAGACATTTAAGGTTAGGTTTTGCCTGAGTCACGTCAGCATACTCATGGCTCTGATAACCTCCCAAAGGCTTCACGTCACGCCTTAAGGAACATCAGCTTACTGTGCAGGATATTGGACTGAGGAAAGGGTGAGATCTTTTGTGTCTGGTTGCTGGTTTTTTCAGATGGAAAGGGTTACTTTAACCCCTTGCCAGATACAGAAATCTTATTTCTAACTTTGAGTTTCTATATTCTTCAGGAAAGGTATATTTCTTTATTTTCTTCCTTTATTCATGGTGTGAATTTTTGCTATCTTGGAAGTGATTAGGTGTAAGGTCTCTCTGTGCTCTCATAAACTTAGATTGTACTACATGGTGCCCATGTTTTCACTGTAAATGAAATACTATATATTTCCTATTTCCTTTTTCAATAAACAAACCTTTGTTTATCTTTTTGAGTATTATTGGGTTATTAAGGGTGGAATCATACAAACAGCAAGTGCGAGGATTTTAATTCTAGCACAAGATCCTTCTATGCTCTTGGAAGAGGAGTGTTTGGATCTCTAGTGGGTAAACACACATTGGAAGTTCACACATGCATGTGTAACATGGTTCAAAGAGCAGCACTGGGAGGCAGAAGTGAATGAAATCCGCTTCTCTCTCCTTGAGGAAGGTGCTTTCCTACCACCTATCAGCTGATGGGTGTTGGGAGCATTCCTTGTTCCAGCAAAGGAATAATTAGAACCCCACTGTAAGCTCCCAATTGTTCCTTTGAAGCTCTCCTCTTACCCACCCCACACCCAGCATCATATGGGCGTGGCTTCCCCAAAACAGATTCATGAGCCAAATGGTTTGGCTCGCAAGCCAGAGGTTCCCCTGGAGGAGTACATCACTTCTGATTGTTACTGTTACTTGCTTAGACCCACACATGGCAACTAATAAATGGTAACAGGTGGAATGTTTCAATTCCTTTTTGTGTAGCCAGTGAGGATGAAGTGGAAAGGAAGACTGTGTAGATACACACATGAATACACACACATCAGCACATTTGAACAGGCAGCCAGATATGTGAAGAAGAAAAGAAGAAGAAAAAGCAATAGAAATAAAGGAAGAATGGGGTATATAAGAGGAGAAAAGGGGAAGGTGAGGGTGAAGGGTCCTGTTATATGATTTTTGTTTTTTAAAAAGACCAATAAATATCAATAATGATAAAAAAGTTATGCCTTAATAGTAACAGCTACTTTACAAACTAACAGCAACAATTAGTTTAACTCTTATCTGACAGCAAAATCACTCTTTGTTCTATGCTAGTATGACAGCAAAAAAGGAAACAGACTCCCACTAAAATTAGAAAGTGTCAAAAGTGTTTGTGTATCCCAGAGCAGCTGCACAGGTTATCCTATTAATTTTGAAATGTTGTGTGTGTGGCTGCTGTTTTTTATATTCATGTGTGGGTAGAGTGGCAGGAGGAGCTAAGAGAGCCATGGTAACGTAAATTGATTATCCTATTTTTAAAGAGTTGGGCAAACATTGAGTAAACATCCCTGCACAATTTTCTTTAGAGGAAAATAAATTGTCATTTTTAATATGTATAGGTTAGCTTCCAAACAATAATTTAACAAATGCAGATAATCTCAAAACCCCTATTTGGGTGTTCCCCAGCTACACACAACTCACATCATGTAAAGGTGAGCGAGGGCATGATGCCAAGCCCCGCCCACTCAGAGACATCACCTCAGTGTTGATTACAGCTCTCCATGCGTTGGAGGACATATTTCTGAAGCAGAGAGCCTCCTGTACTTGTAGAGGTTCCTTCGGTGATTTGGAACCCTGATCAGGAACTTCGTTATGTGCAAGTTAGGTTGCCATTTGATAATACAACCAGAAGAATTTGCACATTAAAAATGAAAGATAGTCAACAAAATAGACAAATGTGAAATGCACATGGCCACATTTCTAAACCTGTGAAGAGGATTAAATGAAGTTTACAGTGCTGGCAATATAAAGAAGAGAAATATGAAGACATGCATATGGAAATAGGTAAAAAAATACTTTGGGGCAAATATTAGAATGCTTTGGAAATGGCATTTGATTTGATAGGCATGTAAATTTGGGAAGTGGAAAACTGCAATGAGACTTTGTTGGAGAGATGATGGTTAATCTCACGGAGCGCCTTCAACGCCACCAATTATGCCGCCCGACAAGATCGGCCACACAGGGCCTTCTCTCAATCCTGCCAACAAAAACAGCCAGATTGGCGGGTACAAGAGAGAGGGCATTCTCAGTGGTGGCCCCCACTCTTTGGAACTCCCTCCCACAAGATCTCTGGCATGCCTCTTCCCTAAATGTATTTCGGAAAGCCTTAAAGACCTGGCTTTTTCAGCAGGCCTTCGGGGTATCCGGGGAGGGTTAATCGATATAATTGTAATGCCTCCTACCCAGTTTTAATATTGTTGTTGTAGATCTATTGTTTTTATTGTATTACTGTATTTTATTAATTGTATTTTAATAATTTTGTAAGTCGCCTAGAGTGGCCATTGGCCAGATAGGCGACGAAGAAATTAAATTTATTATTATTATTATTATTAAAAAAGCAATCCAAGCTATAGGAACCCAGCATAATTTAGATGGGTAAATTATGCCAGTGTAATCTACCTCTATTGCAAACTCTGTTCAACAGCAGAGCTATGGCTGGCTGAGCCGGCCCAAATCTGTCAGAGGGAAAACAAGCCTTTAAAATAGAGTTTGACTTACACCACCTCTTTTGCTAATGTAGCTTCTGCTTTTTAATCTGGGACGCAAGAAATAGGATCCTGTGCAAGTTTGCTGAGTATGGATTGATCATTTGCATGCTTATTGAGTTCAGTGGGATTTACTCCCCTGCAATCATGCTTAGGACAGGTGAAACTGGCCACAGGAGGGGAGGGGAGGAGGAAGAAGAGGAGGGGGAGGGGGAGGGGAGGAAGGGCAGAGGGGAGGAGGGAACGGGAGCAGGCAGAAGGGGAATGGGAGGAGGAGGGCAGGTTTGATCATTTGCATGTTTATTGAGTTCAGTGGGATTTATTCCCATGCAATCATGCTTAGGATAGGTAAAACTGACCATGGGGGAGAGGAGGAGAAGGAGGAGAGAAGGAGGGAGGGTTGGAGTGGGCAGAGGAAGAAGAAGAAGGAAGAAGGGAGAGGAGAGGGGAAGGAGGGGAAAGGCAGGTCTGAAGGGGCAAGAGGGAGGGGATAGGAGGGAGGAAGAGGGGAGGGCAGGTTTGATCAATTGCATGCTTTTTGAGTTCAGTGGAATTTACTCCTGTGCAATCATGCTTAGGTTAGGTGAAACTGACCTGGGGGAGGGACAGGGAGGAGAGGAGGAAGGCAGGAAGGGGAGGTAGAGGGAGGAAGGGGGAGGGGAAGGGGAAAAGATTGGGTGGGTGGGCACTGGGCAGAGGGGAAACCCCTTTCCTTTCCAAAAGGAAAACATTGTGAACAGTATCATTTTTCAGTGTTTCCCCCAGCTTTTTATTCAGGCACATGTAGTCTCCCATCCAAATTTAAACCAATGCTGTCCCTGGCCACATCCTCACCAGACCTTTGATTCACTTTGGACAGTCATGGCTTCTCCTAAAAAATCCTGGGAAGTGTAATTAGTGAAGGGTGCTGAGTGTTTCTAGGAGATGCCCTGTTCCACTCACAGACCTTCAATCAGAGTGGCTGCCTGTTAAACCACTCTGGCCACTGGAGCTCTGTCAGGGGAATAAGAGTCTCCTCTCAGCCCCCTTCACAAACTACACTTCCCAGGATTCTTTGCGGGAAGCCATGACTGTTTAAAATGAAATAAAGTCACCTAGAGTGTCCACTAACCTGGACAGATAGGCGACCAACAAATAAAATTTATTATTATTATTATTCTGGTGTGCCCCCCTGATTGGGAAGCCCAGCAGCTGGGAGTCTGGCTTTTAGAACACTGGCGGTTGGTTCTTAATGACCACACTCACATTTATCATTGACTTCAATGCTACATTTCATAATTAAAAATTAGCCAGGCATATTTTTTTAACTTCTAAACTGCAGAAGATGAAGGTCAGAGTATGGGGCAAGGTCAGTAATAGGATTACAGGTACTCTGTGAACATGGCTGATTTTTAATGAATTTCAACAGATTATGAGAACTCTGGCAGAAAAAAGTCCAAAAGGGCTCTGGGGTTTTTTCTCTCTCTTTTTAGACTTTGAACTCTCTATTCTCTCTGACTGTTTTGTGTATCACCATGAAAACATAGAGGTTTGTTAAGCAAGTGTTTCTGAGTTCAAGACTATAAGTTTTGTAAGGTTTTGTTTTGAAATGTGCTTATGGGAAGCATCAGAATGGCATGGGAGGGTTTTCAATTTAACATTGCAGAAAGTGAAAAATCCACACTGGCTGTGTAATAAGATGTCAAATACAACATCCTGATACTTAAAACATTAAAAAAAGAGAGAGGACATGCTACTGTACTCCACCACCAACAATTATTATTCTTCCCAGGGACTGTGAATGCAAAAACCCAGATTTCTATCTTTGTTTGCTTCACTTTTTATTTTTATTCAATTTTATTTTTCTTTATTTCCTTATTTTTACATGTATTTAATTATATGTTTTTAATTAAATAAATAAAAAGAAAGATAAAATCATTTCTGAGACTGATGGGGAAAACTAAGAGTAAAGGTAACAAGGTTGATAGGGTGCAACATTATAAAAGAAAGAAGGAAACCTTTTACACTAAGCAGAAAGACAAAGTAGAGGTTTCTGACAACTATTATTATTTATATGCCATTATTCAAATTATGCCCAATCAACAATTTTTTGAAATATTGGCCAATATTTAGACTATTGACATAAAATATGACAAAACAGTTACAAAATGGAGAAGGTGATAGGATAGAACTTATGAGCAGATAAATATTGGAAGAGTGCAATATGAATTTCTGAAACATCTGCTGCAAGGGCAGTGTATGGAACAGGATTCTCAAACAAATCTATCCTTGCATGTCTATTCCATGTCTGCTGCCTTATCTCCTAAGATTATCCTTTCAAAAATGGAGAAACCTCTTTCAGTGTAGATCAATTTGGAGAATTCTATTGCCAGGAAAGGTCCTTAATCTGTAGAAATTCCAGTGAAGTAAGTGAAACTAAGTGCAAGTAAATGGTATGAGGATTTCAGTACTGGGGCTTAGATTGAACTCAATGCCATACAGATCCCATTTATACTAATGGGATAACTGCAAACAAATTAAAATACAAAATACCATAAATTTACATTTAATGAGATGCTCATTACACATTGATCATAGATGCATCATTAAAAATGCATTCAGAGAGGATTATCAACTATTATTGCAGTGAATACTTGCATATTCAGCTAATATTTAGTTAGCATACTGTACCAAAAGTCTAATTATGTTACAACAATGCCTTTGTAAGAGTGCCTCAGTAAATCTTCACTAAATGAAATATATATCTACCATAACAAAAATTAGAAAGCAGCTTATATGATTTATTTTGAGAGAAGGAAAAATATGCCATTTCCCATAACCCATTAAGTAAATGTTGTAATAAAATCAAAAGAGATGCAATGCAAAAGACAGCTGAAAAGTGATATCTTAACACAAAAAGCTTTCTCCCAAGGCTAAATGAGCAGGAGTCAAAAAGTTGTTCATAGGTGCTATCCCATCACCTGCCTGGTGCTACGGATTCATTTGCCAGCACAGAGGCTCATGGGATTGGTGTATCATGTTCTACTATTGGTGTATTTCAATTTCTGGAGCTGCCATTGGACTGAATCAATACTCATGTCCAATCATATGTCTGCACATGACCCCCGTAAAAAACTATTAAGGGATTCCCCATACTTGCTGATCCCATCTTAGGGATGGGCAAATCTGTCCATTTTGGTTTCCCTTGCTTCCTCATTTTTCCGATCTTAGGTTCAGTTCTCCACATTTCCTCATCAATTTGCCAATTATTGATCTTTTAAGGACTCATGGAAATTCACCATTTTAATGTGAATTTCTCCTAATACACATATTTTAAGTAATTTTCCCTAATATGCACATTTTTGCAAATCACCCTTCCCTAATATAATGCATTTTACGTTATTTTCACCAACATACGCATTTTGTGCATATTTTACCCTAGTAAATGCATTTTTATACATTATGCGGCTGGAGAAATGCATTGCAAAATTTAGAGACAGATTTCAAAGGATGGCTGCATTGTGGTTTGCATATTGTTTCAGGAAATGCAGATTAAATAAGTTCACCTTTAAAGCAACATGAACTGTATTTCTCTCTCACCCCTGTTCCACACTTACTATAAATTATGCTGGGATAAATAAAACATACTCAGCCATTACTAAAACAGGAGTCCCACCTGCCCCAAACTTGGAACAATGTGCAAGTCTGTTTAACGTTATCACATCCTGTCTTATCAACTTTTTTTTACTTCACAAATAAACAGGGCTCTAAAACAAAGCATGGACCTTTTTTACTCACTCAACCCATCTTACAAAGATCATAAAATTACACTGAAAAAGAGGCCTAAAAAGCTTTAAAGTCTTTTCCAACAATTCCCCCCCCCGTATTCAAATACATGATGATACGTATTTTTCTCCCAAAGGAAATTAATAGAAAAATACTCATTCATAGTCCAAGGAATATACCAGAGGCTCAAATCACTGACTGCGATCTTGTTTCCACTGTGGCATTTCAATATTATTTCATTTTCATAACATTCATTTCATTGTGTATTATTCATCCAGTGAGATAGTTCTGTGTCCTTTCTAAAGGAACCCTTATCATGCACTACAGAAGGAGTGATTCTCACTTTTGCAACACTGTCTTTCCTTTTGTAGTTCTCAGGCTGCTACCGAACTCCTACAATTAAATGGAAAAGCCAACCTACATCAAATCCAACCTGGTTTGAGATTGCTGCATGACTAAGTAAAACAATCTAATTAAGTAATTTTAATCCAATTAATCAGAAGCTTTTGACTAACTAGTTATCTATTGACTTTGCATTCTTTTGTATTTGAATAAAATAATAGTTCAGAAGGGGACATGTTAATTTTAGTAATACATGCATATATCTCAGCAGGCATTTGAAGAACTCCCTCCTCCACCGAGGGGAAAAAACAAGATAGAATCTAAAATGGAAAATGTAATTTTAAAAATTTTACTGCCTGCTTAGCTAGGGGCCCCTTTTTAATCACCCTCAAATTTTTAAACAGTTAATTTAGCCAATTAATTGACTTGGTCTGGAATCCTATGCACACTTGCCAGAGAGTAATTTCCATTTACATTGGATTACACTGTAAATGTTGCAGGTCTCAAAACATGGGGGCCCTAATCCAGTGGGAGGCAAAGGGTTAAAGGTCTCAATATGGATTGGGCCTTCTGCACCTACAAAAGCCATTCACAGCACTGCTAATTGCATGAATGGTGCCGCATCAAATTTGGTCCTCAGACATGTCTCCTTGCAGAATCCAATGAGATACTCTCCACTTCCAAAATGGAGTTTGCCCAAATCAAGTAACATAATGCATTTCTCCTATAAATTTGCAATTAGAAAAGCAGAGTAATTCATAAAGATATCAAACTGTTGGTTGAGGTTTTTCATTTAAAGGTTTGTTTTATGTAAATCGAGCCCTATCCATGGGATGTCCTAATTCGTGTCCAGCTTTTGAGCGTTTTGGTACATTCCTTGAGTGGGCTTTCAGTAGGTGAGCTAGCTCTAATGCAGTTGTACATTACCTGGTTTTGGGGTTATTTTGGGATATCTGATGTGCAGAGGCACGGCTGGTGGCCTGGACTGAGGCTGGCATCACCAGGGATCTGATATTTTGGAGTTTTTTCCTCATAGTAGTTGCTGGACATCTGTGGGCAGCTGACTTGGCTATCTCCATGGTGCATTTTGGGGAATTTGGAGGTACATGTTGTGATGGTGCCAGGCTATGGTTTTGAGGTGCATGTGGGGGGAAATGTGATGTTCCTGCTTATATTGTAAATATGGTAAGTGCTATTTATATAGAAGACATATGGTAAGTGGAGTGAAAGAGGAGGGGGGAGTACATGAGCAGTAGAATGCTGGATGATTGGCTGAGCATTTGAATGGCTGGGAGTATAAATGGAAGAATGACAGTTGAATCTGGGTGGTGTTTAGAAGGTGTAAGGAGGTGGTGAATTGAGAGGTGGAGAGAGAGGTTGAGGTGGTGTTTACTGGTGAATTGAGAGGTGGTGTTCGAGAGTGAGTCAGAGTTCTGAGGCAATTAGTAAGAAGTTAAGTACCTAACAGAATATAGATGAAACCATACGCTTGTGAAACATTCCTTAAGTAATCTTGTTATTTCTGATATTAAATAAATACTTGTTTGGTTTACCAAAGGCCTGATCCTTGGCTGTGGGAATATACAGACGAGAAGGGAGGGCAAGCTAATTACCAAAGCTGAACAGAAACTGTATCTAATGGTGGCAGCGGTGAAGGGAGAGATTGTAACAAGTCACGTATCCAGAGCAACCCAGAGTTGTATGCTTTAAATATAAAGATACAAGGGGATTGGTGTGATATATACAAAACGTGTTGCTTTTGCAGAATGCTTTATAAATTTGTCCAGACTAAAGTTGAAATAGCTCCTGATGCAATGTTTTATAGAATATAGCTTTGTGTAGATTGTAGATTGTAGTTAAAAGTTGCTAGAAAAAGAATCTCATAAGAACTCAGTTAAGCAGGATAGACATAGAGAAGACAGTTGGTAACGAAACTAAGAGGCAAGCAAAAATAGACATAAGTAGCAGGAAACAGGTGCAACTTAGACAATTTGTGGTTAGATTCTGCTTCGCTTGACTAACATAGAAGGGGATTTTTGCTTGACAAACATAGAAGGGTTTTTTTCTTTGACTAACGTAAGGAGGGGAATAACAAGGGAGGAGGAAACATACCAAATATGGATAAAAGTAAATATGAGTATGAGGGATCTAAAATGTGAGTAATGGGAGATATAAACAGAGGTGGGACTTCCTGTAACATGAATAGGCGACACGGATAGGTTGTAAACCCTGGAGTACTCGACCAATGAGGAAACAGGGGAGGGAACAAAAGTGTCGGGCTATAGGATAAAAGAACTGTACCAATGTCACTTGGGTGTGCCCACCTAGTGGACACCCACTCTTGCAAGATCGTTTAATAAACCTTTTAATGCTGCTTCACTAAAATTTTGTTGTGGGTCTCTTCAGAACCATTGTTTCTTACATTGGGAACAGCATAGGCACACAGTCACAAAGTAACAAGCTATAGAGAGACTTAGGCAAAGTCTCTGGGAGTTTGGGTTACAGAAAGTGACTGGTGGTGCTGCCTAGCAGTGGGATCTAGGGAGATCTGTGCTAGAGCTGTAAAGGGTAAGAATAAACCTGACGTTCCTGTCTGCTGGTAACCCCAAGTGAGAGCTTCACAGGGGGTGCTGGGGAAGGATGTCACAGTGGCCACCACCTTGCTGAAGCTGAGCAGATCTGGGTCTGGTCAGTGCATGGAAGGGAGACTGCCCAGGAGCCACACGTGTACTACCTTGGGTTCTGTGATGAAAGAAAGGTGGGGTATAGATGTGATAAATGAATAAACAAACAAAACAGCCATAGACCTCTGAACTTTGGAACTAGCCATTAGGGTAAGAGCATCCCAAAGTACTGTTTGGTTTAAATGAAATAGGAACAGTTTGTAGTCTTATTTCTTAGCAAAGTATATACGTACCAGCGGAATCAAGAATAACCAGTCCCATCTTCCTCTCTCATGCACACTAGTTAAGTGAAATAAACCACAGAGACAGTCTTCTAGGTAAAAAGTATAAAGAATGTTTACTCACGACCTTTCATATGTTCAGGAAACAGGCTCTACCTTAGATAGAAAAAGTAGACGTCTTAGTCCATAGTAATGGTCATCTTGGAAAAGAAGCATGTGTGTGCTTCACACTCCCTCAAGCTTAATGGAGAATATGCAAAGAGATCAATATCCCTTAAACAAAGGAGGAGGAAGAGAAGGTAAATAACCCCACCCTTTAGGAAGGGATGCATCATGGTAAACAAACATAAAGATGTCCCCCAATTCTAGCTAGAGGGGACATCTCCCTATCAAAGGGGGCGGCATGCAAGTTTGCTTAAACCCAACAAGTACATCTGGGTGCTTCCTATTTTGTCACCAGGATGGTCATCCTTTTAATAAGTTCCAGTTTTGGTCCATCACCAGACGGGCCTTGTCATGTTTGGGTCTGGATCCTGGGCTGTTGGGCATACAATCTTTAAGAATTGGGGTGGAATCTGTGGTAGCTACCTTGGGATTTGGGAGCACAGTATTGCAGGCGGTGAGGTGCTGGTGCTCGGGTGCTTTCTGTGCTTATGTCAGGCCAATCAAGGGCCCACGTTGACCGTTGCACTAATGAGCACATTGTTAATTGTTGTTTCTGTTTTTACAGGTTGGAGGGTGCTGGAGAGAGTCAAGATACTCATGTGTGGTCACAGATGGTGTTCTGGGCCAAGAGGAGGGTGTGGCAGACCAGGCACAGAACCTGGTTGGGGCTCAGCCATTGCACTTCAGTCCAGTAGCTGGGTAGACATGGGATGCTGAGGGAAAGCCTCCTGCCAATGCTTTCGATGCTTCGTTGGTGCAGCACCCTCTACAGGTTTTGGTTATCCATTTGAGAGGCAACAACCTGGGAATGTTGAAGGAGAAAGTCCTTATCATTCAGGCTTGCCTGGACTTCAAGGCCATACATAGAAGGTGGCCAGGGACCGTGACTGTTTGGTCCAATATGCTTCCCTGGAGGCTTTGGAAGGATGGGATCAACCCCAGGAGCCCGAACAAGGCTAGTAAGAAGGTAAATAAGGAGGTCCGGCTCACTGCCAATTGGCAGTGTGACGTAATACATCAGCCAAGGGTGAAGTGTTAAAGGGCTGATGTTTACCGGCCAGATAGTGTGCATATGTCTGATGATGGCTAAGGTGGTTTTGACTGATCTGCAGAGTGCCCTGTGTGAAATTATTTGCTGCAGGTGGGGTAAGAGGAACTAAGCTGAGGCTTGTCCTCTTCTGTGGTGGATATATGTGGGAATTTCACAGGGTAGGGTTTGGTGAGCACCTTTAGGCACCCTTTAAGGTGATAGTAAGATCTGATGCCTGCCTTCCGGGTCGTGTGCTCTGTTGGCAGGATGAGGCTCACCTTTGGGGCTAATCTGTAACACCCACTCAGAGTTGTGCGGCCCTGAGGAGGGAGTGGGGCAGGAAGGCCTGCCTAACCACCCTGTGGGGATGGGGCCCAGAGAAGGGGATTGGGCTTGGACCACCCCCTTTCCCATGGCAGGGTGTCCTCACCCAATTGGGAATGAGTTAGGTCCCACACTTGTCTCTGCAGATCATTTATTATGCAATCAAGCACTTAATTGGCTTTATTTCAATAAACGTGGCCCTTGATTTACCCACACTTCATCTTGTCTTGCCTCTTCATTTCACGGCTATGGGCTGCAAACTCCTATTCTCACAGAAATACTAATCAGGACACAGCCCTAGTGGATGCAAATTGCAAGCTATTAAAGCAGCACTTCCTCGCATCAAGTGAAATTGAGCAGGCTGTTACGTTTCTGTGAAAGAAACTTAGAAATCTTTCCCCAGGGGCAATCATTGAACCCATGTAATAAAGTAATCTGAAAGATACAGAAACTGTTTCCTCTGAAACATGTGTTTAAGGAGTACATAACAAATAAATATGCACAGGGACCATGCTGATCCGACCTTCACCAACCTGGTGTCCTCCACAGCCATGCGCACTGGGGCTGATGGAAGTTGTAATCCAAAACATCTAGAGTGTAAAAAGTCGGCAAAGGCTGTGCTAATAATTGGATATAAATTATCCCATGAATCAAGTGTTTTCACCACATTTAGCTACAATATTGTTAATACACTCTATATACAGTCTATGCTTTTGGAAGTGGAAAGGGGTAACTGTTCTCCAGACAACTGTGCAGTCGCTGCGTCATTAACTGCAATCTGTATAAAATAAAGAAATCTGCTAGAAAGCAACAAAGAGGCAGAAGTAAGAGGGCATATTTTATTGAAGATGTGAAAGTACAGGCTATAGAGGAAGATTTAAATAATATCATGATTTCCATTGGCCTTAAAGCCTTCTCTCTGACCAGACCCCAAAGCAGACGGGGAGAAATGGAAAAAAATATTTGAAGGCATTCTCTTGGTTGTTAAGCAAATTAATGGGAAACGGAGTAACTGAAATGAGACAGATAAATGTAGCAGATGGCAATTAGAGATTTTCAGAAGAGAGTTGCTGCTACCATAAAACTCAAAAGGAAAAAAGTGTGGTGGGTGGGGAAGAGTTGGAAAAATGAAGAGAAGAATTTTTGTAAGGGTTCCCAGAGTATCTATATTACTAGTAGTAGATAAATCCATTAGAAAGGACAGCAAAACACGCACAATAAAAAAACACTTGCTTCTTTAAAATGGCAGGCAAACATTGCAACAAAACCTGGACCCTCCAAAGGGTAGCACTAAAATTTAGTTTCCAGCATCTACTCATGTTCAATAATCATATTTATTAGCAATTTAGCATCTGTGTGTTGTCCATCTATAATAGTCAAATAGAGCAAAAAACAATAGCTGCTTTTTCAAATCTGAAACAATATGCCATAGTTCTAGGAAACACCACAAAGTGTTTACTAGACAACACTGATTTTCATTGCCATTGGTAGCAGCAGCAGCAGCAGCAGCAGCAGCAGTGGTACCTGTGCTCAGGGACAGACAAGTGCTTCAATTTTTTAGGTGTAACATGTTGAACTCACACCAGATATTCAAGAAATGTAACTGGGCCTTTTATTAGTTGTACTGGCTTTTGGTTCACTAATGGCCACAGTTCTAAGTGCCGGTTATATTACCTTTAAAGCCATAAATGGCTTGAGTCCAGGATATCAAGAGGACTGTCTCTTCTCATATGATCCTGTCCATTCTTGGAGATCTTCAAGAGAAGACTCTTCCACACATCCTGTCAGTGACTGAAGTGTAACTGGTGGGGACATGAGAGGAAGCTATCTCTCTGGCCATGCATGAGCTGTGGAACTCCCTACTTAGGGAGACTTGGCTTGCCCTCTTTCCAATGGCCTGGTTTTATATTTTTTCTATATGCTGTAACCTGTCTCACATCTGGATTTTTAAAGATTGTTATTCGATTTAGGCAAGTGGAGTCTGCAACAAAATGTTGCCATGTGACATGCTCCTCTTCAGGTTTCCAGCTAGGCTGACATGCCCAACTTTTGTAGAAGTGCTTCTAGCCACTGAGGCCTTCTGTGCCTCCAGTGTCAGTGATATATCAAAGTGTACCCCCAAACTATAAACCTTTAAAGGGGAGTGCAGCCGCATCTAGAACAGGCATTGGAAGGCTCACTGCTTCCAGTTTCCTTCTCTGTTGAATGTACTTTACCAAATGAACATAGCTCCACCTGTCCCTAGCCCTTGTGTGTTGATTTTTCCCCAGAACCTCTAACCAGTTGGAATATCTATAAAAGTTCCATAATATTGCAGAAGACAAGCCAATGGCGAGTGAGAAGTCATTCATTTTTCTGAAGCCAACGCTCTCCCAGGCAACAACTACAGAGATTTCATACAGTGTGCATTTATCTCTATTTTCTTTCACCAAGTTTATCTGATGTGTGATAAAATGGCAAAAGCATTGTTAACTGAAAATCTAAATTTTCTGCTTTTATGTTTGATAGCTCATTCAGCTTTGTAGAACTATCATCAAGGCCCTGAAGACTATGCAAAGCTGGCCTTGATTTCTTTATCAGAGATATATCAATGATAAATAGGCATCACAAATATGTGCATATGTGTTGTAGAACATTTTTGACACATGATTTGAAAGTATCAAAGAGCTTGACTGAAGAGAGAATGGTGTCCTTGAATACCAGCACTTTTCTGTTTGTTCATGTGTTTCTGCACAATATATTTTGGGAAGGTGGCTCCATCAAATTAAACACAGCAGAACTTCAAAATCCCTTCACAGATATATTTTTTAAAAAATCTGGTGGCTGTCAGATTTGAACTGGGCTGATGGGTAGCCAAAATAGAAATACAGAGATAGCAAACTGGAACATGAAAGATTTCCGAACTACTTACTCAGAAAGCACACTAGGGGGTAAAAATAAACACAGATGCGGGGTGGGGGGGTGAAACAGGTTGCCAGAGAAAAGCGTACACACAAATCCTGAACAAAATTGAATAAGCTTTGCATTTGTACATGCCAAGAAACTAATTAGAAATGAAATTGCAAACCAATGATGGAAGTGGTATGAAGAGAGAATAAGAATGACTTGATAGAGGAGATTATTATCAGGTTTTTCTAATTAAATTATAATAGAAACAGTGGTATTGGTTGAATCCCAGTTTGTGGAAATTGGAAGTTGTACTTAGGAATTTGCTTTCCTTCAGGAAAAGGAGTATAGAATTTAATAATAAGAATAGCAGGAAAGTTCTACAGATGTTATGCAAGTCTGTAAAATTACAGCAAACATATTCTAGAAAACTACAGACAGATTGGAGAAAATGATTTAAAAGGATCAAATTAATTAAAAGCAGGATAACTGACTTTTGTAGACTGACCCAATTAGCAAGTTTAGAAACGTGCATAAAAGTAAAATCTCCTTAAGACTTCAGTCTTCCAGTGGACATAGTCTCATTGGAATTGCCAGATCCTGATCAAGGGGCGGTACTAATTGCTTTGAAAGAGGACTGGAGAATCTTTTTCAGCCCAAGTGACACATTCCTTTCTGGGCAACCTTCCAAAGGCAACAATGCCATTGCTGGGTGTGTTGGGGTTTATGGGATAAAACAATTATGTATTTCTTTATCTAGCAAAGTAAAAATGGCAAAAAATGGAATGAGCAATACCACCTCCACCCTCACACAGTCTAGCAGAATAATGCAAACAAGCTCTCTCCAGTAAAATATATAAAATTGGTTTATTCATGACCTTCTTTTGTGTATACATAGATACAGGCATAGCTTACGAAAATCAGAAGAAAATGGAGGTTACTTTCAGTCCATGGTTTTAACTTCTGGCAAACAACCCTCGGCCTGCTTGCTCCTGTAGTAATGAAGAATTCAAAAAGCAGCACAACAAAAAGAAAGAGGAAGGGGAGAGAAAAACAACAATAAAAAAGGAAGCTGCATCACAACAAACTACTGTATAGAGTACCCGACTCACATCCTTTCTTACCCAGCCTTTCCTGGCAGCCTGGTTGCTGTTCGAAACAGGATACAGGCCAAGATGGACTCTTTTGCCTAATCTAGCAGGACTCAAGAATGCAGTCAAAACCTCATCACTTCCAGACAACCTGCTTTTTGAGCATTCACCATTATTTGTTTTCACAAAGTTTGTGGAGAGGTTATATAATCCCCGCTGTTTATTGAGCATGCATTGTGATTTGTTTGTATCATGTCTTCTTCCAGGCATTTTAGGATGTATTTTTAAATTGTTTTTTTTAAGTGTTCTTAAATTTGTATATTTGTTTTTAATGTTTTTAATTGTTGTAAAATGCCCAGACAGCTTCAGTTATGGGGCGGTATACAAATGTAATAAATTATTATTATTATTATTATTATTATTATTATTATTATTATTATTATTATTATCATCATCATCAGCAGCAGCAGCAGCAGCAGCAGCAGCAGCAGCAGCAGCAGCACCACCATTTAAGGACATATTCATTTGGGCAAAAAAAAAACACTTTGGCATGTGAAGCAGGGCCCGTGAGGGATGTAACCTGGGCGAGGGAATAGCTTGAGGAGAGTGCTTCAGGGCAAGATAGGGGCTGCATTTGGCTCCCACCCCTGAAGATCCCCACCCCTGTTTTAAAAGATTGGCAGAAAATATTATAGAAGACTAGTGAAGTCCCACCGTCTTCTCCATCCTATCCACTCCACTAAATGATGAAACATTAGACCAAGGCAAAAGTCACCATTCATTGCCGACCTGAGCTGTCAGACCCATGGGGGATAAGACTGGATTAAGAGCTAACAATATAATGTCCCCATGGTTTCAGCTCCAAAGCAGTTAGAACTAGGAGACAGTGGCCATATTATGGTCAGCCATTGTGTACTTGCATGAGGAACTAATGCCTGAGCAAATTTGCTCCTCCCAGTTCATGCTAGGAGGAACAAACCATGATCCTGACTTAGCATTACAAGGATTGTTGCTTTTTTTGTTTCCCAATGCGTACTCAACATTTGTTCTCAGCTTTCTGATCATGGTTTGTTGGAAAGATGTAACACTAAGCCACAGATCATGCTTTGGATGTAGCAGTAAGCCACAGGTCATGGTTTGTTTCCTCTGCACCCTAGCAGAGAGAAGACAAACAGCCTAGACGAGTGTGTTCATGGTAAATCATATTAACAGTTAACTATTGTTTACCTTGATGTGTGAACTGGGCACAGAAAAATGAAAAGTGGTTATTCTTACAAACAGCAGATGAAGAGAAGAATCTGTTCATCAGCTGACTTGCTTCAGGTTATGGGCAGAGGCTCACAATTTAATCCTCCCCTAAAATAAAATAGTTCTCTTCACACAGAAAACGAACTCAAGGAGAAGGATTCTAGCCTCTCCTTCTTCCCTCCTATGCTAGCTATTTCTTTTAAAACCTTATGCGCTGTTTGAAAGCTTTGCCAGATTGATTTTTTTTTTGTTTATATGCTGTAGTATATTTCTGGTTTTTATGGTTATAGTTGAATTTTAATAACTGTATTGTTATTCTAAGCCACTCAGAGAACCTTGTGATTCAGCAGTATATCAATGCTGTTAATTAAAATAATAAATATCTGCAGGAATTTTGTTTGTATGATCATTCAGATACGTGAGTGTGCTCCCCCTCCCAGCAATCTGAAATGGTACACTTGAGAATGAGGTTTACCTTTTCAACTGCTGATTATGAAAACTTGAAAAGAATACGGGTCTTGAACTGACACACTTAATAAGATGTAGGTCTCACATGCATGGTTGTACACAAGGCTGGCCCAAGACATTTTGCTGCCTGAGGCACCCTGCCCATTGTACGTACAGAAGCCAACCGGCAATTGAATCTTACTTCAATGCTGGTGATGGATAGGGATGGAATCAGCTGAGGATTTGCCGCTGACCCATCCTCTGCCTGCCCACCCCCATGATATGGAGGAGAAGGCAGGAGAGAAGCCACCCCCCAGGCTGAATGATAGAGCAAAATCTTCGGCAACAGCCTCTCCAAGCAAGGCCAGACCATGGAGGAGGAAAAGGAAGAGTGATAGGCTACAGGCTGGAATGGGTAAATAATCTACCTAATTCCATCCACAGGAGCCTGCAGCCTGTCACTTGCCCCATGGTTTGGTACCTCCTCTTCCTCCTCTGCTATCAGGCCCTGCTGGGGAGGCTGTTGCTAAGGCCTCTTTGACCTGGAAGGGGGCTTCTCTGCTGCCTTCTCCTTCTCTGTGGTATGGGGTGGGTGGACATAGATCAGTGGTGAATCCTCTGTGGCTGCTGTTATAGGCCACCCTTTGATTTTCTTGTTTTTGGCACTCTCAAATTCTCCAACATTAAATAAAATGTATAAAAGTTGAGAGACAAGATTTATTTTATATTGAAAAAAACACCTGCTAGAGTTTAAGCTGCCTAGCTGCCATAAGAGTTAAGTTTCTTTCACTTTTCACACTCTCCTCCCCAGTCTGAAGACGGGGCAATCTCCTGCCTCTATGTCAACAGTCTTTGTTTATATAGTTGTCTAGCACAGCTGCTGGAAAATTTGGGAAGAAAGCTAAAAGGAAAAATAAGCATTTGTGTGGTGCTTTCAGGGAGAGACAGTATGCAAAAGTGTTGAGCCTCTGAGAGTGCCTGGACTAGATGCTGAGTTTGTACTGTTAGTCTGCAACAATAAACATTCTTCACTTACGAAACAGTGTGCCTGTTGTCACTTTTGGCCAGGAGTCAGTATAACAACCGCTTCCCAACATCTGCTACCTGAGGTGGCCACCTCCTTGTGCTTAATGGTGGCACAAGGCACTTTCATACATATAATCTTTCTAGATGGGCAAGTATGTGAAATGGCCTTTAGTGTCCAGTCTTAAATCTTGTTGCATAAGCATCTAAATCCCTAGGATGTCACAAGTTACCTGTTATGCCACAGCAACAGTACACAATATAGTATTACATGAGTATTGCAGAAAAATATGCAAAATACAAATACTGAAAATGAAGGAAACAGTCAATGAACTAAAAGAGTACTGTTAAAATAAACAATGAGACATAAAAAGAATGGAAAGGATGTGCTGGGCTTTAATCTACCTGTGGTACAATAGTAATCTTCTTGAAGACCAATCATCACTAGAAGATCTGCTATAATAGAAAAATTACCAGATGGTGGCATTTCTTGGGGAAAAAATGATTAGAAAAACTTTTTTTAAATCCAAGTACCTAGATTGTAGATAGAGAATTCACAGTCCAAATGTGTGTAAAAACAAGTGGGTACAACTACTGCTGTCTTGTGTGTGCCATCTCACAGCACATTGCATATGCTGTCAGAAGCTAAAATGAGTTTAAAAGTTAGCTTTTTTTTTACCATATGATATCTGCAGCAACACCTTGTATGGTCTTTGCCATTAAGCATCTGTCAATGTTTTTCGGAGTTTGCAGTTTGGCATTAAATGCTGTGTGCTTAAAGCTCAAACTTTTCTTTTTGAATATTCTGAAACATTCATACAACATGCACACATGCAATTGTAAGCCAATGGGGAAAATATAAATATGACTGAACTTTTTACAAATGTGCCAGAAATCATTAGTATTACTAATGTAATGTAATTAGTGAATGCTGATGTCAGGACAGTGACTTCATCCCATCACACTGCTACTCATGTGTATAGCACTTTGCAAAGTTTATAAACATAAAAAAGTTTCCATACTCCCATGGGACTTAAGATCTAAAATAGACAATGGGAAAGACAACAGAGGATGGGAAGGGATAGACAAGGTAAGACAGAGATAAATGTGCCCAGTTATACAGAATATACCTCACCAGACTTCAAAACAACTGCACAAGCTTCCAGTCCACTGCTGAGCATAATTCAAATGGCTAGTTTTGACCTTTAAAGTGCTTTACAGTTATTCTAAGATTCTAATTGGATGCTATTGGTTGCCAGTTGGGTATTGACAAGGTAAAATGATAGCTTCATTGCATAGACTCCATGTTTCTATGCCAGTGAACAGACACATCTGGGACTTAGGTCCACCACTCTGCCACTTAGTAGTTGTTGGTGTGGAGGGCTGGAGCCACCCCTGATACCAGCAGTTACCTGGATGGGAATCGAGGTGTGCAGATGCACTGGTGGAGCCAATCTGGCGCTGCCACCAGTGCATCTGTGTATCCCCAACCTTGCTGTCACCCTGCCCGAGCCCACTCTTGTCCTGGTAAGCTGCAACAATTCTGGTGTCAGGAGAATAGCTCCTGCCATCCAGCTTCAAGGTGGTGGCGAAGCTCTTACTAACCACACCATACGATACCATACCAATTCCATATTGCCTAAATAACATAACTATTCACTAATAGGCAAAAAAAACCTTGCAGTTTAAGAACATACTTGTAGCCCACAGATATTTCTATTAAACTTTAAAAAGCAGGGAAATTGGGCAGCTATAGTGAATGCACTAGGGGAGCAGAAGACCTGACCTCCTCTCTGAGATATTGGACTGCCCTATAAATTGGTCAAAATGCAAACACAATTTAGGTTGGTCTTTCACAGTCCAATCCACTTGCTGTGTAGCTTGGAAGAATTTGGTAACATGTGCCTCTGAGCATATGGTGAGTGGTGGCAACACCTACCATCACTAAACATGGACAATTATATTTTTGTGTGTTTGTTGGTGTTCTTCTTACTTTGTTTCTTTCCTGTGTTACTAATGTTTCTACAGAGAATCTAATCTAGAAAATTTTATTTCTCTCATTTTTCATCCAGAAATCTGTGTCAAGTTTATTTTTATTAATTTCAAAGCCTTTTTATTGGTCAGTGTCATATGATGGTGAAGACAGCCTTTTGTGTTTCAGATTGGAGGCTATGTTCTATTTCGATTTTGGGTGCATTAACAGTTGAATCTGAAACTGCAGTTTGATGTAAAACCAGACTACAATACGTTGCTACTTCAGCAATGACTCTAGCTGTTGGAAAAAAAGAGGATGCATGTTTTCAGCCTGCTGTGTTTATACCACTTCATTTAAGGCAAGGTGGGCATGGTCAATTAAAAACATAGAGCACACCTAGAATTTTGCTAGAATATATTTCACCTACCACTGTTTTATCTTGTGCAAATTGAGACACTCCTGATGTCCACTGGAGATTATTCTGCAGAATAGTCAGTGCCATTATTCCACAATTATTTTTGGAGTTTTTTTAGTGTAAATTTTGCAAAGTGTTGCTGTATACATATTCACAGAAACAGAAACAAAAGAAAATGATTTCCTATAGGAAACTTCACTAAAATTGCATAGTAAATCAGCCATATTTAAAGTGACCATCTGAACTATATCAACTGTCTTAATAATGTTGCTTCCTCCCTGCTAAAACAAGATCAGCACAGCACGTGTCTCCTTTCTGTTATTTGGGCTGATTGCAGGTGTTGCCACCACTCACCATATGCTCAGAGGCACATATTACCAAATTCTTCCAAGCTACAGAGAAAGTGGATTTGACTGTGAAAGACCAACCCAAATTGTGTTTGCATTTTGACCAATTTGTAGGGCAGTCCAATATCTCAGAGAGGAGTTCAGGTCTCCTGCCCCCCTGGTGCATTCACTATAGCTGCCCAATTTCCCTGCTTTTTAAAGTTGGATAGAAATATCTGTGGGCTATAGGTACATTCTTAAATGGCAAGGTTTTTTGCCTGTTAGTGAATTTCTCTGCTTTTTAATCCGGGAAGTAAGAAATGGGATCCTGTGTAATCCTGCTGAGAATGGATTGATCATTTGCATGCTTATTGAGTTCAGTGGGATTTACTCCCCTGCAATCATGCTTAGCATAGGTGAAACTGACCACAGGGGATGGGGCAGGGGAGGAGGGGGAGGGGATGGGAGCAGGCTAGAGGGGGGGGAGAGAAGGACAGATTTGAATTTCTCTGCTTTTTAATCCAGGAAGTAAGAAATGGGATCCTGTGCAAGTTTGCTGAGAATGGATTGATCATTTGCATGTTTATTGAGTTCAGTGGGATTTACTTCTGTGCAATCATGCTTAGGATAAGTCAAACTGACCGGGGGGGAGGGTTGGAGTGGGCATGGGAGGAGAAAGTAGGAAGAGGGGAAGGGAGCAGGAAGGGAGAGGAGAGAGGAAGGAGGGGAAAGACAGGTCTGATCATGTTCATGCTTATTGAGTTCAATGGGATTTACTCCTATGCAATCATGGTTAAGATAGGAAAAACTGACCATGGGGGAGGGGGAGAGGGTGGGGAGGGGAGGGGAGGGGAAGGAGTGGGTTGGAAGGAGCAAAGGAAAGGGGAGGGGAGGGCAGGTTTGATCATTTGCATACTTAATAGAGTTCAATGATAATTACTCTCATACAATCATGCTTAAGATAGGTAAAACTTACCATGGAGAGGAGGAAGGGGAGGGGGAGGAGGGGGAAGGGGAATGAGGGGATTGGAAGGGGATGGGGAGAGGAGGGAGGGGCAAAGGAAGGGGGAGTTAAGGGGCAAGAGGGAGGGGAGAGGAGGGAGGAGAAGGGAGGGTGGGTTTGATCATTTGCATACTTTTGAGTTCAGTGGGATTTATTTTTGTGCAATCATGTTTGAAAATAGAAATGGACTACTTTCAAGTCAATCCCAACTTATGGTGACTCTATGAATAGGGTTTACATGGTAAACGTTTTACCATGAGGTCATTTTACCATTGCCTTCCTCTGAGGCTGAGAGGCAGTGACTGGCCCAAGGTCACCCAGTGAGCTTTATGGCTGTGTGGGGATTCAAACCGTGGTCTCCCAGGTCATAGTCCAACACTGACCCAGAGGAGGGGCAGGGAGGTTAGGAGGAGTGGGAGGGGAGGAGATTGGGTGGGTTGGCACTGGGCAGAGGAGAAGCCCCTTACTTTTCCAAAAGAAAAACATTGTGAACAGTATCATTGCTTTTCAGCGTTTTCCCCACCTTTTTATTCTACAGCAGGCACACGTAGCCTTCCACCCAAATTTAAACCAAAGCTGTCCCTGGCCACATCCATACCAGGCCTTTATTTCACTTCTCTCATGGCTTCTCTCAAAGAATCCTGGGAAGTGTAGTTAGTGAAGGGTGCTGAGAGTTGCTAGGAGAGACCCTGTTCCCCTCACAGACCTTCAGTCAGAGTGGCTGACTGGTAAACCACTCTGGCCACTGGAGCCAGAATAAGAGTCTCTTCTCAGCACCCTTCACAAACTACACTTCCCAGGTTTCTTAGGGGAAGCCATGACTGTCTCAAGTGAAGTCTGGTGTGGGTGTGGGCCCCTGATTAGCCAAGCCAAGCAGCTGTAAATCTGGCTTTTAGAACACTGACAGTTGGTACTTACTGAGCATGCCTGACACTATCATTGGGTTCAAGCCAAAATTTATTAAATTAATTAAAAATCAGCCAGGCATTTTTTTTAACCTTTATACTGCAGAAGATGAAGGTCAGAGTATGGGGCAAGGTCAGTAACAGGATTACAGGTACTCTGTGAAGATGGCTGATTTTTAATGAATTTCAACAGATTATGAGCACTCTGACAGAAAAGAGTCCAATAGGGCTCTTGGGGGGGGTTTCTCTCTTTTTAGACTTTGAACTGTCTATTCTCTCTGTTTTGTGTATCGCCATGAAAATTGAGAGGGTTGTTAAGCAAGCGTTTCTGAGTTCAGGACTATACGTTTTGTCAGATTTTGTTTTGAAATGAGCTTATGGGAAGCATCAGAATGTCATGAGGGGTATTTTCAATTTAACATTGCAGAATGTGAAAAATCCACGCTGACTATAGTATACAGCCACTCTAGTGGCTGTAAAATTTAGGGCATGGTCCTTAGCAGCTGTAATTTCTCAGCATTCTGGAGCTTGAGTGAACACAGAAAGCCCTTAAATACTTTAAGCCAAAGTTGTTTCTTTTCTTTTCTTTTTGGTTAACTGAATGCAGATCCGCACAATACATTTAAAGCACATCCAACTTGCATTTAATCTGCATGACTTCCCCCAAAGAATCCTGGAAAGTGTAGTTTGTGAAGGGTGCTGAGAAGTTATAGTTTATTTTATTTATTTATTTATTATTTGATTTATATCCCACCCTTCCTCCCAGCAGGAGCCCAGGGTGGCAAACAGAAATGCTAAAAACACTTTAAAACATCATAAAAGTTCCCACCACTCTTAACAAATGACAGTTCCCATGATTCTGTGGTGATTCATGTGATTCAAATGTGTGTTGAAAGTACTTTAAATGCATGATATGGATCTGCCCTAAATATTATAGTTTGTACTCAAATAGGTTGTTTCAGAATTATGCTGAATTTGTTTATTAAATTTATATCCCACCCTTCCTCCCAACAGTAGCCTAGGTTGACAAACAAAACTCTAAAACATCTTAAAAACAGACTTTAAAATATATTAAAACAAAACATCTTTAAAAAAATAGTAAAACAAAACATCTTTAAAATAGGTTTTTTTAAAAAGCTTTAAAAACATCTTTAAAAGCATGTTGAATGCTTAAAAAGGAATGCTGATAGGTAGAAGGTATGATCTCACCCCACCCTCCACATTCAGTTTTCCCAGTTGTAATAGCTGTACAGTCTCAAAACAAAAGAAGAGTGGGTTGCTAATGTATTCATGCCGCTGATACATTTTTAATTTATAATCCTAAAATCTGGAGAGAAATTCAAACAGAGAGAATCTCATCAGCATCTCTGCTTTACTATTGAGTCAGCCCTGATAATTCATGCTTCCACAGCTGTTGTATTAGCATTCCAAAGTAACTTTTTCATCTCCTTCCATTTTCCTTCAATGCAGTTTCAGCATAACTGAACATTAAGGGACTCAAAATTTTATTTTAATTTTTTTGCATTTCTTGACCAGATTAATGAATATATGCCCTAGGCTGAAGAATTAGATGTAGGTCAAGGTTAAGATATTTACAGTGACCCATTTTCACTAATTAGAAACAAAAACAAATCATGCTAGTGCTGGGTTGGGTATGGATGCCTCCAAATATTCCATGATTGATATTTTCAGCTTTGTTAACCAGTAAACTTATTTATGCCATGTTTCTATTATGGTAGTGATGGTGGTGGTGCTGTCCATTGCTGCCCCTCCACTGACTGAAGGCTCTCGGATTCAGCAGAGGCTTCCCTCGGTGGAATGATGAAGGAGACTATATTTTTCCAATGAACCTTCACCTGCAGCACCACATGCCACTTCCCACACTGTTCTGAAGGGTTTCCAAGCACATTTGGGAGGAAATGGGTGCTACAGGATGAAAATGGCTTTTCATCAAAAATCACCTTCATTACCCATTCTACTGACAGAAACCTCTGTTGGACCAAAAAGCCTTCCATCATCAGAATGGCACAACTTCATACAACTGACTGTTACTATTATTACTGTTATCACTGTTATATTGTAGCCAGGTTAATCTTTCACACTAAAAGAGGGGCTCGGTTGCTGTTTAATATGTTATAGGAGGTGGCTTCATTTCCCCCATTTTAAAGGATAAGGGCATAGCTCAGGTGGTAGAGTCTTTGTTTTACTTGCAGAAAAGTCCAGTTTGATACCTTATACAAGAATTTCAAATAGCAGGAACAGGAAGAGCTGACACCCTGATCAGAGTCGGAGCATAAAGTACTGGGCTAGATGGACCAGGGATCTGAGAAAGCAGTTTCATATGACGGGATCAGAGAAATATGATAACCCAAGCAAATAAAGTAGCCAAATTCATGGAGCAAACATAGGAAACAGAGACTATAAAATATAAAAGAACATCCCTTCCAACACGTTGATCCTTCTCTCTTATCTCCGTATGTGTCTAGACTACTCCTCCGCCCTTCTTCAACATTTACAATCCTCCCTTAACCTCACTATTAGTGCAACCCTTTTCTACCTCCATGTACATGCAACTCCATTCGCCCTCTCTTCTGAGTATTCCAAAGACCAAACCAGTCCCTTGTAACCCACTCATTCATAATTAAAATGAAGGAGGGAGAAATCAAGCTGCTGTTCAGAATGAAGTGTAGGTCAATTGTTCTTAAAAGTCAGGAGACTTTAACTCTAATTATGTCTCTTGCATGGATCCAGTATTCTTTAAACAGCTGAAATTCAAAACACATGTTAAATGTCTGGGCAGTCATATTATAAGAGATATGCTTTTCCCAGTGACATCACCATGTCCACTATGTTCATACAGAGCTGCCTTATCAGACTTTAGTCTACCCAAGTGGCTAATGGCTACTCCAGACTTTCAGCAAGGTCACAGGCAGAAAACTTTCCCATCCCTGGTATTTGAGACACTTGAATGGGAAATGCCAATGACTAAAACTGGGGACTTATGCATTTTAAACATGAAGTCCAACACTGAACCCTTGGCCCTCCTAATCTGTGGATTCTCTGTATAGGAAACAAGCCCTGAAGACAGATCAACATCATGTTCTTGTCACATGTGGGCCTGTGGGAGATTGGCATGGGCTGAATTATTTATTCAACTCATGTTGCACAACTAAAATATACTAAAGTAGGATATTCAATCTCTTAAAAAGAGAGACTCAACAGTGGGCAGGCTAGGACAGAGCTGATGATAACAGGCTATTAAAGGCTATTCACTATTTACCACAAAGCTAATATAACCAAGAATTCCACTGAAGCAGATTCCCTGGGAGAAGCATATCTGGTCAAAATAATAATAAACACAATCAAATTATTAGCAGTTTGATAGCATTTCCAATATTGATGCTAATGCACTATACGGTAAATATATTTAGTCTTCATTGTGTCTGGATGCCATTTTGGAAAGAAAGTCAATTAATTTTAAAAATATTTTATCTGCATCAACTGTTCATTGTTCATTTTTTTGCATTTCTTTACTATTTTTTCATCTTTAGTAGCAACCATCAAAGCATAATTACAGATGCCACATATAAGACGATTTTTCAGGTTCAGGTTAGGTTTATACTTCTACAATATGGAACTGTCTAATTAAGACACAAATGGAAAATGATGAAGGAAAGACTATGGCAAAATATTTTAACTGATTAATTTAGACATATGGTTATTTTTATGAGCTCTCTGCAATACAGAAACCTAAAGCAAATGCTAACCATGATCCAATGCCCTATTTTTAAATTAATTAATTAATTTTTCAACAGGAATTTCAGCAGCGTTTGGAATTAAGGTGTCTCAGAACATTCAGTGCTGGTAAGATCTACAGATCCTCTTGGGTGTTAACACTGGCAGAGGAGGCCCTGTTGGTAGTTTTACAATTCTTGGAAGTTTTGTGCTGGACAAGGACAGGGCATTCTCTGTGGTCCGTAAGCAGTGTAATTCCCTTCCCCAGAGATGCCTCTGGCACCTTCAATGTATAGGTTTTATCATGTGCTGAAATGTACTTCTTTACCCTGTTCTTTGAGACTTAAAATATATATTTTAGGAACTATCCTATTCTTCCGATTGTAGATTGTTTTAATTGATTTTAATCTTGTTCATTCTTGTAAACCACCTGGGACATTATGATGAAGGGCAGATAAGAAATCCAAATCATCATCATCATTTACTCATATAGCACAATAAAGGGGCAGTATTGAGCTGGTAGACACCTGACATGGTAAAACCACTCCAGACTGCAGTGGATCACAGTATTTAATGTGTTTAAATACTATGTTTAAACAAGAAGAAAAGAAAAGAAAACTTTCTGCAATTAGAAAATCAGAGCATCATTTAAAAAAAGTCTGGATTAGAACATTTCTCCAATGCTATCTCTGTATTTGGGGAATGCTTGAGCAAATTGTCCTATGGTGAGTCCCCTCCTCCATCAGTAGGGCCTGGCAAGCTTACATGGTGCCAACAGTGGCAGACAGCAGCACTGTAAGCAGTGCCAGGCAATTAGGTCTAGACAACATATTTATTTTCCACAAAGCCCCCCAGTGTTTTGCTATTCTAGGGCATAGTGAGAAATTAAAATGCCAGCTATACCCAGCTGCCTAGTGTTGCTCAGAGCAACAGGCTAGGAGCCCCCAAGGCAGGCTTCATTGGTGGACCTTTCTAGGGTCCTGGCACCCTGGCAGCTATCTAAGGCTGCCATGTGCAGAAATCCTATCCCATCTTTTCTTCTGATGTTCTAATTTCCTGCCTGCAGGGAAGGTTTTTTGTGTGTGCAGGAATATTCAAAAATCCAATTACCAGTTCAAGTCCACTTAACCACTTTAGGACTACATGCTGCATTGTGTTTCATATGTCGATCTTCATACATGATAAACAAGAAGCATCCAGTGGAAATAACAAAACAGAAGAACCAATCTCAAAGATGCTGATGTTGATAGTAATGTATTTTTTATTAGTGCCCAACAGGTTTTGGCCCTAACAAGATTTCCTCATAGGCTTTTATGTTTCTTTGTGAATAGCTCAAATGCATCAATGCAAAAACAACTGCATGGCAACTGCAAGATACAGATCTGGCAAAGTGAAGTAGTAAAGGATTATTTGAGTGTAACACCTAGCCACTGAAAGTGGAACAGGCACACGTATCCCCTTGCCATCCGTCTCCCCCTTCCCAAGTATTTGGATGAAGACCTGAATAGGGCTTCTCTTACATATATTCATTCATTCATTTCACTTACGTATCACATTTCCTCAAAGGGGCTCAAGGTGGTATACATGGTTCTTCCCCTACCAATCTTTCTTCATAACAGCCCTATGAAATAGGCAGTGACCATCCCAAGGTCACCCCGTGAACTTCATGGCTGAGTGGTTATCTATCCTTTTTCAAGAGGGCCAATAGAAAGCAAGACTTACCAAACACTTTTTTCACACAGTTTTCTTAATAATTCATCACACTATCATTTCTTTTTAAAAATGGAACTAGATCTATCAGTTCAGTTTATATTAATCCTGGTCTTTCAATCCTTAGCTCAAAAACCTGACATTTAAACTACACAAGCAATGGGATAAGTAGGCAAACTGTTGAAAAACCTAGCTCCTAGTCTAATGATTCATTAGCAGAGCACATGGTATTGATGCTATTACAAACTGTTAAGGGAATTATATGTGAAAAACACATTACCACTCACTGAAGAATGTTTAAGTGACAGTCAATCCATCAAGTTTCTTAGTGGTTTGACAATCTGTCTTTTCTCACACAAACAATAAAAACCAATAATAAAATTAACAATAAAACAATGGCAATACATCATAAAACAGCAAGGAGCCAAGGATAAATGAATAATAGTCATCACTGGAGCTTCTCTAGTCACCTGTAACTAGCAGCTGAGATAGAAAGCAAAATGAGTAAAGAGATCTTTAAGCACCTAAATACTTTGCAAGTACAATAAGATATCAGCATTAATGTATAGCCAGAATGAAAGCAAAACATCATAATTCAATACTACTAAGAAAGTCACTGTGAAATGTACAGGTCATCAGAATATATAAAGCACAGAGAGAGAGAGAGAGAACTTTTAGCATTCATCTCCTTATTTCTTTGGGCATTTGAACAACTATACTGAAAAAAGAGTATTCCCGCTGGCATCCTCAAATAATATAAAATGGTACTGATTTCAATATTATTAAAGGGGGTGGCTAAAAGACATTTTAATTGTTGAGACACTGTTCATGAGTCTTTTGCTGTCATCAAAGTTTCCAGCTTTGAAATTCTAACACAACACAAAACCAAGGAGACATATGGGCAAGATCAGTACACATAAGATTGTTTTAAGTATGTGTCTGACAATGTAGAGCCTGAATTTGTCATATAGAACAGACATTTGAAAACAGGTACACTCATTGAAGAGCTGTGACTGGCTGTGACCCTCTTTTGGGTTTGTATCAGTGTGATGTATAAACATACCCTGTATCTTTCTGAGAGTGTTATCAATTTACAGGATTCATTTTCTTACTACTGTTTGGAAATTCATAGTTGAAAATCGCTTCAGTTGGAACTCCAGAGGCTAATGCAGTCCTCCAGTATACTAAATCAGGGAGATGTTTAAAAAAAGGAAGTAAAAACATAATCTTTTTGCTGGACGACACCCACAGCTGTTTAATGTATAAGTTATTCTCCTGGACTTTGCAGAGATGGAGTTGTCATAAATGGCACTTAGAGCCAAACTGCACATGGCATTATTCACATTTTTTATAAACTGCTTAATCTGGCCATTTTTATTTGTGACAGGTACCAGTTGCAAGGCCCTGATCCACAAGATGCTCTCCATCCAGTTTTCTTCTGATAATTGGCCTGTCTGTGGCTGCAATTTCCCACTGAAGATTCTTGTTGCAATAAGAAGTACACTGAAGTAGCAGTCACAGAGGAGACCATTTTCAACAGAAAACTGGTGTGGATGCCAATCCAGATTTGGAACACATTCTGGATTGGAGCTCTGCAATTGCTTTTTCTCTGAAATTAAAGCGGTCATGTTAAGTGTAAATAATGTAATGGGTAGGGAGGCAGCCATTTCTATTCCATCCTGTGTTCGTTGAAACAGAGCTGTTTCCATTCCACTACAGTTCAGCTTCTGTAATTAATTATATTATTAATGTAAATTCATTTCAATGGAAGGCAAATGTCAGTAGCAATGTAGAAAATAACATAATTACATAATGTTTGTGAACTAAAAAAAACAATGACAGCAAATAACACTCACATTCACCTGTGTGATTTCCATTCCTAACCACTGTTGAACATGCAGATTGTGGCCATTTCCAGCCCCATTTCCGTTTCTGACAGCATTCTCTGTTTGATCCTTAAAAACCTTAAGAAAACATGATTTTTAAAAATAAAAAACCATTGATATTGTTCAGTCTTGCTGTGTTTTACAAAATGGCTTGGTGATCTTACTGATCTTTGACCCAGAACTAAGTGTTCTCAGTTTGTCTATGCTTGCATTGATGTCATCAGTTCTCAGTAGATCACCATGCATTTTGCATGAAAAAAGAGGCTTCATAGAGAGATACTTTGAATTGCATCCCATTGACCAAACATGCTTGACCAAGTATCCCTCCCTCTGCACCATATGGTATGGCAAAATTAATGCGAGATTAATAATTGGAGAGCTGGAAGGACTTGGTACTTTCTATTTGCTTTTTGTAAAAAAAAACAAGCATGCAATGCTTTCTTTTTCAATTTCAACTTGAATTAATTTTTCAATTATTATGTAAGAACTGGGGGGGGATCACTTTGCTTCCTAGGTTTGCCATATCAACTGCAGGGCTCTTTCGCCACAGCCGCACCAGGCATTTATTCCCCTTTAAACAGTCATGGCTTCCCCCCAAGAATCCTAGGAAGTGTAGTTTGTGAAGGGTGCTGAGTGATATTAAGAGAGTCTTTCCCCTTGATAGAGCTGCAATGGCCAGAGTGATGTAACAGTTAGCCCCTCTTCCCAGAGAATTCTGGGGACTGGAGCTCTGTGAGGGGAATAGGGCATCTCCTAACAACTCTCAGCACTTCACAAACAACACTTCCCAGGATTCTTTGGGGGAAGCCATGACTGTTTAAAGTGGAACAAATGTCTGGTGTGAATGTAGCCTTAGATAAATTGTTGTTTTTTTGTTTTTGTTTTTTACAATCTTCTTCATAGAATCAGAGAATAGTAGAGTTGGAAGGGGCCTAGAAGGGCATCAAGTCCAACCCCCTGCTCAATGCAGGAACCCAAATCAAAGCATTCCTGACAGATGGCTGTCCAGCTGCCTATTGAATGCCTCCAGTGTCAGAGAGCCCACTACCTCTCCAGGCAATTGGTTCCATTGTCGTATGGCTCTAACAGTTAGGAAGTTTTTCCTGATGTCCAGTCAAAATCTGGCTTCCTGCAACTTAAGCCCATTATTCCATGTCCTGCAGTCTGGGACGATCAAGAAGAGATCCTGGCCCTCCTGACTATAACAACCTTTCATGTACTTGAAGAGTGTTATCATATCTCCCCTCAGTCTTCTCTTCTCCAGACTAAACATGCCCAGTTCTTTCAGTCTCTCCTCATGGGATTTTGTTTCCAGTCCCCTGATCATCACGCAATTTGGAAACTATACTTCTGTTAATGCAGCCTAATATAGCATTTGCCTTTTTTGCAGCCACATTGCACTGTTGGCTCATATTCAGCTTGTGATCAACGCCAATTCCATGATCCTTCTCACATGTTATATTTGCTGAGCCAAGTATCACCCATCTTATAACTGTGCATTTGGTTTCTTTTTCCTAAGTGTAGAACTTTGCAGTCTGTATCCTGGTCTTAGTTTTCACTGTGGTAAGTAAATCTGTCTCTGGATTGTTCCACTTCAAACTGCAGGTGGAAGAGCGCATGATGGAATGGCCCTTCAAAGAAAAAATGGCAACCTAAATCTATGTCCATAGAAAACTCATATGTGAGGGGGAAAGCCTAAGCTACAACATTAGCATTAGTACTTGTATTTTGCTATGTTCTTATAGAAAAGAATATCCTGAGGTTCTTGATGGAACAATTGCAGACTGATAGTGCCACTTTGTTTAGCTGTAAAGAAATGAGACATGCAGGTTTTAGACATCAGACAAGTCAAAGTGGATCTGTAGCAAAATGTTTCAGAATGGAGTTCCCCTATTCAGTATATTCCACGACCACTGAACATGCTCAGTCATCATTGGGCTTTCCATACCTAAGAGGGTTTTTCCCCTCCCAAGTATTTTATTTTTTCTTTTGGCATATTTCACAGTTCCCAAAACTCTTGCTGATACCTGCCTCCTGTGTGTGGGTAGTGCCACTCTGGCTACATAAGCAACAGCACTCACAGTCTGAACAATGGAAATAGAGGGAAGAGAATGACTTCACATGAAGATTACTGTGGAAAAGAAGGAAGGGAAGGTAACCCAGCTGGATCCTTTTTTCTGTCACTTCCTCACACTGGCTAATGTGATGTAATATATCCAATTCATTCTTAATAATTTCAGTGTCCTCCTTTTTCTTTATGTTATCAGAAATATATCATTCAAGACAGTCAGCAAAAAAAAATTGGAGCAAAGTGGGTTGCTCTTGTGCAACTGGACTTTCCTCTCCTTCCCTTGAACACCCCTCAAAAACTACTCTGGAGAGTCCCTCAACCCCCTGGAGCTGGTTCGGAGGGCATACAGGGGTGACAGGAGAGGAAGAGAGAGTCCCATTGTGCTAGCAGAGCTGCAGCATTGGATACAACCCAATATTCCCAAGAAGGAGCATTGGTCAATTCTTTTTTTTTAGTATAAAAGTCTGTCTTTCTGGTCATCTTTTCTTTAGTTTAATTAGTGCCTCACCTACATTTCTATGAGTACCTATTTTCCAGTTTTTTTATAATTTCACATTTTTTACTAACACTAGGTATTCAACTAAACTAAATAAAATGCATTTTTCTAGGAAGGAGTGGGAGACTCATAAATATGCATGCCTCTGAAGAGGTTGGGCTTGCAGGTCTGGCTACCACAAGTGCTGATAAGGTGTGAAGAGCTGCAGTTTTCAGTCAGCTGACTTCCAGCAGCATCTACCACTGTCGTGTGGTAGATACAATACAAATTCACTTGCACACCACTGACATAACATACATCATGTAACATCTTTTTAAATGCATTTACCTGCTTGCATATCGTCAGAAATGCTACCTCTCATAAAGTCATCCTGAAGCAAAGTAGACGGCACACAGTTTTGAACCAAGGAGAATTAGTGTAGCATAAAAATACAGGACATTTGTGCCAGATGGCATGACTGTATCGGGGGAAATTCTGGCACCAGAAATGACAAGGTGAAGGCTGCCTGCCAGGAGGAGTGATGAGTCTGGTGTTCTATAGGAGACAGGCAAAGAAGGGAGGAAAAGCAAGGTCAAGGAAATAGTCTGATTTGATGAAGGGGGGGCATCATAAATAAGAGGAAAGTGGCCATAATGTTGACTTTCAGGCAATTATGTACGTGTGGAATGAGGAACCTGTGGCCCCTAAGATGTAGTTTGACTACAACTGCCATAATCCTTGACAAATGGATGCTTTTTGGGGCTGATGAGAATTGGAGACCAACAACATGTGGAGGGCCAAAGAGGTTCCCCATCCATGATATACATCAATGTATATACAAATTAGGAAAATAGTATTTTCTTTTTTCCCTGAAGGGGTGAAAATGTAGAATAGGCACAAAGGATAGTGTTAAACCATACAGAGTTAGATGGTCTGATTTAGTATACACTTCCTAATTCACACTGTGTTAAAGCTGAGAAAATGCAATTCTTTCCCTATGTAGAGAGGCAGTTGTTACTAATTAAAAGTGCCCATCACATTACTTGCAACAGCAAATACACAATTTCCTGATTTGTGTACCCACAGTAAAATAGAAACATATATAATCTTCTCATACAGTTGGATGCATGGATATAATAAATGTGCGTTTTACCTTACATTCTTATAGGGAACAGTATGTAAAGCACTCCTGTACTCCTATACAAAGAACAACAAAAAAAGATATACATTTGTCTCACACATTTGATTCAAAAGGACCCAATATCGTTTTTAAAAACCCTTAAAATATACTGTAAGATGTACAAACGTAAAATGTGTGCAGTGACCTCTACATTCTTGGTGCCAGCTTAACCTAGCCATCAAAAGAAAGATTCAGCAGAGATCATTCAAAGATTGATTTCAATGTGGTCACATTGTAATGTGTAAGGAAATCTTTGACAACTTCCATTACTATGATGTGTTTTATAAATTTGCTCTTTGATAAATAGCTCCCATACTATATCTTTGTGAGGACATTGAGTGACACTGTGCCCCTTATGCCATGGCCATTTCCTCTCAGAAAGCACAAGGGGCATATCTTCCACTAGATGACAAAGAAACAGTCTATTTAAAGAGGTTCCATAAGGTCAGGGTAATTGTAAAAGGCTTTTTTTAAAAAAAATGCCCATAAAAAGACCTACTGTGTGAGCAAGACAAGAGAGGTATTGTGTATATTTATAAAAATTATGCCTTTGAAACCCATATAAAGGCCTATATGATGTAAAAACCATTGTCTATCATAAAGTGGGGGCTTAATTAACCAGTTGTGTGTTATTAAGTCTACTTAATTCAGACCTCACATTCATCACAGCTCCATTAGATATACTGTATATGAATGGAATGTGGGGGTCAAATTCTGCCCTTGATAGCTGCTTTCAACTCCCACTGGCTTTTGCATGAACTGTGCACATATAGATGAGTTCAGAAATTGAATCTTAGCAACCATCACCAATCCTTTTTTCAGGCTCAGATTGAACATCTGGAAAGTCAGCAGTCTGAACCAGCAGCAGCTGTAATCATGACTTTGCACAATTGTTTAGAGAGCCAGGTTCAAAGGGAATCAGCTTAGGTCCTTTAAAGGAGCTATTAAAATGATAAATCACAGATTTTTAATAGAAAGCATGGAGGGTGGTGGGAAATGTTGACTATAGAGAGGTTAGTGAGAGGACAGACAATCAGGAGGCTCTGGATGCCATATGGATCATGGCCTACACAGATTGGATTCTCCCTGCCGCTCCTGCTGCAACATCAAATCGGAGGATACAATCCATACCATGCAAGCTGTGGCAAATATGGAAGCGTTGGATGATCCCATGAATGTGTTTTACTCAAAGTCACACTGCTTCATGATATCTATAGTTTACAGGGTATCACACTACTGTAAATAAGGAACATATGTGGAATAAACTGAAGGCTGTTGCTGCCAAGGTTGTGGTCCTTTCTACTGCCACACAGAATGACGTTTTTCAGGTACAGGGTAGCAGGAACAGAAGGCTTTATCCACAACAGATAGGCATTAGTATCCACAAAGGCCAACATGCCATTCTCACTCACAGTCAAATATGTTCATACTGCAATCCCTGTGCATGCTTGCTTGGCAGTAAGGTCATTGAGCATTGTGAAATTTAGGCTATGTACATGTTTGCAGTTATGTCATCTCTACCTTTGTTTTGTGAATCTGGGTGCACATGACACTAGCTATGTTCTGCTCCTTTCTTCTCCAAAAACTCAGAATTTTGTGTTTTGGTGCATTTTTCCTCCAAGCCAACATAACTTCAACTTGAAAACTGGTTGATTGATCAAGCATTGCAACTCCAAGGTGTGCACAATGGGAACACTTTGCTGGGTGTGGTCCTAGATCTCTGATGTCAGCAAGGGGGAGTTAAGCAGGAAGAGATGGTGCAGATGGAAACATTCAGAGACAGGAATTCCTAGGCAGGCTCCTGTAACAGCTGGGTACAGTTAGGGTTAATGGAAGTTCGGGGCTTGATTAACCCAATAATGCTACTGTTTGCATTTGCTCTAATCTCACAGGGTAAGAAATTGGGGAGCCTGCACAATGACCAAAAGCTGTTTTACACGAGCCTTCAACACATCAGAAACACCCTGTTTACTATTTCTTCTTGATAGCGATGTGCAGAGGCAGTGATTCCTATAGAGGCTCCCATAGGCTGGGTGCAGTTACGCTTAATGGAAGTGAAGAGGGGAAGCAGAGCTTCCAGATTACAACAGGTGTGGAGGTGGAGGTGGAGAGATGAAAGCTTCACCAGTAGGAGTTGGGGTGGGTAGGGGAGTGGGGAAACCAGGGACAGACAATGGGCTCGTGGAAATGCATCACTAAGGTAGTGTTGTGGCCCAGGACTTGCACAACTGAACTTTAACGCAGTGAGAAAAAACATTTACGCTTGTAATGTGTACATAGCCTTACTTACAAGTAAACATGCATTGGACTGTGTTATATGTGTAACAATAATAATAATAATAATAATAAATTTTATTTTTCAGTCGCCTATCTGTCCGGGTTAGGGACACTCTAGGCGACGAACAACAAGAATAAAAACAATACATATATATATCAATATAACCAAATTTTAAGCTAAAAAACCATCCTTTAGTTCATTATAACATAGAATTAATCTGTCCCAATCTTGTAGGCCTGCCTGAATAGCCAGGTCTTTAAGGCTCGGTGATAGCTGGACAAGGAGGGAGCATGTCTGAGATCAAAAGGGAGAGAGTTCCAGAGGGTGGGGGCCACAACAGAGAATGCCCTCTCTCTGGTCCGCACCAGCCTAGCTGTTCTCACCAGTGGGACCGAGAGAAGGTCTTGCGAGGCTGATCTTGTCAGGCGGCACAATCGGTGATTCTGGAGGCGTTCCTTCAAATATACTGGGCCGAAACCGTATAGGGTTTTAAAGGTCAACACCAACACCTTGAATTGGGCCCAGTAGACAACTGGTAGCCAGTGAAGATCTAATAACACTGCGGTGATATGATCCCAGCGACGGCTATGCGTAATCAAGTGTGCCGCCGCATTCTGTACCAGCTGTAATTTCCAGACCGTTTTCAAGGGTAACCCCACGTAGAGCGCATTGCAGTAGTCTAAGTGAGAGGAGACCAGGGCATGTATCACTTGGGGGAGCAGATGAACAGGAAGGTAGGATCGCAGTCTCCGTATCAGATGTAATTGATACCAGGCTGCCGGCTCACTGCTGTAATCTGAGCCTCCATGGACAGCTGGGAGTCAAGGATGACCCCAAGACTGCGGACCTGGTCCTTCAGGGGCAAACTTACCCCATTAAGCATCAGGTCAGTAATTCCTAATCTTCTTTTATCTCCCACAAGTAATACCTCAGTCTTGTCGGGGTTCAGCTTCAGCCTATTCTCTCCCATCCATCCACTTACGGATTCCAGGCACTTGGACATGGTGTTCACAGCCAACTCCGGTGAGGACTTAAATGAGAGATAGAGCTGAGTGTCATCTGCATATTGATGACACTGCAACCCAAAACTCCTGATGATTGCCCCCAGCGGTTTCACATAGATGTTGAATAGCATGGGAGAGAGGATAGAGCCCTGTGGCACTCCACAGTGAAGAGGCCAAGGGTCTGAAACCTCATCTCCCAATGCCACCCGTTGCTGCCTATCCGAGAGATAGGAACGGAACCACTGCAAAACAGTGCCTCCTATTCCTAATCCCTCTAGGCGATTTAAAAGGATACCGTGGTCAACGGTATCGAAAGCCACTGAGAGGTCCAGGAGGACAAGGAAGGTGTATTCACCCCTATCCAATGCCCTCCTCATATCATCTACCAGAGCGACCAAGGCTGTTTCCGTTCCATGACCAGTCCTGAAACCCGATTGGTATGGATCTAGGTAATCCGTTTCCTCCAAGTCTGTCTGTAACTGCGCAGCCACCACCCTCTCAATCACCTTGCCCAAGAATGGTAAATTAGAGACTGGGTGAAAGTTGTTTAACTCTTGGGGATCCAAGGATGGTTTTTTTAGGATGGGCTTTATTACCGCTTCCTTGAGGGCTGATGGCATTGCACCCTCTTGCAAGGATGCATTCACCACCGCCTTGATCCCTTCGCTCAGTCTCTCTTTACAGCTCATAATGAGCCATGAAAGGCAATCATCTGCTTGTGCTGTATATCCACTCAAGTAGCAACATAAAAGATGGCTAGGAAATGGAAATAATTCGACTGAAAGCAATGGAGCAAATGAGTTCCAAGTAACCTGTATGGAATCAGTGTGTTATTTTTTTTCTCCTTGCCAAGAGCACAGACCATTGGATTTTCTTGAGCAGATTGGGAAAGTGACAAGATAGGGAGAGTGTTGCTTGTGCAATGTGATCTCTTCCCATAGATCTGGTGTAGACCTGCTTTGAGGATTAAACTGTAAATATAAGAAGAATTATATGAGAAAATCAATGCTAAATCTTAGATATTTGATTTGGTAATTGCAATTCTGACTGACTTAGATTTATGCCAGATATAATTCAAATTCCTTGTGTTTGTTTTTTTAAAAAACCTGCTCCACCACAACAAACACATGATGAACTTTACCAAAGGGGCCAATTATCATTTAAATCTGAAGAAATAGGGCTTACATAATAATGTAGTGTGTTCTTTTTTTTCCATGTTACTTACTGCATCTATTTTGTGCTGTGATTTAATGCTCTTTGCCACTGTCATTTCATTAATTTTAGTCAGCCTTATTAATCTTCCAAGAAACATCTTGATGTTGTGTGGGCCTGCAACTTCAGTGAATACAATAGATTTCTTGTCAGCTGGCCTTCACTAACAGTTTTTCTCAGTGGAAATCATGTGATTATGTCCTTGAATTCATAATTATTTTCTTGCCTATAACATCATTATATAACCTCAATCCTTGCATTTATCTTTGTTTAAATAAAATCCTGAGCCTTATCACACTTTGACTCTACTTTTGAAGATGATAGTACTAAATTCTAATGTGGACTTCACAGACATCTCAAATTGATTAGACTTGGTCTTCAGAGAGGCTTTAGTTTGCTAACATTGTCTTAAAGTGCCCTCTACTGTAGCAGCAGTGTAGAACATCAGACCGGTCCCTTTTTTATGCACTTGAATGTTTGCTCACTTCTTTGGAATGTGTGAATTCATTCTCATCATGTTAAGTACCAACCTGACCTTTCACCCAGACTTCAAAAGAAACCAAAACTGAATTTGAGGAGGAGGAAAGGTCAAAGGGATGTATATCAATTTTTTCCTTCTATTACATTTCATTTCATGTGTTTCTGCCCTTTTTGGCACTTGCAATTGAAGTGTTGGAAATATGTGATTAACAGTCTGTTCCCGTTCCAATGTGCAGGCCCAAGAGGATTAACTTTGGTTGCAGTGAAATGAACTTACTGATGGTCTCTCTGCACTGTGCGCTCTTGAGCAGAAGCCTACAGTTCTAGTTTAAGCAAACCTTGAAATCAAATTATAGCTCAAAATTAACACCCTTTATGGATCAACATTTTGATATGGCACCCAACTTATAAGAAAAGTTGATTGCACAACATACACAGTAATCTTTCTACCAAGATCTGGAGGCGCTTGTTGGAGCGATATATTCCCAATGATTTCTCATTCTTTATTAAATATACAGAAAATGAGAAAGAGCTAAGTTTGTTCTGTACTAGGGTGGCCATGTGCCCTACTTTACAGTGGACAGTCCTCTATTTGAAAGGCTGTCAGAGGATAGTCCACTATTTTATGTAGTTATCTATTTGAAGGACTGTCTAGCCCAAATCCAGTTTAAGTTAAAGAACTCTAAGACAGGGGAGCAGGGCCCTTGAAGTTGCCCATTAGCAATTAGCACCTGGTAGGGATGTCAGAGAATTCCATCAGAAATGGAAATGGGACTTCAAATTGCCACAATTCACATGTACATCCAATGTTAGGGATGGAAATCGTGGAATACAAATGGTCTGCAATGTTTTTGGTCTGCAAACATTATGTAAATAATTATGTTATTGCCCCCAAAGAAGACTTAGGAGACCGAAGATTGGATGAATGTTATATTTATTAAAATATAAAACAGTTTGGAGACCTGCAGACCAAACCTATTTAAACCAAATTAACCAAAATTCCAACGGAATGGGCAGGTGAGGATAAGATCTCTGTCTGGTAGGGAAGCACCCCTCCTGGCCCTTGAGCACGTAATTCAGCCAAAGGCTGTGACTCCCCAGCAAAGGATGAGGAAGAAATTCCTCCCTCCTTGCTGAGTGAACCAAGGGCATGTACCAACCTATGCACCAGGGCCTCACTTTACTGGCACTGGCATTCACCCTAATGGCAAGTCAGGTCATGAGGGCACCTCCCAGTTCTTCACCAGGCATAAAGCATTGGCAATTCCCTGAAAGGTACCCCTTAACTCCAAAATACCTCAGTAGAACTCCAGTTTCCGCTCAACTTCTTCACCTGCCCCAACTCCATGCTGCAAGGCAAGCACCCAACACCTGCAGAAGCCAATTGAATTAGAACCCTCGGAGTATGAAATAGGAAAAACAAGAAGGATCCTTAAAAGCAGAATCAGCGAAAGAAAAAATCCTACTCAGCCCCTCAGCAGCGACTGGCAAAGCCCATACAATAAGTTGGGAGGGAGGGAGATGGCTGCAACAAAGCACAAAAAAGGAGAGGCAGGAGCGGAGCCAGTTTATAAACCTCAGCTCAGCCCCTTGCCATAGGCTGTAACCCCACACACACATGATCCACCAAATGTTCCCTCCCCCTGGAAGGGATCCTCCCAAGTCACCTTTGCATGGATGGGAGGGAGAAAAACATGCCCCGCTGAAGACGGGAATAGTATTTTCTGCATTGTTTTTATTTCCCTTCCATTGAAATGCATTGAAATTAATTACATAATTAATTACAGCAGTTTAGCAGATAGCAAGACAAGTAGCGTAGGTTTAAGTGGAAGCCAAACTATGGTGGAAGGTAAACAGTGCTGATCGCAATGAACATAGGATATGATGGAAATCACTGCCTCCTTGCATCCCTAGTACCTGGACAGCAGCCATAGCATTCATATAGGTAATCTGATCACCCAGTGTGGTAAGGTGCACTGTATTCCTATTAGGGATAGAATCTGCAGCCGCTGGAGATTCGCCACCAATCTGCCACTCCCCACCACCCTCTGCCACCATGGAGAAGACAGGCTGTTGGAATTAAGTGGATTATTTTGCCCATCTAAGTCTGCAGACTGTCACTTGCCCCACAGTGTGGTGTCTCTTTTCCTGTTCCCCTTCCGCAGGGAGGCTGTGTCTGAGGCCTCTGCTGTATTGTTTGGCTGGGGGCAGCTCCTCTTCTGCCTTCTCTCCTACCTCCTCCTTCTCTGTGGTGGCTGAGCAGTGGCAGAGGAGGACAAATTCACAGCAGGTGGATTCCATCCCTAATTCTTATTCAGTTATAGTCATTATTTCTAAATTTGCATCTATATAGATAAAATTGGCACATGCAACTATTACGCAACTCCATATCCTCATTTGTTCTCTTTTTTTTTTTGGTAAAGCATACATTTCTTCTTTTTAGGGGATGCATAAGTGGCCAGTTCTACACTGTACCAAAATCCAAATGCTGCTTCCAAAGACATATGAAAACACATTAAATTTGCATAGATGTATTGAATTTAACATAATTATTGCCACACCTGAAAATCTGGCAGTAGAAAGAAATGATGAATTGTTTATCTAATTGTTTGCTGCTGCTGTAGTTGTGGAAGCTCCTCAGAGAAATGAGTTCACTCTACTTGAATGCATCAGATTAAGAGCTACACTGTCACAGTACTTTTAAGATTATAGTAGACAGACATCTGAATGTTTTATCTAATGGATGGATGCTCAAAAACGTTTCACTGTCCTCTTGGCCTTGCTGACCCTTCCTGCAACAGAATTTACCTTTCACAGTGTATTTACTTTTCACAATGCCAGCCGACAGGAGGTAGTGAAAAGGCCTCTGAAAAAGCAGGGAGTGTATTGGAAATGCAAGCCGCCTTGCCACAGTCACGGTCCCATGAGAAACAGTACACAGAGCCTTTGCTTCCAGGCTTTATATGCCATCTTTTCCCCCTCAAAATCTTATCGGCAGTGACAGCTCAGCAACATCTCAGAGAAGCCAGAATTTCAGCAGAACCAATTTGCTACCTCTTGAACCTAAATCTCCTTTTCTCTTCCATCTATCCATGCCTTACTCCCACCACTCCTAAGTTCTCTATTTCCATCTGTAATAATAATACATAGCATTTATCTGATGCCTTACAGACTTCAAAATACTTGACACATTCTCTCGTCAAATTTTTACAGTTCTATTTGGTCAGTTGGTATTATTAACCCCATATTGCAAATTGCAGGAATAAGGCAGAAAGAAGTGGCTTGCTCAAGACTAATTCAGGGGTCACCCATGGGCACCATGGCACCTGCAAAGGCCTCCAATGGTGCCCCCAGCAGGTAGCCCAGAATCTGAACTTTCATTGTTTTAAACAAGCAAATCTCTAGCCCACCTAGAGAGAAAGATATGGAGCAAAATGTGTAGGCACCCTTCTAAGCTCTTTCTGTGAAATGAGCCAGCCTGGCTGCTCAGGCCTGTCAGTGTTGTTAGCCAATAAGTGAAGTCAGAGCTGTGATTGATAAGTGAGTTGTTCGATGGCCTAGGCTTTGGTTTTGGATTGGTATTGGGGGGAAAACAGGGTTATTGTGTCTTTAACAGCTGTATGAGAGGCAGAAATTCAACAGGTCAAGCCTTTTCTCGTATGGAGATACAATTATGTGAAAAGCTTTACCATGACTACTCTCTAATTTTGTGTTATGACACATCCCCATGGCATTCATGTTGTGACTGGTGCCCCCATCTGTCAAAAATAGATATGCATCCTCTGGTTCAAAAAGGTTGGTGACCTCTGGGCTAATTAATTAGTTTTGTCCTTTCTTGGGGCACTAACATAACTAGAACCACAACAAAAGCACAACCCCCACACACAAAAACCCCTCTAAAAACCTGTCAAACCAAATGCTTCACAGTGTTGAGTGTGTACACAACAGTCAATGCTGCATGCATCCTACCACCTCAAACACACTTACAGAGTGTGTGAGACAGAGACTATCACCTTTCTCCAGAGTAGGGATGGTGGAGAAATTTGATTTAATTCACATTTAGAGGCGAACCTACCAAATTTGCACTTTCTGAAACAATATGCAAGCCAAAACACAGCCAACCTTCAAAATTGGCACTTCTCTGAATTTTGCAAGGCAATGTGTACAAAATGCATATACTAGGGGAAAGCGTGAATAAAGATGCACATATTCATGAAAATTACATATAAAAGCATATGATGTTAGCAGGGAAAATTGCTTGCAAAAATTGTATATTACACGAACATCACACCTAAATGCTGGTGAATTTTCATGAGGACTTTTTTTTAACAAGCTGCTGAGGAACTGAATTTAAGACTGGAAAAATGAGTCTGGAAGAATGAGAAATGGAGACAAACTGAAACCAACAGATTCACCCATCTCTTCTCCAGACACATTGGTTTTAATCTCCCAACTATTGTCTCAAACGGTTTTGCCAAGTTTTGAAGTATTTCAGAACATGATCAGGTACAATAGCTAGACAAAAGAAATGAATGCATGCTGCAGGCAAATATGGCTTCATCACAGGTAAAGGTGTGGGAGAAATTCAGTTCAGTTCACATTTTAACCTAGTTTGCACTTTCTGATACAATATGTAAACCAAAACACAGCTATCCTCTGAAATGTAAACTGGTATGAAATTTTGCAGCATACTTTCAAACCAAATGTTACGTACAAAATGTGTATATTAGGGGAAAATGTACCTCAAAATTCATATATTAATGAAAGTAACATGCAAAAATACATTATATTGGCTTGCAAAAAGAAATATCTATATTAGGAGAAATGTGTGCTAATAGGCTAATGAATTTTCCTGAGGACTTTCATTAAAAAAATTGCAAACTGATGCAGAAATGCAGAGAACTGAAATTAAGACTGGAAACTATTAGAAAGTGAGATAAACCAAAATTGATGAATTTGTCCATCCCAAATCACAGGCCTCGTGTTTCCAGCATCCTCAGACAGTGGCTAAATAATAATAATAATAATAAATTTAATTTTTGTGTCACCTATCTGGCCGAAACCACTCTAGGCGACGTACAACATTAAAGTTCAACAATACAATATAAATACATAATAAAATACAGTGCAGTCAACAATAATCATTTTAAAAGCAGCAGTACAAAACAGTTTAGGGCCATCAATAGACAGTTTTAAAACAATATAAAAAAAATTAGCCCACCCCGGGGATCCCAAAGGCCTGTCCAAAGAGCCATGTTTTCAAGGCTCGGCGAAATGTATCTAGGGAAGGGGCATGGTGAAGATCAAACGGGAGGGAGTTCCAGAGAGTGGGGGCCGCCACTGAGAATGCCCTCTCTCTAGTCCCCACCAACCTAGCTGTTTTTGTTGGTGGGACGGAGAGAAGGCCCTGTGTGGCTGATCTGGTCGGGCGGCTTAGTTGGTGTACTGGAGGTGCTCCTTCAGGTAAACTGGGCCGAGACCGTATAGGGATTTAAAGGTTAACACCAACACCTTGAATTGGGCCCGGAAAACAACTGGAAGCCAGTGTAGATGAATTAACACCGGCGTGATGTGATCACGGCGGCGGCTGTTTGTAAGCAAGCGTGCCGCCGCATTCTGCACCAGTTGTAGTTTCCGGACCGTTTTCAAGGGTAACCCCACGTACAGCGCATTGCAGTAGTCTAATTGAGAGGTGACCAGGACATGTACCACCAGTGGGAGCTGATGAATAGGGAGGTAGGGTTGCAACCTCCATATGAGGTGTAGTTGATACCAAGCTGCCCGGCTCACTGCCGAAATCTGAGCCTCCATGGACAGCTTGGAATCAAGAACAACCCTGAGGCTGAGGACCTGATCCTTCAGGGGTAATCTTACCCCATTAAGACTCAGGTCAGCAACACCCAACTTTCCCCTGTCACCCACAAGTAGCACCTCAGTCTTATCAGGATTGAGCTTCAGCCTGTTTCAGCCCCAGGACCCTGGCAGGCCCCACCAGTTCTGATGCCTGCTCTGCGTTCATCCACTCCACCCTTCCCCTTCTCAGGCCCAGCTTTGAGTGGTAGCAGCAGGAAATTGGAAAGCTGTCATTTTAAATTTCTCACAATACTCTGGAGTGATGTGGTGTTGGCTGCCTACAACTCACAGCGCTGCCATCCATTCCCTCAGTGGACTAATTGATCTCACATAGGACCCACTAATGGGTTCTTTGCTCAGGGCGTCATCAAACTTGGAGCTTGCCCTGCTATAGCGCCCCATTTTCAACTCTCTCAAAAACTCTCCATCTTTGAGTGGATCACTAAAAATGGCTATGATGTGTGTATGTCCCTGTGCGCATGAATTTCCCCCATTTTACATTGGTTCCAGGAGCTCTGCACTTGTTTGTTTAATCAGTGGCAAAGGAGTGTCAGATCAACACTGATTTCCTTGAGTACAATTTAAAATGAGTAAAGGACTGATCCTTCCCCTTTCTTCTGTCCGATTCCCCCACGGCCTACAATTTCTGGCAGTAAATCCTGTCATCTCAAATGCGTACAAATGGTTTGGTCCATTTAGAATTCATGGGACATTTTACATGGAGGGAGGGAAAGAGTGTGAAATGTTGTTTTCTCTACGGCTGCCATATAAATTATTCATCTTTCTGATTTGTCGTGCAGCTTTTACATGTAGATAAGAAGTCACCTCTCGTTTACTGTACGACATCACACAGTCTAAACAATCAAAAATGGTTGGAAACCCACAGAATAAAAAGGATGAGCTGAACATAAGTTGCATTGTGTTAGGACTACAAAAACAACACACTGCAGAGCCTCTCCGACTGAACCTTGCATGAAATTATTTATGAACACAAACTACTCACTGTGATGTGATACACCATTCCGGCAAGCAGCACACTTCTCTTTTATTTAAGGAAAGGATGAAATGGCTGTGGATTTCTGCCATGTACAGTGCAGATACTTTCTCAACTTGGGAACAGCAGAGGCATCACATTGCTGGAGACTATTGACATTAAGGAATTAGGCTGAATGAGACTGTTTAGATTGCTGGACATCTTTTTGGTCAAAAAGATGCCTAGAGATGTATATTTTTAGGACCCACCCTATATTTATGATTTTAATCTGTTTTACTTTTAATGTTGTATTTTAAATTGTTGTGACTCGCTCTGGGACCTTGGGGTCAAGGGCAGGTAATAAATCAAGATGATGATGATGATGATGATGATGATGATAGCAATAACAACAGTAACAATACATCATCATCATCCCTAGAAATCACACTCACTCCAGAAAATGGGCAACGTTGTAGTCTGGTTTTGTGGGCTGTTTCATATGCTACAGGTCCACAACCATAAAGTCTGTGAAGGGCTACACTATTGTCTTTATGTCTCTCTTTCTGTCCTTGGAGGAAGGAAGCACTTCCTTGTCTCTGGTTACAGAAACATGCATCAGAAAAAAACAAAAAAGCACTGTCTATTCTGACATTTTTTAAAGAAATATTCACTCCAATACACAAATGTGGACCTGCTTGCACAAACTGACATTAGTGTGACATGCATCCTTGGATTCAAATCAGATCACACTATTGTCACCGTATGGATTGCATTTTCACATATAGCGTGCACAAAGTCTGAAGAAGATACATGCACAGTTGGAAGACTATATATGCATCTTAACACCAGCCTGGCATCAGCATGTGGCATCACAGAAAGGCACAGACACCTGCCTTCAGCTGATTTTAACCAGTGGTCTGATCTGATGAGAGCTTGGTAGCTGGGTCTGGGAGCCACTCACAAAGCCCCCAATATAACATTGCTCCATTCTGGGAAATGTAAATTCAAATCAGGGCACTGCTGCTGCTATATGCATTACTGAAGTTGTGAAGCACTGACATAGGAGGGGGCCCATGAGAGGGTACTTTGCTGAGGACCCCCTCAAATCTGGAGCTAGTCCTGCCTAAATACTTAATGGACATGAACCAGAGAGCCTCCCAAGCTTTTTGCAGCATGCTTAGGAATGAGCATCTGCCCTTCACACACTGTGCATTCAGTAAAGAAACACTAGTGGCCAGTAGCTGACAGCATGGCAGGACAGTGCTGCTCACCTGACCTCCAGTCAGTCATGTTGCTGCTGCTTACTAAGAGGTGGAGAGGGAAGGGCGAGACAGTGGTGAGTCTGGCATGCTGCAAATGTATCTGCAGGAGTGCCAGTTTGCATTTGCACCACACCAACCTCACTGACTGGAGATTAGGTGAGCAGCAGCAGGCCACCACTGCTGATAGCAAACTAGTGAAGTCAAAACCAATACAGCAATGTAAAGCAGCTGTGTCAGTGCTGAAAGTTCTGTCTGACTCCTAATGAACCCATCCAGTTTCAGATCAAATCCTGGCTATGCTTCTTGCAAACAGCTGGTATAGCACAGTGGGGAAGAGGTACTCTGCCGCCTGTGCAGTTGTAGAAAAGCTGCATAGTCCCAAGCAGCCCAGTTGCCCCCCAGCTGGCACTTGTGGATAAGGCAGGGGCTGGCTTGTGCAGCTGTGGCAAGCTGAGCAGGCCCTAGCCAGCTGGGGAGGACTAGCCTCAGAGGGAGGCAATGGTAAACCCCCTCTGAATACTGCTTACCATGAAAACCCTTGAAGGGCAGTCTGTTTCCATTTTCATGCTTCTTGCAAGTTAGAGAAGTTGTATAAACACCAAGGTCAGATACATCTTTAATACCTGGAGAAGAAAATTAATGGACTTAAGAAAGGGAACATAAGGCAATACTAGAGTTTGTAATGATGGCCAAAATACAGAGAATATACAGTATAATGAACCACCACTACCTCTGGGGTACATGCTGAAGGTTTTGCCTTTAATTTCAATATCTATGCAAATCTTGACTAGCTTTCAAACAAGCTTCAAAGAGGAAAGAAACACACAGCCCATCGTAGAGTCACAATGTGGAGAGCAGGCCACATGACAGTGGTTATAAGGTACAGCTCTGTGATTTTAATAAATACTGTAAGGTACACCATCCATCTCAGCTCTTAACCTTTTGATCAGTCATGGAAAACGGAGTGTCTAAGGACCAGTGAGGAGCAGCAGAGCTTGAATGTTGTAATAGGTAAATGCATCACCTAGACTTTGTTTCAGCCTCTGAGTGATTGCACTGAAGGTTTAGAATACCACCTTCATTTCTCAGTCCATCATGGACTCAGAAGCAATGACTGAAGGCTACCTATAAGCTTAGTTTCTTCTTAATGCTATTCCACGCAAAGGAAGGGGACACTCAAATGAAATATCAAGGTTAAAAAATAATACAGTTGGATGTCAACAGAAAATTAAAAATGGAATTTCACTGAACCATATACACAATTGTATTTTGCTGTGTACATGCATAAGGGAGATCCACATTTGTTCATTAAAACCAGCCTTCCCCAACCTGGCATCCTCCAGATGTTTCAGACTACAACTCCCTAGCCAGCATAGCCTATGGTCAGGGATGATGGGAACTATGGCACAATGCATATGGAGGGCTCCAGACTGGGGAAGGCTGATTTAAGCCTTTTAGTAAGAATTTCACACTTTCTTTAGTCCTTCTCAGTGTGATACAATGGATGCAGTTCTTCAGCTAGGTATCTGATGTTGTTGTTGTTGCTGCTATGTGCCTTCAAGTCATTACAACTTAGATGCCTGTGCGTGAATTTGTTTTATGTGGGGAGATCGGTGCACAACAATCAACACACAGTCTTGACAGAAAAAGGCTTTGATCCAATGGCATGGATACCACGACAATTGGAAGTCTTTTATCTCCTGCAGCCTTCATCTGCCTTCACAGCCGTTGTAACATATACATTGTTATCCTCCGCCTGTTCTGCCATTGAGGACATTCTTGGATTGTTCTTTGTCTGGTTCCTCTCCCTTGACCTTACCGCCATGGGTGACCCTGCTGGGAGTACATGACTCCCAACGTCATCGCTCATAGGGTTCATTGGAACACACAAGCCCACTCAACACTACAAGGTGACGAACTCAAGAACATCTGTCATGAACCACCCTGTTCAGATCTTGTAAGTTCAGGTCTGTGGCTTCCTTTATGGAATCAATCCATCTCTTGTTTAGCCTTCCTCTTTTTCAACTCCCTTCTATTTTTCCGGCATTATTGTATTTTCTAGTGAATCATGTCTTCTCATGATGTGTCCAAAGTACGATAACCTCAGTTTCATCATTTTAGCTTCTAGTGATAGTTCTGGTTTAATTTGTTCTAACATCCAATTATTTGTCTTTTTCGCAGTCCATGGCATGGGCAAAGCTCTCCTCCAATACCACATTTCAAATGAGTTGATTTTTCTCTTATCCACTTTTTTCACTGTCCAACTTTCACATCCATACATAGAGATCAAGAATACCATGGTCTGAATGATACTGACTTTAGTGTTCAGTGATACATCTTTGCACTTGAGGACCTTTTCTAGTTCTCTCATAGCTGCCCTCCCCAGTCTTAGACTTCTTCTGATTTCTTGACTATTGACTCCATTTTGGTTAATGACTGTGCCGAGGTATTGATAACCCTTGACAAGTTCAATGTCTTCATTGTCAACTTTAAAGTTACATACATCTTCTGTTGTCATTACCTTAGTCTTCTTGACATTCAGCTGTAGTCCTGCTTTTGTGCTTTTCTCTTTGACTTTCATCAGCATTCGTTTCAAACCATTACTGGTTTCTGCTAATAGTATGGTATCATCTGCATATCTTAAATTATTGATATTTCTCCCTCCAATTTTCACACCTCCTTCATCTTGGTCCAATCCTGCTTTCCGTATAATATGTTCTGCATATAGATTAAACAAATAGGGTGATAAAATACACCCCTGTCTCACACCCTTTTCCTATTGGGAACCAATCGGTTTCTCCATATTCTGTCCTTACAATAGCCTCTTGTCCAGAGTATAGGTTGCACATCAGGACAATTAGATGCTGTGGTACCCACATTTCTTTAAAAGTATTCCATAGTTTTTCATGATTTACACAGTCAAAGGCTTTGCTGTAATCTATAAAGCACAGGGTGATTTTCTTCTGAAATTCCTTGGTCCGTTCCATTATCCAACATATGTTTGCAATATGATCTCTGGTGCCTCTTCCCTTTCTAAATCCAGCTTGGACATCTGGCATTTCTCACTCCATATATGGTAAGAACTTTTGTTGTAGAATCTTGAGCATTACTTTAGTTGCATGGGATATTAAGGCAATAGTTCGATAATTACTGCATTCCCTGGGATCCCCTTTCTTTGGAATTGGGGTGTATATTGAACACTTCCAGTCTGTGGGCCATTGTTTAGTTTTCCATATTTCTTGACAAATGTTTGTCAAAGTCTGGACAGATTCAGTCTCAGTAGCTTGTAGCAGCTCTACTGGTATGCCATCTATTCCTGGTGGTTTGTTTCTTCCAAGTATTTTAAGAGCAACTTTCACCTCCCATTCTAAAATTTCTGGTTCTCCATCATATGGTTCCTCCATGAATAAATCTGTCATCCTGGCATCTCTTTTACAGAGTTCTTCAGTGTATTGCTTCCATCTTCCTTTTATTTCATCTCAGTCAGTCAATGTGTTTTCCTGTGGATTATTCAACATCCCTACTCCTGGCTTAAATTTTCCTTTCATTTCTCTAATCTTTTGGAATAGGGCTCTTGTTCTTCCCATTTTGTTGTCCTCTGCTATTTCTACACAATAACTATTGTAATAGTTCTCTTTGTCCCTACGTACTTGTCACTGTGTTGTTGCATTTAGGGTTCTGACTGTGTTTCTATCTCCTTTTGCTTTTGCTTTCCTTCTCTCTTTAACCATTTTAAGAGTTTATTCAGTCATCCATTGAGGTCTTTCTCTCTTTTTAACAAGAGGTATTGTCTTTTTGCATTCTTCCCTGATAATGTCTCTACCTTCACTCCATAGTTCTTCTGGTTCTCTGTCAACTAAGTTTAAAGCCTCAAATCTGCTCCTTATTTTATCTTTATATTCTTCTGGGATGTTATTTAAATTGTATTTTGGCATTATGATTGCTTTGTTGTTGTTCTTTAGCTTTACTCTGATTTTTGATACGACCAATTCATCATCTGTACCATAATCTGCTCCTGGTCTTGTTTTTGCAGAAACTATGGAACTTCTCCATCTTCTGCTACTATCAATATGATTCCTATATTGACCATTTGGTGATGTCCACATGTACAGTCGTCTTTTCAGTTGCCCAAAAAACATGTTCACAAAAAACAAATTATTGGCTTCACAGAATTCAGTTTCTCCTGTTTCATTTCTGTCTCCTAAGCCCCATTTCCCCACAATTCCTAGTTCTTCTTTGTTCCCTACTTTTGCATTCCAGTCCCCCATGATTATCAGCACATCTTGTTTTGGTGTGTGATCAATTTCCTCCTGTACTTCTACGTAAAATCTCTCCAGTTCCTCTTCTGCATTTGCCATTGGAGCGTAGACTTGGATGAAGGTTATGTTAATAGGTTTTTCGTTAAATCTCATTGATATAACTCGCTCAGACCTTGCATTATAGCTCTTAATTGTTTTTGCTACATCACTTCTCACTATTAAAGCAACCTCATTTCTTCTTAATTTCTCATTTCCTCCATAAAATATTTTGTAGTTGCCTGACTAAAAATGTCCCATTCCCGTCCATTTTAATTCACTCACGCCAATACATATCAAGTATCTGATACAGAGTTGTTTTCGACTAATCCCAACATCCCAACACAGGGAAGACCCATAGAAATTAATGAATCTAAGTTACTCATGTCTGTTAACTTCAGTGGATCTATTCTGAGCAGGACTAGCACTGAATAACGCTTATTAGTGAGCCATCATTGGCTGTAGCTCCTCATCAAATGTGCATTCAACAGCAAGCCTGGGTTTAGCCTTTTATTGTGTGTGTGGAATGGCCATTACACTGAAAGCTACTCGGCACAGTGAACATACAACAAATTACAGACAAGAAATAATACTTTGAGAGAGAATTCCTCCAGCACAGGGTTTCATCTGAACTGTACAGCAGCCCTTAATGTATAAAAAAAAACCCTGTATAAAAGTCATAGGCTTTCTCCTGTTTGTCATGTGCCTTGCCATTGTCTTCTCCACCACATAATCAACTTTCCCCTCACCTTTGGCATGCTGCTGATTTCTTTATTCTTATCTCTCTTAAATGACTTCCCCATTTTCCTTCTGCTGTTCACCTCCAAACTGTCAGAGTATGCCACTTACTCCTGCTCTCTCAGGAACATAGGAGGTTGCCTTATACTCAGATCATTAGTCCATCCAGTTCAGCATTGTCTGCAGTGACTGACAGTGGCTCTCCAGGGTTTCAGACTTGGGTCCCTCCCAACCCTATCTGGAGATACCTCTGATTGTACCTGGGATCTTCTGCATACAAAGCAGATACCCTACCACCACTTAGCTGTGGCCCTTCCCACAAATTGTAATTTGTGAATGTGATTAACCCTGGAAGTTCCCTTCCTCTGCGTCAAACTAGTGGTCCATCTAGCCTACCACTGTCTACACTGACTAGCATCAGCTGTCCAGGAAAGGGGACACTCCCTAGAAGTCTTGCCCAAACAAGGAAAACAAAAAGGAAAGACCAAAAATGTACTAAAGCAGGGAAGCCAGTGTGGTGCCCTTCAGATGCTGTTGTACTGCAGTTCTCATCATCCCTGACCATTGGCCATGCTAGCTGGGACTGATGGGAGTTAGAGTCCAACAACATCTGGAGGGCACCACATTTGTTATCCCTGTGCTTAAGAAATGCAAGCAAACAATAAGAGATTCATTAAAGAGTCCTGGGAGAACAGAGCTCAGAAGTTCCCCTTATAAAAAAAGGGTGTCTGCCAGTAAGCAAAAGCACACACAAACACACACATCCCGATCCATCACAGGCCCACTTGCAATAATTATATCCCCTTTCAGAAGACAGTGAGGAAAGAAGAAGCACTCTCCCTTCTTCCTTTCCCTCTTGTGGTAACGTATAAAAGTAACTGAAAACTATGGTGAGATCCATGAGCTCCAGACATCATGTGGCACTCACAGATCTCATACTGGGTGAGATCCACAAGTTTCACTTCACACATGTTAAGAAGCACTGGGGCAGAAGAAGCTATATATTATATTATATTTAATTGACAAACCAACTGAGCCAAAATACTTAGGTTCACCACCTGCTGGCTACATGATAATGTAAGCAAGTGTCACAGCTAGATGCCATCTTAGAGGAGGCAATTTCCTGTTGTTTGATACGGCAAAAGGAATGCATCTTTGAAGATGGCATCTGTGTGGGTTTTTTAGGTCCATATATCAAAAACAAACATTAAAATTTTAAAATGTACAATTAATTCAGGCATCTTTAAGAACATTAGAACATAATTCACTAATAGGCAAACACCCTTGCAGTTTAAGAACATACGTATAGCCAACAGATATTTCTATCACACTTTAAAAAGCAAGGAAATTGGGCAGTGATAGTGAATGCACCAGGGGAGCAGGAGACCTGACCTACTCTCTGAGATATTGTACTGCCTTACAAATTTGTAAAAATGTAAACACAATTTGGATGGGTCTTTCACGGTCCAATCCACTTCCTGTGTAGCTTGGAAGAATTTGGTAACATGTGCCTCTGAGCATATGGTGAGAGAGGAAGGGCAGGTTTAATCATTTGCATAGTTTTCACGTTCAGTGGGATTTATTCCCATGCAATCATGCTTAAGATAGGTGAAATTGATCATGGGGGAGGGAGGGAGGGAGGGCTGGAGTGGGCAGGGAAGAGGGGGGGAAAGAGGCTTGTTTGCCACCCTGGGCTCCTACTGGGAGGAAGGGTGGGATAGAAATCAAATAATTAATTAATTAATTAATTAATAAACAAACAAACAAAGGAAGAGGGGCAAGAGAGGAAGAGGGGAGGTGGATGGGAGAGGAGAGGGGAAGGGAAAAGGGAGAGGAAAGACAGTTTTGGTAATTTGCATGCTTATTGAGTTTATGGGATTTACTCCTGTACAATCATGTTTAGGGTAGATGAAACTGACCTGGCAGAGGGGGGTAGAGGAGGAGGGGAGGAAGGACAAGAGATGGGAGAGGGAGGAGGAGGAGGGGAGGGGGAGGAGATTGGGTGGGTGGGCACTGGGCAGAGGGAAAACCCCTTTCCTTTCCAAAGGGAAAATGTTAACAGCATAATTATCTTTTCCGCTCCCAGAACTAGAATCCCCACCATTTTCTGGAAAGAATGGCTGACTGTTAAACCACTCTGACCACTGGAGCTCTGGCAGAGGAATAGGAGTCTCCTAACAACTCTCAGCAGTCTTCACAAACTATACTTCCCAGGATTCTGTGGAGGAAGCCATGACTGTTTAAAGTGGAATAAATGTCTGGGATGGGTGTGGGGCCATGATTAGCCAAGCCAAACAGCTATTAGTCTGGCTTTTAGAACACTGACTGTTGGTTCTTACTGAGCATGTCTATGCTGTCATAGACTTCAATGATAATTTTCTTAAATTAATTAAATATCAGTCATGCATTATATTTAACTATTAAATGCAGAAGATGGTCAGAGTAAGGCAAGGTCAGTAATAGGATTACAGGTACTCTGTGAACATGGCTGATTTTTAATTAATGTCAACAAATATGAGAACTCTGACAGAAAAAACTCCAAAAGGTCTGGTTTTCTCACTCTCTTTTTATACCTTGAACTCTCGATTTTCTCTGTTTTGTGTATTGCCATGAAAATTTAGAGGGTTGTTAAGCAAGCGTTTGGAGGTTCAGGACTATAGGTTTTGTAAAATGTTGTTTTGAAATGAGCCTATGGGAAGCAACAGAATGGCATGGGGGTATTTTCAATTTAACATGGCAGAATGTGAAAATCCATGCTGGCTATAATATACAGCCACTCTTGGCCAAATGCCCGTCTAGTCCAGCAGCCACCTTTTCCCACTGTGGCCAACCAGATGCCTAAGGGAAGTCTGCAATCAGGTTTTGCATGCAAAAGTGCTCTCCCCACTTGTGATTCCCAGGAACTGGTATGCAGAGGCATACTGCCTACAAAAGTGGAGACGTCTTTACAGTCAAAACCTTTTTAGTGATTAATTAAATATACCGATCAATTAGTACATTTGAATTGCTTTACAAGTCCACTTGGGTCCTAGAGCATTACATTCATCCCCACCATTTACTGAACGTTTTGCCATATATATTTCATATCAGGAGCGACAAACTTCTCTTGCCTTAAATGATGTTCAAAAGCCCTTAAACAGGAGTTTATATCCTACATTTTGAGGCATTTTAAACCATGAAACAAGTGTCAAATGATGTGATGGATATCTTGCTATATTCTGTTTAATCTTCTTCCAGCATGATCTGTTACTTGTAGTATCCAACCTTGACATTAATATTTTAATATAGGCTGGATGTGAGAAGAGAATCAGCAGCAAAGTTCATGCAAGTGTTCATGGTCTGTTATTTAACAAGCCCATCTGAAGACTGCGAATCACATTTCTCTCTAATCAGTCTGATGTCGTTTGCTTGTTATATGAGTTATCTACAAGTGGTTTTGGCTAAGAGCACAAGATTAGCTTTGTGAGTACCTCCTGCTGAATGCAGCCCATTACCTCTAGTTAAAGGATGTTTGAGAGGGACTAATGACATCTAGAAGGAGTACAGGTTGCTCAACATCAATAGCAGATGTTCCTTAGATGTCTGGTTTTCACAGGCTGTTCTGCAATCTAAATTGGACCTATATATATTCAGGATAATCCAGTTGCACTTGAGACTGTTCAGCATTTACCACTTCTGACTGCTGATGACTGTCCTGTATAATAAATGCCCCACACATAGAAAATGTGCACTACAAGGGAAAAGGTCTATCCGACCTCTTGGACATGATTAGCACGGCCAGCCCTACCATTAGGCAGGGCGAGGTGATCAACCTAGGCGGCAGATGCTAGGGGGCAATGGTGAAACCCCTTGGTTGTTCCTCTTGAACCAGATAGAGGGGTGGGTGCCATGTGGCATAACCTGCAACCTCTAAGCTAGCCTGGTGCCTGCTAGCCTGGTGCCCGAAGATGCTATCCTTCTTGCCAGTATTGAAGTACGATTCAACTGCCTGTCTGTAGAATTTGCTGGAGGAGGGGGGATCCTGTCCTTCACTTCAGGCTGCAAAATGTCTTGGGCTAGCCCTGATGACTATAAGAGATTCCTGGATTCTGGCCAAATATTGCCAGCTAACAAGTATTTATGAAATGCAGTATCCCAACCTTACTCATACCTTGAACCAAACACAAGTATTGTGCCAGTACACAGGGGTTCCCTCTGTTTCATTGACAGCATTCCAAAGAATGTTTTGTTCACATATTGTCACAGGAAGAACTCCTTATGCACAGATTAGAAGTCACATCCCATCAACACTAGGACAGGTAGAGAACAGGCTAAGAAAGAGAAGTAGAGAAATAAAAAGAACTGTGCCAGATCCTCTAATGGTGTTCTTATTCAACTCAAAATTCTTAGGAAAAAGCTTGGCTTTTTGTGGCAAAAAAAAAGTTGAATACATCCTAAGAACATAAGAAGAGCCTGCTGGATCAGGCCAGAGGCCCATCTAGGCCAGCATCCTGTTCTCACAGTGGCCAACCAGGTGCCTGGGGGAAGCCCGCAAGCAGGACCCGAGTGCAAGAACACTCTCCCCTCCTGAGGCTTCCGGCAACTGGTTTTCAGAAGCATGCTGCCTCTGACTAGGGTGGCACAGCACAGCCATCACAGCTAGTAGCCATTGATAGCCCTGTCCTCCATGAATTTGTCTAATCTTCTTTTAAAGCCATCCAAGCTGGTGGCCATTACTGCATCTTGTGGGAGCAAATTCCATAGTTTAACTATGCGCTGAGTAAAGAAGTACTTCCTTTTGTCTGTCCTGAATCTTCCAACATTCAGCTTCTTTGAATGTCCACGAGTTCTAGTATTATGAGAGAGGGAGAAGAACTTTTCTCTATCCACTTTCTCAATGCCATGCATAATTTTATACACTTCTATCATGTCTCCTCTGACCCGCCTTTTCTCTAAACTAAAAAGCCCCAAATGCTGCAACCTTTCCTCGTAAGGGAGTCACTCCATCCCCTTGATCATTCTGGTTGCCCTCTTCTGAACCTTTTCCAACTCTATAATATCCTTTTTGAGATGAAGCGACCAGAACTGTACACAGTATTCCAAATGCGGCCGCACCATAGATTTATACAACGCATTATGATATCGGCTGTTTTATTTTCAATACCTTTCCTAATTATCCCTAGCATGGAATTTGCCTTTTTCACAGCTGCCGCACACTGGGTCGACATTTTCATCATGCTGTCCACTACAACCCCGAGGTCTCTCTCCTGGTCGGTCACCGCCAGTTCAGACCCCATGAGCGTATATGTGAAATTAAGATTTTTTGCTCCAATATGCATAATTTTACACTTGTTTATATTGAATTGCATTTGCCATTTTTCCGCCCATTCACTCAGTTTGGAGAGGTCTTTTTGGAGCTCTTCGCAATCCCTTTTTGTTTTAACAACCCTGAACAATTTAGTGTCGTCAGCAAACTTGGCCACTTCACTGCTCACTCCTAATTCTAGGTCATTAATGAATAAGTTGAAAAGTACAGGTCCCAATACCGATCCTTGAGGGACTCCACTTTCTACAGCCCTCCATTGGGAGAACTGTCCATTTATTCCTACTCTCTGCTTTCTGCTTCTTAACCAATCCCTTATCCACAAGAGGACCTCTCCTCTTATTCCATGACTGCTAAGCTTCCTCAGAAGTCTTTGGTGAGGTACCTTGTCAAACGCTTTTTGAAAGTCTAAGTACACTATGTCCACTAGATCACCTCTATCTATATGCTTGTTGACACTCTCAAAGAATTCTAGTAGGTTACTGAGACAGGACTTTCCCTTGCAGAAGCCATGCTGGCTCTGCTTCAGCAAGGCTTGTTCTTCTATGTGCTTAGTTAATCTAGCTTTAATAATACTTTCTACCAGTTTTCCAGGGACAGAGGTTAAGCTAACTGGCCTGTAATTTCTGGGATTCCCTCTGGATCCCTTTTTGAAGATTGGCGTTACATTTGCCACTTTCCAGTCCTCAGGCACAGAGGAGGACTCGAGGGACAAGTTACATATTTTAGTTAGCAGATCAGCAATTTCACCTTTGAGTCCTTTGAGAACTCTCGGGTGGATGCCATCCGGGCCCGGTGATTTGTCAGTTTTTATATTGTCCATTAAGCCTAGAACTTCCACTCTCGGTATCACTATTTGTCTCAGTTCCTCAGAATCCCTTCCTGCAAATGTTAGTTCAGGTTCAGGGATCTGCCCTATATCTTCCACTGTGAAGACAGATGCAAAGAATTCATTTAGCTTCTCTGCAATCTCCTTATCGTTCTTTAGTACGCCTTTGACTCCCTTATCATCCAAGGGTCCTTGCCTCTCCTCTGTAAATGTCTGCACCTATAGGTCAGTTTGTTGTACAATCCTAGAGCTGGAAAATGAGCATCAGGCAGTGCACAAAATAGTTAGCCCACTTCTGCACAAGAATTGCAAATGATCTGAACTTGGGTCTCCTACAGCTTATTGGTCCATGTGGTGTCCTCTAGGCTACATGACATCCATGTCTACATGTACATGTCTACAAGAAGTGAGCTGAAAACGGTGGGTGATTTTGCAAACAGTTTCATCAGCACTGAAAAACCTTCACCACCTCCTCTTTTCAGTAATTTTCAGGCATATCATGTTGAAAAGACAACATGCATAGCCTTCATTTGCTTTCACATTCCTGATTGGCTAGGATCACTCATATGAGCAGTCCAAGAAGTATTACCCTCACTCTAAATTAGGTTTACTATTAGTGACATCAGAGTGTAGCCAAATCCAATTGGCTATTATATTATCATGTTGTTATAGGATCCCTAATTGTCTGGGATCATTCTATGAAGGAGAAAGAAGTCCTAACCAAAAGAGGGGGGTGTACTACAGCAGCAATAGATCAGTGAAGTGGAAGTTTTTAGTGCTAAGAGTTTTTCAGGAATTATTTCAGGCTTTCTGAAAGTATTGTTTTATCCTGCAATCAAAATAAGTAGCAGTGCAACCCACTTACTTTGCTTTTTGAGAATTAGATTTTTTATCAATAGTTTAAATTACACTTTTCTCATATCAGATGATAAGTGACTACCTAGAGATGAATAGATAAGAAGGAAAATTATTGTGGTGCTTTTGCAAAGCTAAGGCTGCAGCTCTATATATACTTGTCTATGTGAGTAAGTCCCTGTAAAGTCAATGGAACTTACATTTGAGTAGACATATATAGGATTGTACTGAAAATTATGTACAATATTTTCATGCTTGAAAAAAGCAAGTGCTTGATTATTCCAAACTAAATGAAATATCTAATATGGTATCTTTGATTCTTTTAAAGGAGTCTCATAAATCTGATTTATTATTTTACAAGGAGCACAAATCACTAAGCAAATTGCTTATTACAAATGGGAAAGTTTTTCTCCCTCTCAGAACTGACAGTAAACAATAAAAGGGTTGCTTTCCAATAAATAGTCCTTGGCACTCTTAGCCTGTTTATGCCCTCTTCTGCCCAATACCTCTGGGACTAGTAGTCAGCTACAGTTTATCCCACAAAGCTATTATTTCTTCAGAAAAATTGCTTGGATGTGAAACATGGCCTTTTTTACAATCAAAACCTCTTTGAAAAGGAAAGGGCATCCTTCTGAAAGGGCCTGCATTTCAAAACCACTTTTCTGCACCAAAAGTATGTTAAGTAAGTTGGTAGCTAGCATAGTTTGGAAAAATGTCAAATCCTTGAGACAGATGCTACTTTAAAATATATAATCATGGCAACTGTGTATGTAACAATGATTTAACTGTTTCCCTGTATGTGATGAGCAAAAATGCATTATTGTTAATGATTCTGGTCTAAAGCACACAAGATGTTGCCCTAGATTAGAAGCTGGAGATTTTGTTTATTTTTACTTTGGTAAAAGTTCTACAAGTTCCTGTGCCGAGAGTAAGTGTAATTATACTCAGTCAGGAAGATTTTAAAAAGAATATTTTGGTGGCAGAGATTAAGAAACAGACTGGAAACACGAAGAAGGGGAGTATAGAGGAGAAAACTAATTTTATAACCCAACTCCTACTGTTAAAAAAAAATTTAAATGATATAGCAAAACAAACACACTGTTCAAGTTTTTAATCAAATTAAATGTCTGGCCACTTCCAAAATTAATTTAACAAGACTGAGGAGCTCTCAAGAACAGCAGCTAAGCCTTAAGATGTATGAAAATGAAACACAAGATGCAAGGTGTCTAAACTCTATAAATAAAATAGATCTCCTTATTCCACATAGAAGATTGACATACTCCAAAATGGTAAATCATTTTGGATGTTTGAGTTGCATTCCTCTGACATCATTATGACTTTGCAGCACACATTTAACTACAGAGGGAGTTGAAGAATGGTTTGGTGTCTTGCAAAACTGACCTGGGAAGCACCCAAGCTATGATAACTTTTGCTCTTATCAGTATTAGGAGCTATCAGGGGAAAAATAAGGAATCTTTGGTTCTTTGTGTCAGTTCCCTCATCTAGAACAACTTCCTAGGAGTGAAGTAATCTCAGAGGATGGACTGACCTCACCCACCCAAACTGGTCACAGAAACGGCTATCAAAGGCTTCCTATTTGGGCTGCGACCTTGCCTGAGCAACTAGGTCTTCCTGGCTCTGGCAGGCTTCAACTTCTGGTTGGGTCCCTCAGCTCTGATTCCCTGGCTGAACTTCTGGATCCTTGTTTAGAGCTCTTGGTTCACTTCTGACAGTGGCCTACAGCTCAGCTATAGCTCTCAATACAGCATGGGGGAGTTGTACCTGGTAGGGCTGTGCTGTTAAGGCTGCCTTGTTGTCCCAGCTTCCCAACACTGCACATCATTCCTGGTTACTGAGAAGGAGAGTGGCAAAGCAGCAGGGAGCTTGCAGTGCAGTGGTGGAGCCAATCCAATGCTCCTGACACAGCAGTCACACTGCACCAAGGAAAGTGGTGTACAACATGATTATAAAATCAGTTCATTATACCATATTAAAGTATAAAGAGAAGTCATCACCTAAGAAAGGTTTTATTAATTGCTGTGTCTTGATAAAGTGTTACTACTTATTTTAAGTGAAGTGGATTTTAATTAGAATGGCCACTTGTGCATCACCAAAAAATAGGATATGCGTCACTGAAAAAGAAGACAAATTAGGATACAAAGTTTCATATAATTTGCATATAGCAATTTATATGTATAGATTCAAGTTAGAAATAATTACTAGAATTTAAAATTTCACAGACAGCAAATCAATTAATCTTCCATCTAAAGAAACCAAAATAAATTTGTACCCCATCCCCATCTGGTGAGCAGAGTCAACAATCCTGCCAGGGTCTGCTTCACCAGCATATTTTCTGCAGGGAAAAGTGCTGGTGAAATAGGCCCCTGAAACCAGCAGAACTGAATCCTCTGCTCATCAGCAGGGAATATGCTAGCGAAGCACACTCCTCCCATGTGAGTCAACTGACAGGTGGAACTGCACACCTATCAATAACCTAATGTCATCATAACATAAGATAATTGACAGGTGGGTAGCTCTGCCTACCTGTCAAAGTTGGCCCACAGGGGTGGGAGGAGATAAAGATCTGGCCCACTGAGCCAAAAAGTTTCCCCACTCCTGTCTTTCATCCTTCCTGCAGACACAATGGCTTAAATCTGGGGGAGATGAATTTGGTTCCCTACAGATGTTGTTGGACTCCAACTCCCATCAGCCCCAGCCACCGCAACCAAAGTTCAAGAGTAGTGGGAGTTGTGGTACAATTCACACCCATTGACAGACCAGGAGGGTGTGATGACCCTGTATTTATAATACTGTAAATATGTAAGTGCAGGTTTATTAGAGTAAATGAGGTAAGTAGACTGAGTGAGAGGGGGAGTACATGGGTTGGAATGTTGATGAGTGTTGTATTATGATTGGCTGAGCGTTTGAGTTTCTGAAGGTATAAATGCAAGGATGACAGTTAGTTAAGAGTTCTGCTGCTGGGAGTTCTGAGGGAGGTTGGAGTTGGTTTTGTGGGTTGGATTGAATTAGGAGAGTAGTGAGGCAGGTTATTGATGACTAGAAACATAAAGAGTAACGCAACTTATGAAACCACACGCTTGTTGACAATACCTTTAAGTAATCTTGTTATTCCCTGTGTATATAAATAAATATTTCTTGGTTTACCAGAATGCCTGATCCTTGGCTGGGTTACACAGACCAGAAGGGTGGGCAAGGCATATACCAAGGTTGGGAAACAGTATCAATGGTGGCAACGGTGAAGAGATAGTGTAACATCGTCAGGTATCCAGAGCAACCCAGGACTGTATTCTTTATAGGCACAAAGATACGGGTGGTTGTGGCCTGCAAATGCACCCAGACACAAAGTAGCAATAAGCCAGGAGGAGACTAAGGCACAGTCTCAAGGCAATATTGTTTTACAGGGAGTGTCTGGTGGTGCTGCCTAGCAGTGGGATCTTGAGAGATCTTTGCTAGAGCTGGTGAGAGAACTGTTAAAGACCAGGACCCTGAGGTGGGACCCTGACAAAGTGGTAACCACAGAGTAGTGGGAGTTGTGGTACAATTCACACCCATTGACAGACCAGGAGGGTTCTGTCGATGGCGGTCCTTTGCAGCCACGCCAGGAGAAGTCCTGGCATGGCTTCAAAGCATGGCCAAACATGCCGCATCACACAGGGGGCAAGTCAGGGAAGTGTGGTTATTTAAGCCCTGCTCTGCCCTCCCTCAACCTCTTTCTGGCCTAGCGCAACAACAGAGCAGGTTGCTGGTCACCTTAGGCACCTGGTTTGGCCTTGGTTGGCTGGCGGCCTGTTTCAGTGGCATGCAGGGTGGGGGGAGAGGCTACTCGAGCAGCATGGGAGCAACAGCAGAGGCAGATTTCAGCGGCAGCATTGGCTGGCTTTTAACGCCAGCAAGGTTTGGAGTCAGGGACCCAGGGGGCTAGACCTGGGACCCAGGTTTGGAGTCAGGGACCCAGGCTAGACCTGGCTGGCCTATTAAGGGCCTTACTGGCTGTATACAGAACTGACCTCCTCTAGGCGTGGCAGCCATTTGGCAGCCTCGTGCACAGTCACCAATTTTGTGCAGCGACTATTTGGCGGCCTCATGCATGGCACCATTTTGTGGTACCTGGGCCTTCATTCGGCACAGCCACCAATTTGTAGACTGGGCGATAATTTTGCAGCTGTGTGTCTGGGCTTTGCTTGAGATACGGTGGCCATTTGGGTGGACTCACACACAGTTGCCATTTGGAGGCCTGGGCAGACAATTTAGTGGCCACATGCCTGGGCCTTTATTTGGCATGGCTGCCATTTTGCGCCACCATTTTGTGGCTTAGAGGCAAGTTGTGGAACAGTGGCCATTTTGTGGTCTCATGTGCAGCCACCAATATTGCATTTAGCAGCCATTTTGGGTTTGCCCACCATTTTATAGTTGGCCTTTTTAGGAAGGTCACTGGGAGTAGCTATTTTGGGAAGGTTATTAGGAAGGCAGCCATTTTGGGTAGGTCAATTTTGAAGGCGCCCATCTTGGGAAGGTCATTTTGGGACGGTTGTCTGAAAGGCAACCATTAGGAGTGGGTTTTTTGGAGGAGGCCCTTCGCCTTTCCTTGAATGTAAGCCAGGTTTGTGGTACCATGCCTCCTAAGAACAGCAGGGGTGGTCCTAAGGGAAAGTGGAAGGCCCCAAAGTGGCCAGCTCAGTGGCCACTTCCTTCACCCCAGGAGTCCATATCTTCTGAGGATGAGGGGCATGATATGGCTTCAGTGTTAGCCCATACTGAGTCCTTGGAGAGGTTGAATAGGCAACCTCAGGAGAATACTCCAAAGACTAGAGGTAAACAGGATAAGAAGGGACAGTATGATAATAACTGGAATTCTGTTTTGGACCACTTAGCTGCGTCGGAGGGGTCATTGTGCCAGTTTGCCCCTGTGTATTTGGTGCCTGAAGCAGAGTCGATGGTGGCAGGGAGTCCTGAAGTGGAGACTGCTGTAGCTCATTCTGGTTTTGGTGAGTCCACTCCTCAGGGTTATATGTGGGGAATGCCTGGGTGGCCTGGGATGGGGCCTTGGGCTATGCCATGGGAAGCTACTCAAGAGTGGCCTTTCCCGGCGTACTCAGGGGCAATACCTGCTGTATATGGGTGGGGTGTTTCTCCTTCTGCCCAGCAGCAGCCTATGAGTGATGCTTGTAAACAGGTTTGGACCCCTGGGAGCACTCCTGCAGCAAGGGTAGGCCAGCTTAATGCTGATCTGTTGTCTTCTGTCCAGGCTGACACAGTTCCATTTGGGGAGACATCCGCTACTCTGGGGGCCCATTTGTTGTTGGCAACAAGGGAGCATATTTGAAAGGGAGAATACATAAATGTGTTTTCCCTGTTGTACTGTGAGCCTAAGCAGAAGGATGAGAGAGACAATGAAAATTTTAAAAAGAAAAGGTGGATAGGACCTGGGGTAATTGGATCGAAGGATTCTTAATTTATAAGGGGGTGATGATTCAGCGCCAGCCTATGTGGGTGGCAGCTTTGGTGAAATACTTGGCCATCATATTTAGGGCACATACTGAATTCATGGGGTCAGCATGGCTGGCCTATGATGAATATTTTAGGATGAGAGCAGCTGTTGATGTGAGTTTACAATGGGACAGGAAGGACCCGGAGTTGTGGTTGCAGTTCATGACTGGAGCTCAACCCATGCAGGGTGATAGAGCAGATAGCAGGCATTTACTGGGTAAATCTGCCACTGTGGCACCTTCCCATGGATCCATGGGGCAGGGGGTTCAACCCCACCTGCTCTGTTGGGAGTTCAGTGCTAAGGGCTTCTGTAACAAGAACCCATGTAAATTTAGACATGAATATTCCATCTGCGCTGGCTCCCACCCCTTCACTAGTTGCTCTAGAGCTTGGGGATTTAGGGGTTTACAGAAAGGGGAAAAGCCTGGACCTGGAGGCAAGCCATCAGGTAAGGGGTCCCACACCAATTAATATTCAGCAACTTTTGCCTTTGCTCCATCAGTACCCTAAGTGGGTGGATGCAGTTTACTTGGAGGAAGGTTTTTGTTTTGTTTTCAGGATTCCAGTTGTTGGGGAGCATAGGACTTACATGTCAGGGAATTTGAAGTGGGTAGCTGGAATCCAGCTACTGGTGCAGGAGAAAATGGATAAGGAAGTAGCTGAAGAAAGGGTTCTGGGTCCTTTCCACTAACCTCCTATGCCCCTTTGGGCATCGTTCCTAAGAAGGAGCCTGGGCAATATCGCCTCATCCATCACCTGTGTTACCCAAAGGGGCAGTCGGTGAATGATGCTATTCCCGAGCATTTGTGTTCAGTATGTTACATTTCCTTCGATGGTGCAGTCATTATGGTTCGGTGTTTTGGCCTAGGAGCTCTCATAGGTGAGTGTGACATCAAGTCGGCTTTCCACCTCCTGCCAGTCCATCCCTTGGACTTTGATGTGTTGGGGTTTTCATTTAAGGGTTCGTTTTACATAGATCGAGCTCTGCCCATGGGATGTTCTATTTTGTGTTAAACTTTTGAACACTTTAGTACGTTCCTTGAGTGGGCTCTAAGGAGGCAAGCCTGCTCTAATGCTGTAGTGCATTGTCTTGATTATTTCCTTTTTGCAGGTCCTGCTGGCTCACAGCAGTGTAGTCAGCTTATGTCTGCATTTGGGCACATGAGCATGTGGCTGCTGAGTTAAGGGTGCTTTTGGCCAGAGAGAAAACTGAGGGCTCTTTGCCTGTATTTTTTTGGGTATTGAGCTTGACTCATTAGCACAGGCTTGCCACTTACTGGAGAACTGAAGCAAAGGGTTGATAGCATGAGGGGTGCCAAGAAGGTGACCCTCAGGGAGCTTCAGGAATTGGTAGGGCATTTAAATTTTGCATGTGGGGTTATAGCACCTGGCAGGACATTTTTGCACTGGATTTGTGACCTGATGCAGGTTAGAATTACCAGGGACATGAGGGATGATTTGCTAGTTCGGTCACAATTTTTGGATCTGTTTAATGGGGGGGGGTTGGTGTAGGGATTTATTATTGGAGACTAAGTTGCAAATTCACTCTGATGCCTCTGGAGCTTTAGATTTGGGGGTTATTTTTCAGGATAGCTGGTGTGCAGAGGCATGGCTGGTGGCCTGGGCTGAGGCTGGAATCACCAGGGATCTGACCTTTTTGGAGTTTTTTCCCATAGTGGTTGCTGTGCATCTGTGGGCAACTGATTTGGCTAACTCCGTGGTGCATTTTTGGTGTGATAACCGGGCCATGGTGAGAGTTATCAACTCTCTTACTTCTAGGAACACTAGAGGGATGGTTTTGGTACGTGCCTTTGTAACTCAATACCTTAAATTTAATATTCTTTTTCTTGTTTGCCAAGTTCCTGGTCTGGACAGCTGATGCCCTTTCTCACCATCAGAGGTCACATTTTCAGAAGCTGGCCCGTTTGGCCAGGCCTCTACCAGAGCCGATGCCAGTGGCACTGTGGGAGCTTGGCAGTTTGAAGCTGAGAAGGTCATAATGTTGTCCCTTGCCACCAGCACAAGAAACTCCTATTTAAAAGCAGGTAGGGAATTTGTCAGTTTTCATTTGAGCAGGGGGTATTCACTCCTTTGGCCTATCCCAATGAACCGGTTGGTTGAATTTTGCATGGTTCTTCACCAGCAGGGCCTTTCTGTGAAGACCATTGGGGTAAGTTGACGGGGATCAGATTACTGGTCAAGATTAGGGGTGTACCTGACTTATCAGGTGATTTCAGGATAAGGAAGATGCTCAAGGGTTGGACTCGGGCCCATCCTCCCGCACCAGATACTTGTTGCCCTATCACACCAGTGATTTCGTTGCCCTATCTCACAAGTGATTTCATGGGCTTTGAATGTCTTTATGTAGTTCCAGCTATGAGGCAGTTTTATTTCATGAAGTTGCTGTTATAGAGTTTTGGGGGGCATTTCATATGTGAGACTTACTTGCCTTTTCTAGAAATGACAGGTCCAGTCGGGCTTTGGAGGTAGGTGATGTGATGGTGGGTGGCAGCTGTGTTCAGATTATGTTACTTTCATAAGCTTTATTTTGTTGACCATCCAGAGTCTACTTGGAGCATATTGTGAACAGGCAAAGAGCTTGAAATGTACCAGAAGTAAGCAAATATCTAGTATTTTGTAAGTCATCAGAATTGCATGGTGGATGTCAGAGTCTGCATGGCTCTCAAGTCAATGCTGAAATGCTATCCTACACTCCCAAGTGTACCCTTTAATAGTTGTATAATTGAAAAGCTGCACCTAAACAAGTAACAACTCTCATCTGCATCACTATTAAAATATAAGCAGCCTAGTCTTGGGAGGTTAGCTGTCCCTATTGTGGTTTTTGTTCTCTCTCTTTTTTTAAGTAATGTTATTTGTTATTTAGTTTAATTTTTGTAAATTGTATTGCTTTCATTGATGTATTTTATACTTGTGTTCATTTTTCTTTGTTAGCCTCCTTGAAGGCCTTTGGCCAAAAGGTGGGGTATAAATAAATTGAAGAAGAAGGAGAAGGAGAAGGAGAAGAAGAAGATTTGGCTGCACAAGTCGAAGACCGACCAGAGAAGGTGAGGAGCTGTTATCTCTTTGGACTCTTCCCCTTTTGAGGGGCTATGTCCAGTTCAGGCATTAGGTTCATTTTTGCAACTTAAGGGTAAGTCTGGGGGGTTGTTACTTTGTCATCAGGATAGTCAGCCTTTAACTAAGTTTCAGTTTTGTTCCATCACCAGATGGGCCTTGTTATGTTTGGGTCTAGATCCAGGGTTGTTTGGTACTCACTCTTTCAGGATTGGAGCAGCTTCTATGGCAGCTACCTTGGGCTTTGGGAGCACAGCGATATAGGCAGTGGGGTGCTGTTGATTGGGTGCTTTCCAGGCTTAAGTCAGGCCAATTAAGGACCCTCATTAACCATTGTGTTGCTGATCGTATTCTTAATGGTTGTTTCTGTTTTTACAGCTTGGAGGGTGCTGGAGAGAGTCAAGGTACTCATATGTGGCCATAGCATGGAGTTCTGAGCCAAGAGGAGGGTGTCACAGACCAGGCACAGAACCCAGTTGGGGCTCAGCCATTGGGCTTCGGTCCAGTGGCTGGATAGACATGGCATGCAGTGGCAATGTCTCCTACCAATGCTCGTTCATTCTTCATTGGTGCAGCACCCTTCACAGGTTTTGGTTATCCAATTGGGAGGCAATGACCTGGGAATGTTGAAGGGGAAAGCCCTTATCATTCAGGCTTGCCAGGACTTTGAGGCCATATGTAGAAGGTGGCCTGGGACCATGATTGTTTGGTCCAATGTCCTCCCCAGGAGGATTTGGAGGATGGGAATTGACCCCAGGAGCCTGAACAAGGCTAATAAGAAAGTAAATAGGGAGGTCCAGCTCGCTCTTACCGATTGGCAGGGTGAGGTAATACATCACCCGGAGGTGAAGCGTGACTGGGCTGATATTTACTGGCCATACGGTGTTCATATGTCTGACTTGGGTAATGATCTGTTTCACATGAAATTATTGGCTGCAGGTGGGGAAAGAGGGACTAAGTTTACATTTGCTAAATGATGATGCCAAAATCTGTAACCTGCACAATGAAAAAGAGGGGATGTAGAAATACCTAGCTTAACCCTTCCTTCTTTCATCTTCACCAGTGCCACCAAATGGATTGGTTGTATCTACCACTGTCATGCACAAGTGAAAATTACTTCCTCTTTTTCTTCTCTGCAGCTCCCCCCCAGCATGCCCTCAAAATCTGCCCTTTGGAGGACCCTCTAAAGTATAGTTGGGAGGGCATGGAGCTCTGCAAGGAGAGGAACAGAAAGGCGAATTCCACTTGCACAAAGTTGGATACCCCAGATACCTTTTTTCCCTGGCTATCTCCACTAAAAAGCCTCTGGAACTTATTTACTGGCCCAGTCAACTCTTTGTGCTAAGTAGTAGCGTGGTATGGCTATTAGGTGAGGGTTGAATAAGAAGGTCTCAGAAAAAAGTTGAACCAAAACAAATTAGTTTTTTCTCAAGGCTTTTGTAGGGCAGCAGTTTAAACAGTTACTGTGAACATATTAGAAAAAAAGAACTTATTTTAAAACAGTTTGAACAGCTAAGGAATGACGGTCCTGCCCATTTGGTAGGGGCGGGTTTGCCTATACCCTATTTCTAGGAAGGCTCAGGAAGGTTCCAGAAATTGTGTAAGAGGTCAGGTGGGGTATCTTGACCAATGGGGTAAGGGTTTTTGAGCGGCTATATATAGCCTGCTCCGCTTTAAGAGCGCGCCTTTTTTGCCTTGCGGCACGCTTGCATTTAGCTCTTTTGTTGGATTGGTTCAGCTTCCCTCGCTGGATTTCTTCGTTCCTGTATTTCCTTCCTCCCGTTGCAGTGATGCAGCTGGGCTGTTGCAGAGTCGGTGTTGGTTTGTGGCGGTTTTCCCGCCTTCCTTGCTGCGTGTTCCCCTTCACTTGCTCCCTCACAGATGCCACCCCAGTGTGTTAGAGAGTGTGTGTGTGTGTGGTGTCTTTCTCCTCATTCCAGCTTCAGCTGTGCTGCGGGTGAATAAATTCCCTGTGCTCCGGCGTTATTTAGAGCCTGGGGGGTCGTTTCCTTCCCCTTTTATCCCCGCCCGTCAGCTGGACAGTGGGTAGATACCGGCCGTTTCAAAAAACTGCGGGCAAGCGTTTCTTTTTTGTTTTGTTTTTAAAATCTTGCTGCTTGCTCTGCAACAGTTGGTGAGTTGTAGTGATTCCCCCACCCCATTTTTTTTTAGGGGCCTTTTGAGCGGCATGTTTTGTGCTGGTCTTGTTGGAGAGGGCCTTTTGATAGTGCGTTCCAGCACAATTCCTCCCCCCCCATTTGTTTTAGGGGCCTTCCTTGCGCCCTACTGGCGCCTTCCTGGACTGGGATTTGTCAAGGCGTTTTGCATGAGCACCCCGCACTTGTTGGTATCCTCTGTCAAGCCCCCCCTTCCATTCAGCCTGCTCTGTAATTCTCCCACCCCTTATTGGGTGTTGTGGGAAGTTGGGTCGTTTACCACCTCCCCTTGCACCCCCTCTTGTTCCTTTTGCCGCTTTCATGGGGGAGGTGTGAGTTGCTTCAAAGGGTGGTGGGGTGTTTGTTTTGTCTTATTAATTTATTATATATCATACAATTTTATGATTATTAAATCAATGGATAATTGCATAATTTAATTTTAGGATAATTATAGATATTTATTTTTATTAAATAAATAAATAGATAAATACATGAATTCATTGTAATATATTTATAGATATATATGTAAATTTAACACACACCCCATTCCTTTTGTTTAATGCTTTTCCCTATATCAATTTATTTTATATTTAGTTCTGTTTGTACTCCTACATTCATGTTTTGGTTTTTAAAATGCTGTTCTTGATTATTTAGCTTCATAATTTTGTTGCATTTATTGCGCATGGAGAAAAAGTGTAGATGCTTATGTAATATCATCTAAAGGGCAATAGATAATTTATTTTAAGGTGAGTTCATTGGAATCCCACATCTCAGACTTCTTATGTGGCTTCAACATATGTATAAGTGTGATTCAGAGAAAGGTAATTTATGCTATGCAAGCATAAAGGAAATGCTCTATAGCCAGGTGAACTCATTGTTGTGGCTTTCTGAGAGCCAATACGTTAAGGTTAATGGAAAAATAAATAAATAAATAAATATTTATATATATATAAGTTTGCTAAATCAGTGTTTGTTGGCTTTTTGAGTGATTAAGTTTAAACTGTAATTTTCTTTATGGATCTCTAGTAGTTAATAAGCTTATAACAATAGTTTTTCTATAGCTGGAGTGTAGCAGGAATGTTTTAATACGTTGGTTGCTTAAGGCATTCTATTGCCTGTATTTTTAAATGCTTTGTTTTATCCCTGAAATAGCTAAATGAAATATAAAATATGTCTATTTTAGGAATGATAGCTTATTGGTTCTTGCTTAAACTGTTCCTCTAGCATTTGGTAAATCTATATCATGAAGCTTTTCCAAGGCATTTTTAATTCAATTTAACTTTATTCCAAAAATATGAATAGTATACTGCTTGTTTCACAAGATACAGGTACCCTCTTCAATCACATCTATTTCATGGCAGTTTCATGCATACTAGGCGCTGCTACCTGTTAGATTCACATTCATTCATACATCGGGATGGCAGCACTTGTTTACATCATATGAAGAAGAACCTTCTGTGGGAAACCTGCATAGGTTCTGTGGGCTTTTGCGTTATGGCCAGGCTGTCGCCTAGATCCTGATCACTTCTACTGGGTTGTGCAAGTGCTGCTGGCCAGATGTGACTTCAACGGCCATTCTTTCTTCAAGAACAAAGGACTTGCTCCTGTAGCTTGAACTGTAGGTAAGCTTTGATGCAGTCAGTGGTTGGTATTTTGGTGTCAATTTAGGATCTTGGGTGTGCCGAATAATGGCTGGCTGCTTTTAAGGGGCCTGGGGCTCACAATAGAATTTATTTTCTTGACTATTTTCCAACAGTGCTTGCGGTATATATGTGGCCTTCTGCCCTTCTGATCCGCATGATACGTTCAGTGCACCACTTGGCTAAGGTTATGTGGTAAATCCCCAGAACCTCAACGTGATTTGAGCTATGCGCCTTGTGCATGCGTTTATTCCGCAAAGTACAGTTGCATTTCACCCGAATGTCGCCTGATCCTATGAGGCCATCCCCCCCCATGTATGAATGGTGTACACCTTGTTGCAGCCCATGCTCTACTAAGGAGGGCAGGACATTACCATTGGGAATATATCCTGCCTCCTTTTTGCCTTTTTCTTTAATTTTCAGGCCAAATGCATTCAAGAACCCATTTTATGAAAACCAAAGGAGTCTAGTCGCATTCCACCCTGAGACCGCCTGGTCCTATGTGGCCTGTTATACTGTTGATGTTCCTGCCTTCGTTTCTTAGTGCCCCCCCTCTTCCAGGCCGGTTATCCTGGGCGGTGGCCTTACCAATAATTTTAGGGAGCCTCTTGCCCTGGTAAAATTAGCTTTCCGGGCAACTCATTGTAATATTTGAGCCCTGCACTTAGATTGCTGTGCTGTTGTCAGCGCATATGCTTAAGACGGACCAGTGGGCTTGTGATTGAGTGGTGAAGCTGAGGGGCTGCCCATCGCCCTCTCTGTCCCTGGTTCGCTGAGGGACCTTTCTCTCTGTTAGGCCAGTGGGCCAGTACTATCTTTTCATGTATCAATGGCTATGCATTGATTCAGTTTTGATTATTGCTATGTTGTTCGCAAGGCCATTATGTTTAAGGATTACATTTCTTTCATATAGGAGCAGCTGCAACAGTTGCCATCGTGGGCACGTGTTCTGGAAGTATTCTGCTATTTATGCTGTATTCAAAGGGCAAAAACTTATTTCTGTCATAATTATCGCTTGACACTTCTCGGCGCTGGCCTTTAATCCAAGGCAAGAGGAATGCAGGATCATTCTGTGGATTTAGGGTCAGTAAGGTCCTTGTGGGTTGGTCGCGTTCTGCTCCTAGGGCCTCTGACCGGAGGAGGCTAATCATGCCCAATGTCCTCCTTCAGATCCTGCCTTTATTTAGGTCAATGTGCTCATCTTGTATGAGTCACACCTGTTCGCCGCAGGAACTCTGACGATGTTCTATGGTGCTTTTCGCCCTAGTGAATTATTGGTTTCCTCAAAGCGCGATGTGTCCTATCGTGCCTTATGCTCTGGCGATTGCACGTTAGGTGCAGATTTAGTGAGGTTCTCCTTAAAAGTCTATAAGACTGATCAAAAGGGCCTTGGCAGTTTTTTGCTTCTTTATAGTTGCCAGGTACCTGACTTATGCCCATTTTCCTCTATGCAGCAATGTTTGTGTTTCAGGCCAGCTGGCCAGCGTTATATCTTTATACATGCAGATGGTTCTGCCCTGACTCAGTTTCAATTTTGGGCCGTTGTTCGGCAGGCCTTGTTGGCCAGTGGTTGCGATGTTAGAGTCTATGGGCTGCATTTCTTTCAGATTGGAGTGGCTACGGCCACTGCCCTTGTGGGCTTGAGCATTGAGGATGTCCAGGTGATTGGCAGGTGGTGTTCTTCAGCTATAACTTCTGCCCTCGCTCCCAGCACTCAGAGGGTGTACCAGCTTGCCTTGGGGACGTTCCAGGCATTCTGTGCCATAAGTGCTTTGCCTCCTGTATGGCCTGTTCTTGCTCACATTGGCTGCAGTTTATGTTATATCTGAATGGGCAATCTCATATTTCTACCATCGCCGGACACCTCTCTGCGCTGGCCTTTATTTCCAAGGCAAGAGGAATGCAGGATCATTCTGTAGATTTTAGGGTCAGGAAGGTCCTTCAGGGTTGGTCGCGTTCCGCTCACAGGCCCACTGACCGAAGGAGGCCAATCACGCCCAATGTTCTCCTTCAGATCCTGCCTTTATTTAGGTCTCTGTGCTCATCTCAGTATGAGTCGCACCTGTTAGCCGCAGTAACACTGACGATGTTCTATGGTGCTTTTCGCCCTAGCGAAGTACTGGCTTCCTCGAAGCGCGATGTGTCCTACCGAGCCTTTTGCTTTGGCAAAAGGTGCAGATATAGTTAGGCTTTCCCTTCGAGTCTCTAAGACTGATCAAAAGGGCCGTGGCAGTATTATTTCATTGAGAGTTTGCCAGGTCCCTGAATTGTGCACAGTGGCTGCAGTGCGTTCATTTCTGTCAATGAGGCCAGTGGGCCAGCGTTACCTCTTTATACATGCGGATGGTTCTGCCCTGACTCAATTTCAATTTTGGGCCATTGTTCGGCGGGCCTTGTTGGCCAGTGGTCGCGATGCTGGAGTCTATGGGCTGCATTCCTTTCGGATTGGGGCAGCTACGGCCGCCGCCCTCGTGGGCATGAGCGTTCAGGATATTCAGGCGACTGGAAGGTGGCGTTCTTCCGCTTTCAAGTCTTATATCAGGTATTGATTCTGATGTATTGTTTTTTCTTTTCTTAGGTGTGCTGAGCCTTCTGGTGCCTGCGAGGGTCGTCCTGTGTGGCCACTCGATTTTATTTTGGGCCCATCGGAGAGCCTTTTCTACGCTTGCCGGGACACAGCTGCAGCTTTTCGCTAGAGCAACGGTTGGCTGGGAGGCTCAGAGGGGCATGCTTTGGGATGCACTCATGCCTTTGGTGTGTCGCCTTATGGCATCGCTTAACCGGCCACATGTGTTGGTGGTTCATTTAGGGGAAAACGACTTGGTGCAGCGGCCAGGTATGGATCTGCTGCTTAGGATCACCTGGGATTTTAATGCTGTTATCCAGTCATACACAGACCTTGTTATAGTGTGGTCCGACATGCTGGTGCAACGTGTTTGGAGGGGTGCACTGCACCCCAACAGGATCGACAGATCCGGAAAGTGGGTGAATAAGAAAGTTAGGAGTTTAGTTTTGTCATTGGGTGGGGCATATATTCCTCATGACAGAATCCGTTTTCATGCACCGCATCTGTTTCGAGATGATGGTGTCCATCTTTCGGATATTGGGTGTGATTTGCTATTGGAGGATTTTAGGTTGGGTTTGGGGGCTTTGTTTTCTTTGGGTTGAGGGGACCAAGCTTAAGCTGATCCCCTCTTGTGGCGTTGGATTCGGGCAGGTGAGGTAATTGGGGTTAAAAATGGAGGTGGATGAGGCATTTGGGTAAAGGGCACTCCTGGTGAAACATCAAGGCGTAATGCCTGGTGTGGATCCAGGGGGTGTCCACGTGGGACCGGCTTGCGCATCATGGTGAATGCCTGTACGGTGGGGCCAGGATGCGGAAGTTGGAACCACAAACCTGACTCCGATTGCAAGGAGGGAGAAGTTTTCCCACATCCTTGTCTGGGGAGATGCAGTACGATGTGACTGACTTGCCTCCTGGTTTGGAGGGTCTAGACCCTCATAGATAGGTTGAGCCTCACCTGCCCGAAGGATTTGAGATTGTTGATTGGCGAATTGGAATTTGATTGATTATGTGTTATATTTTAATAAATATAACATTTCAACCATACATGTGTCACGAGTCTTCCTTGGTGTGTTGGCAATGACGGTCCTGCCCATTTGGTAGGGCGGGTTTGCCTACACCCTATTTCTAGGAAGGCTCGGGAAGGTTCCAGAAATTGTGTAAGAGGTCAGGTGGGGTATCTTGACCAATGGGGTAAGGGTTTTTGAGCGGCTATATATAGCCTGCTCCGCTTTAAGAGCGTGCCTTTTTTGCCTTGCGGCACCCACCCACCCCTCCCTTGTCAGTATGGGCTCAGCTAGTCGCCTGCGGGGGCTGAGTAGGATTTTTTTTTTGGAGATTCTGATTTCAGAATCTCTTTGGTTTTGCCTACTCCATACTGCTTGGGTTTGATTCATTTGGCTTGTTCCGGGTGGGTTGTGGTGATTCTGGTTTGGCTGGCGTTAGATTCGGGCAGGTGAGGTAATTGGGGTTAAAAATGGAGGTGGATGAGGCATTTGGGTAAAGGGCACTCCTGGTGAAACATCAAGGCGTAATGCCTGGTGTGGATCCGGGGGGGTGTCCACGTGGGACCGGCTTGCGCATCATGGTGAACGCCTGTACGGTGGGGCCAGGATGCGGAGGTTGGAACCACAAACCTGACTCTGATTGCAAGGAGGGAGAAGTTTTCCCACATCCTTGTCTGGGGAGTTGCAGTACAATGTGACTGACTTGCCTCCTGGTTTGGAGGGTCTAGACCCTCATAGATAGGTTGAGCCTCACCTGCCCGAAGGATTTGAGATTATTAATTGGCGAATTGGAATTTGATTGATTATGTGTTATATTTTAATAAATATAACATTTCAACCATACATGTGTCACGAGTCTTCCTTGGTGTGTTGGCAAAGGAATATTGCATAGAAAAATGCATCTTGCTTAACCTCCTGTATTCTTTTTTCCATATCCAATCTTATACTTAGCAGTATAAGGTTTTTTTTCTCTTTGATGGGTTTTTTTTCTCTGACAGTCATCTAACTCCAGTTCTAACTTAATTTGCCATCTTTACTTTAAAAAATACCTTTGGGCCAATCATAAAGACAGCCCAATATGTTTGGGTTTCCAGTTCCCATAATGTGTTCAATTTTTTCTTTAGGTTTCATTTTCCCATGAAGGCTTGCTTTTCTAGGCTGAACTTTTAGATCTTCCTGTGACCTTTTAATCCTCCTTTCAGAACAGACTCTAAAACAAAAACTAACAGTTTTACAAAAAAAAAAAAACACAAAATGGCTGAAAGTGTCATTCCTTCACAGGGACCTTTTACCATTCCATTTTGTTGACTTTCCTTAAGGCCCCGATTCCCATGGCCGATTGCCATTTTAATGTAAATATCTAACTTCCAGAAGAGAAGAATTATCTGCTAACCTTGGCACAGAGATGCATTCTCTGGGGCAATTATCTGATCACTTACTCTACAGTAAAGGTGAGCAACCTCTTTTCTGTCAAGGGCAGTATTCACTTGACAAGTGCTCAAAGACTTGAATATAGAAAAAGACGGGAATCATTTTTTAAATGAGGAAACAACAGGAAGGATGGAAATCTGATGGGATGGAAGAATGGGACAGCTTCAGGAGGCATTAGGGACCACATAGGAACATAGGAAGTTGGCTTATACTGAGTCAGTATGAGTGGTTTATCTAAACGGGCATTGTTTCAGAAAAGGTTTTCTCCCAGACCTACCTGAAGATGCCGAGGACTGAACCTGACATCTTCTGCATGCAAATCAGATGCTCTACCACTGAATTATGGCCCTTCCCCATAAAATGAGATCGGGGACACACACAGCCTCCATGCTACAAGTTGTCTACCTATTCTCCTTTATTTCTGATCCTTTTCCTCCTAGACAAGTGGAGCCAATTGAGTTAATTTGTTTAGCATTGCCTCTCCAGATAGGCTGTGGTTGCAGAGGATCCTGCTGCCTGGACTCACAAAGCTGGTTGTCTGCAGCAGAAGATGGAGTGCTCTCAGTTGGCTACAAATTAGTATTGTTTTTAGTTGTAAAATCAGCAGCATGATCAGGTAACACATTAAGTTCAAGGATCACTTCCCCAGAAAGAATTTTTTTAAACAAAATATACAACTGGGGGACTGAGGTTGCTTCATTTTGAAGTCTTACAGAATAAACCCACTTGAATCAAAATGCATCTGTCTTAATGCACTAGGAATAAAATTCAATTTGTCACTAGACTGAACTTTTGATATGAAAGAACAGTCACCTGAATCACCAGGAGTAGAGAGCCATGAAACAGGGCGTGTGATGCTGCTGGAACACTTCTGCAAGGAATAGCCTTTAGTTAATATTAGTTTTTAAGCTGCCCTGTTGAATCCTTACCTCTTTTATTTCATTAAGTGATTTCTACACCAAGCTCAGGAGGTTCCCAAAACCTCTAGAGTTGAAAGATCAGTCCTAGATTCTTCAATCAATTATTAGTGTTTATCAGCATGCTGAAGAGAACTGAAATTTGTAAAGAAGTTTTAGAGTTACAGCAATTTACTCCACTTTGTGGATCTGTACCTCTTGGGAATTTTCAACATCACTTGGCCTATTAGTCAAATAGTAGAAGACAGAATCAGCATCAATGAGCCAATAGAGTGTCCAGAAACTGAAGAGTTAAGGAGACTCCTACATGAGGTTATTTGGAGACTCTAAAATCTGAATATCATTATCACAAAATTATGGACAAACTAAAGCTGAACTAAAAAAAGATTCAGAGATTTGGCAGCATCGATTGGGAATGGGCATAGTTCAATGGCAGAGCAGAAGCATTGCATGCATAAAGAACCATGTTCAGTCCCTGGCATCTCCAGCTAAAAGGATCAGGTAGTGGGTGTTGTGAAAGTCATGTGTCTGAGACCCTAAAAAAAGGCTACCAATGAAAGTAGATACCAGTGGGCTAGATAGATAAATAGTCTGCTCTGGTATAAGGGAGTTTCCTATGTTCCCAGAGACAGACTGCACAGCTTTTGTATTATTTATTTATTTATTCAATCAGTTAATTAATTATAACTATTTATAACATGGCCTCCACCCTACCAGGGCAGGGTACACTCCAAGCAATATAACAAAACAACTTATAGATAAAACCACCAAAACCAAATGTGGAAACATTTACATATGGGAGCTATTGTTATCTCCTCAACTTTCATCTTAAAGGTCTGGACAAAAAAGTGTATCCCTCCCACTTTTGACCCTCTTATCAAAAAGTGTAAAGTGACAGGGTCAGATTATTCAGCTCAGAGTGAGGCATTCCACAGCTTGGGGATGTCACAGAAAATATCTTCTCACTCACCACGACCACCCAATTTCATAAGGAAACAGTACAGCTAACAGAGACTCTCCTGAGATTCTTAACACCCAGGTTAGTCTGTATGGGAGGAGGCTCCTTTAGATATTTTGGGCCCAAGCTGTTTACAGCTTTATAGGACAGTATACGCAACTTGAATTTGGTTTGGAAACAAATTGAACAACGTGTGCAAATCTTTCAAGACTGGTGTAATATGCATTTGGCCAGTAGTGTCTCAGCAACCTGACTGCAACATTTTGAAACAGTTGCACCTTCTAGATCATCTTCCCCACACAGAGCACATTACAATAGTCAAGTTGGGAGGTTACCAGAGCATGTGTCACTGTGGCCAAGCTATCTCTATCCAGGAAGGGCTGTAGCTGGCTTTTTGTACTGCAGAAGAATGACAACCAGAGCTTCGAAGATTACTTTTAAAAAGTAATAAATTACAGTTACAATTACATGGCCCAAAAAAGTAGTAATTACCGTTACAATTGCAATTGCTCTGAAAGTAACTGATTACTTTACTTTTTCTCAAAAGTAATCACTACAATTATATTTCAGTTACTTTAAAAAAGCACGCCTACAAGGTGCTGGCCTTGGCTGCTGCACATCTAAGTAGCCTAAAACAACATTAAAAATAAACACACACATACAGAGGTAGTAGAATAATTCTTTTTATCCATAAGATAGCAATGGTGGTCTCTCTGCTGGTAAGGGAGGTGGGGAGGGAGGCAGAGGCCACTACTCAGAACTTTGCACGTCAAACCAAGTGCAACCTCCCCTCAGCAAGCAAGCATAATCTCTCTCACTTAACCTCAGTCCATTGATCTTGCACCAACAGATGTAAAAATGATAGATCAGCCAACTGCATAATAATGGTCAACAGAACATTTCTAGTATTGGAAAAGTCCTAAGGAAATCCTGATGATTTGAAATGAAGTTAAACAAACTAAGCAGACATGGTTAATCAGGATTTTGTTTTTCCATTAATGCCTTCAGTTGGCCAAAGCGGATAAATGGGAAAAGCTATGACGTTGAACAAGGGAAAATTGACCACAAAATTCAACTATGCAGTCAGCTTGATAAACAAGAATCTTTCCATTTCATTCTCCTAAATCTAAAATTGAGCTAACGATGACTTACAGTGTAGAGTTTGTGTGTGGATAAATTTGAGTAATTTTATCAGAGAAGAAATTAATTGAACTGCACATTGGTCCATTATTGCAGCAGCTCCCTCAACTAGTCCTATACACTAATCAATGACCAAGCCCATCCTTTTTATTATTCACAATTATGTATTTCATTATTCCTTAATCAGAGAGGGGAAACCCCTTGAAATTACATTACATAGAATATCATACCAGACAAAGGCAGTCTGCCAACAGGAAGATATTCAGAGTGATAGTAACTAAGATAAATACCACCACTTCTTAGGCCAAGGAATTTTAGGTAGATTTAGCTGAGAATCAATAGAAGGAAGAGGAGGAGGAGGAGGAGGAATGAAAGAGTAAATTAATTGGGAGCCTGGGCTGTAGGATAGACAATGTGGCTATTAATCAAATCTGGACAGAATAATTCAGCCATTATTGTGGATTCCCCATAGAGAAATGGCAAACTTCCTATGCCTACTTAGCTAAGATGCAAAGTCAAAAGAGTATATTGATTTAAAAACAAAGGGTCTCTGAGTTTGTTCCTTGGTAAAATTGAGAATGGGTTCTTGAAAAGCAACTCAACACAGCAGAGATTCCTAGCTATACTATCTCCATAGTAGGCTGTTAACATGTATAAAGATTACTGCATTTGCTGATTAAGAACTTCTTGTGTATTCACCCAACTAATAAAAATGAGATGAGAGATATTCAGCTTAATGCTTAGCATATTTACTGTTTCCTAGAGGTTATGAGAGAGCCATTCTGACAACCTTCACAGTAACTGAACTGTACTTTTCCCATTCAGTGTTTAAAAACCCCGCTGGCTACCCAATAACATTGTTTAATGTTCTTCACTTCAGTCAATGGACGTTAACAGAAACCAATGCATTTTAACTGAATTTTTGTTTATCTCAAGCAGCACATTTTAATAAAATCAATACATTCTTGCTGAAAGCCTCAATGAATCCACTGGAAAGAATACATTGTTACTGAAACTAATATGCAGTTTTATAATGTCTACATGTTTTGAAAAAGGCATGGCAATACGTTTTAACTGAAACCTATATGTTTATTTTGAGCTGATACCAAAGAAAGCTTGCATTAGTTCTTAGTGAAACCGATGCAATCATGCTGCAATAGTACTCTTCAGCATGCACTAGTAGATTTCACCATTACTGAGTTTCATTGAAGAGCTAACATATATTTTCAAAATTATCGGGAATTCAGTATTACAGCAAACTGCATTTTTAGCATACACATAAAAAAGGAGATCACAAAAAGTGTGTAACATCTATTAGATTATAACATATTATCTATTGCTTGCACATAGAGGTATGTTATCAATCAGCAATTGCACAAATGAAGGTTTGTTTTCACTTCAAAGGCAATTTTTATTACATCTTTTTTGCCAGTATATGAAAGCTGTTTTAGAACAAGTTGGGCTGATTTATTAACTGAGAGCAAAAGTACAGCCCCATAGCAATGGATTACATAATCATTTCAGTTTCCATCAAGCACAATTTATGTTCATAGCTAGCCTCTCTGAACCCAAGATCTGAAAGTGAGGACATAGAACTACCCTTCCTATGTATTTCTTGATATTATAGACCTATAAGGTTGGCCACTTTTTGAAATAAATAGAATCAGCTGGCCTTGAGAAATCTCTGTGGTAAATACTTACTAATATAAACAGCAATTCCACTGATATACCATTGGGAATTATACCAATTTTACATTAAATGTCAATACAAGTGGGTCCCAGCTGTCTTCTCCAGATAGTTTACAAAGATCATGAGATCAAGATCATGAGAAACAGCAGGGAACTAGGGTAGTGTTCAACTTTTAACATGGTGACCTAATTATGCTGTGACAATATCAGTGACCTTCAACCTTTCCAGATCCACTGTTGCCAAAATGCTTCCCTTTTATCCCCATTATTACATTTAGTCTCAGAGCTTCCATCTTGTCTGTTGATGGATGTTTTCCTGGGAAGGGCAATGAAGGACAAGGATGCAGTACTATCTGCACTACTTCCACAGTCTGTTGAAATGGAACACAGAGTGTCCTAACCCCAGGGTATAACTTTAGGACATGCTAAAGTCAATCGACTGGGCATCCTAATGCAATCTGGGCAATACACTGCAATTGAAAATGTCAAAGAGCCCTGAAGTCCTAACTTTCCACCTTCCAAACACATGCTGCAGGGGCAAGACTGTGCTAAGACCATCAAGGGGCAAGCTGTTCCACCTGCCTTGCCCCCTCATCCCTGTTCTTTCTGACATCATTCTGGGGACTGCCCTTTACCAGAATGATAAGTGTATTTGTGTTTTTTAAAATAATGTTAAGATTTTGTTGTTTTCAATTTTCTTAAATTGCATTGTTCTTTTCTTACTTGTATTTTGTATTTGTATATATTCTTTGTGAGCTACCTAGGGGTCCTTTTTGGCCAAAAGGCGGCACAGAAATAAACTATAATATAACATCCATCCAGAGACTTTTACCTCCATTGTAAGAAAATAGTTTTGACATATCCATGCTTTTGTTCTCCTAGAAAACCCTTTTCAACAGAATCTTGGATTTTGTTTTCTAACAATAGAACTACTTTTAGACCCCTAGAGCAAGCATGCATTCTGAGGGCAATCCCAAAGGCAGACAGTTTGCCCAACTCACTTCTGAAAGTCTCCACTTTGGTCACTGCTGTATCTTCTCATTAACTTCTGCTTCTGCTCTACTGTGGCCTGGGAAAACCTGTCCTCTCTGCCTTTTGGATTCACCTACTGCTCCTCTCTTCCTTTCTGTGCTCCCACTGCCTCAGTAAATTAAGGAGAGCTAAATTCCTCCCCCTCCTGTCTCTTTCCCAGCCAGACACAGCTTAGCTGCTACCTTAGTTCACTGTTCCCCTGTCTTTTTTTCTTCTGGGAAATCTCTGTTCTGTTTTCCTTATGGCCAAAGATTCAAAAGTTACCTATAGTGTGCTCTTGTTAATTTGGCAATTCATGCTTGTTTCTGGGACAGCTGTACCAGCTCCTCATTCTTTCAGGAAATGAGCTGGGGCAAAAGATGGAAGAGGTTCCCCTATCATCAAATTAAATTTCCCACTTGCCTATTGATCCTGAGAGGCTTGCTCTCCAAACACAGAAAATAGGTTTAGATGTTTATAGACGTGTATGTTCCAAGCAAATGTGGTAACGCCACATTGTATCATATATTATTTTTGGCTTTACTACATTGTGATCTAGCTGTATCAGCCTTTCACAGTCTGCTGACCTCTACATGTCTTGGAGTGCAACTCCCATCAGCCCCAGCCAGCCTGGCCAATGATCAGAGATGATGGCAGTTGTCATCCAAATCACCTGGAGGACACCAGGTTGAGAAAGACTGATCTAGATCTATCTGTCTTTTTCTCTACCCTGCACTTTGTTCACCTTTCTCTCTTTTCCTTTTCTGTCTCCCAAAGATGACCACGGTGCCATTAGCACAACTCACCTAAGGCCAAGTCATGCCTGACCAATGATATAGTCAAGTGGCCAAATTTTGCATGTTCTACAGGCTGTCTGGGGAAAAATACCAAAAGTAAAGTGGCAATTAGCCTCCCCCAATCTTTGTCTGTGCTGTTTTGTTTTGTAAGGAGCTATGTGAAGTGATTATTAATATGCAAATACAATGTAGTTTTAAAGTTTTTTTTATAAAAACTGAACAGAAAACAAAAAGTACAATTAAAAGTGCTAGGATAGAAAAAGGTTAATTGGATTCCTAATTCCACTACTCTGGGTTGGTTTTCTTCATGTACAATAGGTTGCCTTCACTTTGGAGTAATTGATCTGCTTCCAAACCACGTAAGCGTTGGTTTCCAAAGGATCAAAACGACAAATTGCAGCAAGACCCACACACTGCAGAGGCATCCAATTTTACCTGCCTTCATTATATAGGTCCCTCTGGCATTTCTCCCATAATGAGCTTCTCATATTGTGTTTCTTAACTAGCTTTTAGTTTTTTAAACCAGTCTTATTTTGCCAAATGGACCTGGCCGACTTCTGTGACAGCCGCCGAGAAGTGCTTCTAATTATGTCCTCAGCATGACACCATCTCTTTGAGAAAAATCAGCCATCATTCTCATGTTTTATTTTAGAAATTATGCTTTTGGCAATCATGCCCCCCCCCCAATAAAGTGTTTCTTGTTCAACATCATCTCACTCTGACTCATAGGAGAGATTTTTAATTCCAAGAGAAATTGCAGTAGGGATTCTGAGCATCATCCTTTTAAGTTGATCCAAATAAGCCCTCTTCAGCCATTACTTATAGCCCCACCCCTGCCATCAGGATGCTCATGCTAGCTTCTCACATGTTCATTTGTGACATCTGCAGTTACATCTGCAGTGGAGACCTGCCTGCTCTATTTGTGTAGGCTCCCTGAACCATGAATAGAAAAGGTCCTGCACTGCAGAAGTTATGAGTAAGTTTGTGGTAAGGGGCAGGGCTAAAAGCTCAGTCACATATCCCCTTTGCACTCACTTTCCCTCTTCATGCAAGTAATGGCTGAACAGGGGTCTTGAATAGTTTCAACTGATTAAAAACTGGAGAAGTATACAAGAGTTCGACTGATTTACCTTTTCCATAAAAGAGAAGCTTCTTCATGGCCAATGTCAAATTTATATCCATCCTAAGAATTATAGTTGTGTTATTCTGTAAAATGATGCCAAATGCAGAAAGAGCCAAGTGAAGGTTTATTAATATAAAGAAGAGACAAGATACAAAAGTCACATCTACACTAAGCCCCATGAACAGCTACTCCTATCCTTTGTATAACAAGTCCCAATCTCCTCCAAAACCCAGGATAAATGTATCAATGTGAGGTGATTAATCCTAAACTCTTTTAATGCTGTTTCACCACAACAGTATTCACACTTTAATCCTAAGTGCAATTAAAGGGACTTCCAATCCAAATAAATGTGCTTAACTCTGAAATATTAAGTCTAATCAAAGAATGAATAAATGAATAAATAAATAAAAGATGCCTGGACTGAGTATGCAAGGAAAACTCATATCAGTAATAACTTAACATTTTAAAAAATATTATATCTTATTTACTTGATTCATCAGTATAAAAGATTCAACTGCCCTGTAGTGTTCTAGACTGATAAATTTAAAAGTAATGGATAGAAGCTATGGGTTTTTTCAAGTTTACCAAACCACTAAGACAAGGGTGGCAGAACTTCCTCTTGTCCCCACCCCTGGCCACATTGCTGTGAGAGCAATCTGTCAGTCACTGAATGCCCACAGTGGATGAGGCTGGTGCCAAAAGTGGGCAGGGCCAGAAACAAAAGTAGATGGGGCCAGAACCACCACTCATATATACATCCACGCCATACATAAATAAATCTTACTATATAATATTTTTCAAAGTGTTATGCTACCCGTGAAGATTTTGCGCAGGCTTGTGCCTGTGCAGAAATGTTCATGGGTAGCATGATGCTGCAAGTTGACAGCTGAGGTGGGATGGCAGTGGTGGCAAGCGCAAGATGCCTGGTGTGAAGAGAGGCTTGGCGGCGAGTGCAAGGCACTCAGCACTGGCAGCGAGCACAAGGCATCCAGCGGTGGTGGTGAGCACAAGGTACCTGGCTGCAGCAGCAGCAGCACATGAGGTGGCCAGCGGTGACAGTGATCAAGGCACCTGATGGCAAGTGTCTGAGTTAGAGGGGCAGAGGTGGAGGCAAGAGGGGGGCAGCCAGGCTGTGCTGGCTGAGATGGCTAAGCGTTGGGTCTAAGCCTTAGTGGGTGGGTGGGAGACCTGTGAGGGTGCTAGTGACCTGGGGAGGTAGAGAGAGCACTGGGGACCTGTGGAAGGGAGGGAGAGTAGTGTGGGTGACCCGTGGCTGAAAGGGAGGGGGTGTTGGTGAGCCTTGTGCAGGAAGGGAGGGAGGTGGGAGTGCTGGTGACCCATGTGCCAGGAGGGAGGTGGGAGAGCTGGTGACCTGTGAGCAGGGAAGGAGGGATGGAGAGTGCTGGCAACCTGTGGGGAGGAGGGAGGGAGAGGGAGAGAGTGCTGGAGACCAATGGGAGGAAGGAGGGAAGGAACAGATGCAGTAATGATCTGTGGAGGTGGGAGGGAGGTGGAGTGCTGGTGTCCAATGGTGGGAGGGAGCTGGTGACCCATGGGGGGTAAGGAGGGAGAGTGCTGATGATCCAATGGGGGAACAGGGAGGGAGGAGCACTGGTGACCCACGGAGGAAGTGCTGGTGACTGTAGGCAAGGCTGGTAGGCAAAGCGAGCAGGGGTGGAGCCCCTAGTACATGCATACATACAGAAGCATGCTTGCACCCCATTCATCCAGTCATTCTTTTTCATGCATTCCACAAACCCCATGCCTCCATTCACATACACACAGTCTGGTTGAGATCAAGGTGACTAAAGGAATTAAGACAGAATAAGCAGATCAGGGTCTGGTGGAAACAGTGGTCAATGGAAGCTTTATTCAAGGAAGGAAGAGTTACAGAGATACTGGGGTTTGGTGAAAACTTCACATAGGGTCTACGGGGATGAAGAAGAATCTAAACTGTCAAGAGAAACTGGAATATTGTAGGGTAGGGAGCTAAGATAAAGTAGGTTTGCCAGGTCTTTACCCCAACATATTACTGGAACTTCAAGGATGAAGACAGAATAGGTGTTCAAGTGACTTTCCACATATACTGCACATCCAACAAGTGGAACAGGCAGGGGAACGTGTTCATCAGACACCCTCCCTATGTTGCATAAACCACTTCCACAATTTCAGCCCAGCATTTGAAAGGGGAGCACAAACAGCTATATGTGCATGGTCACTCCACCTGATCAGGATACTTGACACAGTGAAAAGCCTAGGTGCATACAACTGTATGTGCATAGGATTCCCTTTCAACTGCTAAGTGCACAGTTGTAATCAGGCTGTATTAGTGAAGAGCATGATTTTGGGACAGGCTCTGTGGGCACAGTTCCATTCCCCCTGTACACATCAGATGCATGCACGGAGGGGCATGTTTGAACACCCCTAGTAAAAGTGGTTTGAACACACATTTGCTGCATTCCATGCCATTTGTTCCAGAGAGAAAGAATGTGTGCTCAAACCATTTTTGCCATATTTAGAAGTGGGGGTAGAGGAGAAATTCAGTTTGGTTTGCATTTTAATATGAAGCTAATTTACACTTCAGGAAACAAACTGAAATGTATGTATCCTTCAAAATGCATACTTCTCTGAATTTTGCAATGCAGTTTTCCAACCAAATAACGTGTACAAAAATGTCTATATTAGTGTGCATTAAAATGCATATATTAGTGAAAATAGCATGCAAAAATATATTATATTAGGGAAAACTGTTTGCAAAACTGTATACTGGGCAAAATGGCATGCAAAAATGTATACATGTACACTAAAATGCTGACAATATTTTGTGAAAATACCATGGAAATATGGAGAACTAACCTTAAGACTAGAAAAATTAGGAAGCTGAGAGAAACTGAAATTGGCAGATTCATCCATTCTTACTTAAGACCCTTCCCCCCCCCCCCGTGGATTGGGGGGTGGGGGGGATTGTAGTAGTATAGGAGGTGACACCTCCATACCACACTGTAAGAAGGCCAGGGAAAGTCTTGTGGTGGTTCAGCATTAGCATAAACCATTGCAAAAGTTGGATTGAGAAGTGGGAACAGGACCTCTCATTTACTGGAGTTCTAATTGTTTCGTGTTAAATAAAGCTGTGGCCTGTTTTATTCCACACTGCGGTGTCCACCTCTCTTTCACCATCCATAATGTCCGTCTGTCTCCGCCTCACATTTTGCGCAGAAGACAAAATGACTTTTCTCATCCTTGCAGAACTATGTGATGGGAAAAATGGCACCTGATGAAACATTCCCTTTTGTGCACTAGTAGAAGGAAAGATGTCTGCTGTCAGGGTCTGAACAGAGAAGCCTTAAGTGGCAAAAAGGCCAGGAAGGATGGGAGCAGAATTTCACATACAGCTGGAACTAAAAAGTGTGGGAAGAGGGGAAAATGCTGAGCTGAGAGGCAAACATTGACCTGGGTTCTCCAAGCAGTACCCTTCAGTGAAAACAGTTACACTGGAAAACAATATAAGGAGAAAAAGGGCCAAGGGGCAGAAGAGGATTTGAATTAACCAGCCATTGCAGAAGTTAGGAGGAAAAACAAAACATAGGTTAAGACCTCAATTGAATTCACATTTTGTATTTAGCCTCATTTCAATGGAAGTATGATCATTTTACACTATTCTTCTTCTTTACATTATCCCCTTCGGTATTTGCTGTTTCCAGTCATGTTCAGTGTTAACTTTCTCCTTCCTGAATAAGAAAAGTTGATTGAAATGCATGATTACCATCTATAATATATAATGCCATCTGTGTGCATCGTGGGCTTAGAAAATTGTGCTCTCTGGCAAAGTGTGGTGACAAACAAATCAATGGTTTTATTTCACTGGTGGACTGCCTGTCAGAATCCATGGTATTTCAGATGTCATATTTCTTTTTAAGGAGACTACAATGATCAAGTCAAGGCTTTGAATGTCATTGCCCCCATGTGTATGTGAAAGAGAAAGAGGCTGGGGTGCATTCAAACTTGAAAGCATAACTCATTTCTCTTTATCTTTAGAGACTATAACTTGCAGCAGCTATTTAGTCATCAGTACCTTTTTTCCACTTTGACCAACCTCTGTCAGATTATTTTTTGTGTCCATAGATGTGGTCAACTTATATACTTAATTCACTAATAGGCAAAAAAAACCTTGCAGTTTAAGAACATACCTATAGCTAAGAGGTATTTCTATCAAACCTTAAAAAGCAGGGAAATTGGGCAGCTATAGTGAATGCACCAGGGGAGCAGGAGACCTGACCTCCTCTCTGAGATATTGGACTGCCCTACAAATTTGTCAAAATGCAAACACCATATGGGTTTATTTATTTATTTATTTATTAGATTTATATACCGCCCGACTAGCAATAGCTCTCTGGGCAGTGAACATAAAATAGCATAAAAATACAATAAATAACAAAATAATACTAAATAATACAATCAAAAATCCAATACAATAACATTTTTAAAAGTAAATCAATTTAACTTAAAATGCTTCAGAGAATAGGAAGGTTTTGACCTGGCGCCGAAAAGAGAGCAGAGTCGGCGCCAGGCGTACTTCCTCGGGAAGACTGTTCCATAGTTCAGGGGCCACCACTGAGAAGGCCCTAGATCTCGTCACTACCCTCCGGGCCTCCCTGTTTGCTTCAGTTTGTTAACTCTCATCCAATCCATTGTCGCTGCCAGGCAACGGTTCAGCACATCAACAGCCTCACCTGAAGAAGATGAAAAGGAGAAGTAGAGCTGCGTGTCTTTCACAGTCCAATCCACTTGCTGTGTAGCTTGGAAGAATTTGGTAACATGTGCCTCTGAGCATATGGTGAGTGGTGGCAACACTTGCCATCTCCAAAGATAATTATATTTTTGTATGTTTGTTGGTGTTCTTATGTTGCTTCTTTCCTGTGTTACTAATATTTCTACAGAGAATCTAAACTAGAAAATTTTATTTCCCTCATTATTCATCCTATAACGTTACCAAATCTTCCAAGCTACACAGCAAGTGAATTGGACTGTGAAAGACCAACCCAAATGGTGTTTGCATTTTGACAAATTTGTAGGGCAGTCCAATATCTCAGAGAGGAGGTCAGGTCTCCTGCTCCCCTGGTGCATTCACTATAGCTGCCCAATTTCCCTGCTTTTTAAAGTTTGATAGAAATACCTCTTAGCTATAGGTATGTTCTTAAACCGCAAGGGTTTTTGCCTATTAGTGAATTTCCCTGCTTTTTAATCCGGGAGGTAAGAAATGGGATCCTGTGCAAGTTTGCTGAGAGTGGATTGATCATTTTCATGCTTATTGAGTTCAGTGGGATTTACTCCCCTGTAATCATGCTTAGAATAGGTGATACTGACCATAGGGGATGGGGAGGGGAGGAGGAGAAGGAGGGAGGGGAGGAAATGCAGAAGGGAGGACTGGGATGGGAGCAGGCAGGAGGGGGAGAGGAGGAGAAGGATAGGTTTGATCATTTACATGTTTATTTACTCCTGTGCAATCATGCTTAGGATAGGTAAAAGTGACCAGGGGGAGAGGGAGTGAGGGCTGGAGCGGATAGGGGAGGAGAAAGAAGGAGGAGGGGAGGGGAGGAGGAAGGGAGAGGAGAGGGGAAGGAGGGGAAAAGCAGGTCTGATCACTTGCATGCTTGTTGAGTTCAATGGGATTTACTCCTATGCAATCATGGTTAGGATAGGAAAAACTGACCATGGCGGATGAGAAGGGGGAGGGGGAAGGAGCGTATTGGAGGAGGACAAAGGAAGGGCAGGTTTGATCATTTGCATGCTTATAGAATTCAATGGCATTTACTTCTGTGCAATCATGCTTAAGATAGGTAAAACTGACCATGGGGATGAGGAAGGGGAGCGGGAGGAGGGGAAAGGGGAAGGAGGGGATTGGAAGGGGAGTGGGGAGGGGCAAAGGAAGGGGGAGGGAAGGGTCAAGAGGGGGGATAGGAGGAAGGACAAGGGAGGGTGGGTTTGATCATTTGCATATTTTTGAGTTCAATGGGATTTATTTCTGTGCAATCATGTTTGAAAATGGAAATGGACTGCCTTCAAGTTAATCCCAACTTATGTTGACACTATGAATAGGGTTTTCATGGTAAACGGTATTCAGAAGTAGTTTACCATTGCCTTCCTCTGAGACTGAGAGGCAGTGACTGGCCCAAGGTCACCCAGTGTGCTTCATGGCTATGTGGGGATTCAAATCCTCGTGTCCCAGGTTGTAGTCCAACACTGACCTGGTGAAGGGGCAGGGAGGGGAGGAGATCAGGCTGGCGGGCACTGGGCAGAGGGGAAGCGCCTTTCCTTTCCAAAAGGAAAACATTGTGAAGAGTATCATTGCTTTTCATTATACAGCAGACACATGTAGCCTCCCACCCAAATTTAAACCAAAGCTGTCCCTGGCCACATCCACACCAGACCTTTATTTCACTTTGGCCAGTCATGGCTTCTGTGAAAGAATCCTGGGAAGTGTAGTTAGTGAAGGGTCCTGAGAGTTGCTGGGAGACACTCTGTTTCCCTCACAGACTTCAGTCAGAGTGGCTGACTGTTAAACCAGTGTGGCCACTGAAGCTCTCTCAGTAGAACATGAGTCTCCTCTCAACACCCTTCACAAATTACACTTCCCAGGATTCTCTGAGGGAAGCCATGACTATCTCAAGTGAAATCAAAGTCTGGTGTGGGTGTGACCCTCTGATTAGGCAAGCCCAGCAGCTGTGAGTCTGGCTTTTAGAACTCTGACAGTTGGTTCTTACTGAGCATGCCCGATGTTATCATAGGGTTCCAGCCAAAATGTCTTAAATTAATTAAAAATCAGGTGGGCATTTTTTTAACTTCTAAACTGCAGAAGATGAAGGTCAGAGTATGGGGCAACATCAGTAATAGGATTATAGGTACTCTGTGAACATGGCTGATTTTTAATGAATTTCAACAGATTATGAGAACTCTCAGAAAAGTCCAAAAGGGCTCTCGGTTTTTTCTCTCTCTTTTTACACTTTGAACTGTCTATTCTCTCTGTTTTGTGTATCACTATGAAAATTGAGAAGGTTGTTAAGCAAGCATTTCTGAGTTCAGGACTATAAATTTTGTAAGATTTTGTTTTGATATGAGTTTATTGGAAGCATCAGAATGGCATGGGGGTATTTTCAATTTAACATTGAGGAATGTGAAAATCTCATGGCTGTATAATTCATTGACTGCAGTTCTTGTTAGCCACATATTGTTTGCCTTTCCTAATTAATTCCCAACATGCATCCTATTCAGGGTCGGTTCCAAAGGGCGGCCAAGTTGGGCACTGGCCCGAGGGCCCCGCAGCTATAGGTGCCCCTGGGTGGCCCCTAAGGGGCCCTCCACTCCCCTTCCATGATCTGTGGCACGAGCCATGCTGCAGATAGCAAGACAAGAGCTTCCGAGCCACCTGCCGCCGCAATGCGCGCACTGTGTGCCATCAACCAAGATGGCAGCAGAGGCTTCAGTCCCTTACAGAAACCTCAGCCACCATCTTGATTGATGGCAACCCTGCAGTGCACGCAGCCGCAAAGAACAGCAGAGAAAGGTAGGTGAAGCGGGGGGATGGTGGGGGGGGGATGGTGGCGGGCAGTGGCAGCGGGTGGCTCAGAAGCTCTTGTCTTGCGATCCATGGCACAGTTCATGCCACGGATCACAGAAGGGGAGCGGAGAGGCCCGGGACAGGCTGATGCCCAAGGGCCCCGGCATTCCTGGAGCTGGCCCTGATCCTATTCTCTGAGCAGCGTGAGATTCCCAGTAGTTCCAGTGCTTACCCAGAGTTTGGTTTCCTTGGAATTAAGATCAGCGGAGACTGTGGTGTCTTTATGATATATGGCTTATTTACACATATATACAACCTGAGAGTAAGATAGATGGGTTCTCAGCATTAACACTCCATCAGATCTTGATTCCCCATTAGGCTTCTAGGGGACTTCACAAAGCCATGGCCTTGGATTCAGCACAGAGAGCCATCCTCTCTCTGTCTTTCCAGGTTCCAGCTCCAAATCCAACTAACACAAAATCTACCTCCTGCCCCAACCAAGGGAGGGGGGAGAGATTATCTCATTCCTATGGCAGCATACTGCTCTCCTGGCCAAATCCTTATATGTGTTAATGACGGCACTGACAGACCCATTAACAAAAGAAACTGGCTTGGTCATTACATCAGGTTTCTTCTACTGCAGATCCCTACTTCCAGATACAGGATTGCAGGACCTACAGATATCATCCATCCCAATCCTACAACACCAGTCATCTGGATCACTGAGTTGTAAACACAGGAGGCAGAATGGGTAAGTCATTCTCTGCAACCCCAATTCCATAACAGCCAGCTGTTATGGAATAAGCTTGAGAACAGAAATGTTTCATGCCAGGGCTGCACATTCTAAAATAGTAATAAGGCTGCAATCAATAAGAGCCATGAGAGTGAGGAGGACATACCAGCCCAGAAAATTTAAGTGAATCCAGCCTTTCCCTGAAAATAATTTCTATTGCAGAAGAGGGAAGAGCCACTTTTTAAATGGCAAACATGAACAATCTGTTCATATGGTTTTGGGTGGGGAACAAGGCTCCTGTTTTTACATACAGGCCTCCCAAAGCAGATAATGGCTAGTATATTGTGAAATGAGTCCATCCACCTGTACAAGGGCAAGTGACAAAAAAACGGATGGAAATGAAAAAGCCCCAGTGAAATAATTGGGAATCCCCTTCCACAGCTGCATGAATGGGAGACTGGATCACACATTTGATTCCTTACATATTTTATTTCAGGAATTGAAATCATCATAACTGCTCTCAATATTTTTTTCCTGATTTTTTTCTGTCTTACATACCTTCTCCTTTGACCTTGAATATTTTATTACTAATTAATGGGTAATTGTAATAAGTAATTAAGAAGCAAATAATGAGCTTAACCTGCAAGCTAGCTTCCTCCACATTCTACAACGAGAGAATAAATTGTTACTGTGCAAAATATTACTCCACTTAGCTTTCTGCAGTGAAGGCTTTAAATGAGGTCTTTCAGGCAATACAAACGAAGCAAAACAGAAGTTTGCTACAGTGCATGGGCTCTTTTTATAAAAAAAACAAAAAAGCAGCACTTACTCAAAAAATAAACTTGCTTCATCTCCCTGAATTTTTAAAAGAGCCTTCAACAAATACGGACCATGGGTGACATCAAGTGGTTGTTTAGGTTATTCTCCAATTATATGACCAAATACCCCCCCCAAAAAAAACCCCTACTAGCATATGTTTGCACAATGCTTATTTGGATACTACCTTAGTTCTGAGTCATTTAAGTTTATCAAGTTATGAAGTTCAATTGCCTTCCTGTTTTCTCCAAAAATACCTACAGCTTTAAAAGTGTTGCCAACTTTTCCCACTAGAACTGCGAAAATGCTGCATGTCCCAGGATCCCCAATGGAAAAAGATGCTCTGCATGTCAGTTCCTGATAAGAAGGAGTCTTCCTCTGTGACAAATGATGCTTAGCACAGCAGGGGATCCTGGGACTTTAGACCCTTCCATACATACCTTTTGTAGCTCCTTAGCTGCTGGTTTTTGTTTGTTACAGATTTTCTGCATACTTCCACAAAACTTTGTTATAATTTCATCATTATTCTGCAGTCATCCAACCACTTTTTTCTATTAAAAAAAAATGCTCACATTTGTGAAAGATCTGGAGTGGCTTCACAATATCTTCATTGCATGGAAGGTGTTTTGTGTAATGTCCTGCTTTTATGTATGGGGGGGAGGACAGTAAGCAACTTCCATTTCATGCCTTCTCCCCATCTGTTTTTTACAGGAAGCCTGTCACTGACTGAAGTTTCTAGAACGACAGACAGTTCAGACCTACACAGTGAACTTAAGTAGTTCCTATTCTACTGATGTTCCATAGAGTCAGAATTCTGGAATACTGGATGTTATATACATGTCTAGCCACTGGTGTGGGACATGCACAGTCTCTCCTGATCCAGATTTTACAGAGAAATAGAGCTGGGTATCATCAGCATACTTGTAACATCTTGCCCCAAATCTCCTAAATATGGCTTCATATAGATATTAAACAGAACTTGGGACAAAATTGTGCTCTGTGGCATACCACAGATTGTCAGGGGGCCAAGACATAGTAATCCACTATAACTCTCTGGAACTGACCCATAAGTAGGAGTAAAACAGTGCCTCCTGAAATGATTCTGGAAAATACCATAGTCAATGGTATCAAAAGCCACTGAGAGGCTCAGAAGAATGAACACAGCCACACACACCCTGTTCCTTTCCTAGACAAGGTCATCCATCAAGGCCAATTCTGTCCCAAAACTGGGCCTGAACCAAAACTGGAATGTAACAAAATAATCAATTTCATCCAAGAGTGTCTGCAATTAGGCCTCAATTGATTTTTTGACTTCCTAAAATTAATCTTCAGCTTTGCTAACATAAAGGTTCCCATGGTTTTCTCTGCTTTTGCTCTCTGCCTAACAAGGAAACTGTATATTAGGTATTTAAGGCTGGAGTCAGACTTTGTTTTCTAAAATGGGGATCAGCTATTGCTTCTTTGTCTCAGAATCCTAGGTGTAACCTACAGTATCTAGCAAAGACAGACTAATCCAATCAAGTCTGCAATCTCCATGTTGAGATTGAGTCTAGATGCAGTCTAGATGCTATGGGCACTCTAGTTGTTTCAAAAGCAGCACTAATGGTTTTTCTGGCTGCATTTTGAAGGAGCTCTGCCCTCTGTTGGCCTGGCCACACTTCCCTTCTCTACTACTGACTTAAGACCTTTCAGGACTTCCCACAGTAAAGTGTTAGGCTAATCACTGTCTCTGCTTGAGCCTGAAGCAAAATGTTTCCACTGGCCACACCTGGAAGACAAATGGGTTGTTCTACCAATCAGCTGCAAAATCTGCCCGAAGCTTAATTTTTTTAAAAAACGTACTTGAGCTGATCAAACCAGAGTTTTAGGGTAAAAGGGGCTAGAGTTTGACTAACATCATGTGCCCCCGTTTTCAGAAAAGAAAGGTGGAAACACACTGGAACTGTAGCAACAGGAAGTGTGTCTCTTCTCCTTTATGGCTGCATCATCGAATCATGAGGGGAAAGTCTTCCCCCTTATCCCCTGCTTTGCATAACATCCAGCCCAATGGAGAACTCCAATAAGCTTGTTCACAATTTATCTCAGTTTTTCAAATATATTCTTATTTCTTATACCCAGAGCTTGGAAAAGTTACTTTTTTGAACTACAACCCCCATCAGCCCAATCCAGTGGCTATGCTAGCTGGGGCTGATGGGAGTTGTAGTTTAAAAAAGTAACTTTTCCAAGCTCTGCTTATACCCCACCCCCTACCAAACAATCCCTTTTACATGTATTTATAGAATATCTATTTCACTATAATGGGGTGCCTTTAAGAATGTTATACTTGACTCTCCTCTAAAAGTGAAGTGCAAGTGCATGCCAAACGTTTGGTGGTTATTTATTTTTGTTAATGTTACATGTCTATTTCTTCTTATTCATCCACAATGGTGTTATGATGGTTATGTAAATATCTTCATTATTCTTAATGAATGGAAGATAAATACTTTAAAATAATAAAACTTGTTTACAAAAAAAAAGAATGTTATACCTGAAAGCATTCTGGGATTTTAAATTCAAATTCATATGCAGCTTCTATAAAAAAAAACTTAACTGTGTAAGCTCATGGCCTCAATCTATCATAGATTTAGTGCTCTTAAGCACATTGATTTCAGTGAGTTTACGCATGTCCAATTCTGTGTTGGATTGTGGATGCTGTCAACAAGAACGGGTGCAGAACCAATACAGCAGTTACACTTGAAACTTTTTTGGAAGATATAACATAAAACTCTTATTTTGAAAAGATAAATAAAAAATAGGGATCTCAGGAGTAAGACCAAGAGCAACTTATAAAAACACTAAAACACTTTCTGGGAGGAAAGGCAGGATAGAAATTGAATTAATAAATAAATAATACAATGACCTACAACAGGAAGGAGAGTTTATGCTGCATTTCAGAGCCTATCCCAATACTTTTCTGCTAACCCAAGGTGAACACTGGAGAAATGATGAAGATAAAGAGGAAAACCCAATATAGGGGGGGAGCTCTTAGACCCTTAATAGCAAAATAAAAAAGTCAACTTTAAAAACATTTAAGATCCTGCAACTAGGGATGCAGGAATCTATCAATTTCAGTTTCTTTCCATTTCTCATTTTTCTGATCTTCAGTTCTCCAAATTTCCAGTTTGCAATTTTTTTTAAAAAAAAAAAGTCCTTATGAAAATTCATCAGTGTTTTAGTGCAAATTCTCCTTATATACACATTTTAATATACACGTTGCCTAATATACACATTTTAGCAATTTTTCCCACTATACTGCATTTCTGCATGGTATTTTCATGGAGCAAGTTGGGGGGCTGACTAGTGCTGCTAACCCTTTGGAGAAGGACTGAAACTAGGAATGGAAAGATCTGTCCATTTCAGTTCTCTCTTTTTCTCATTTTTCCTATCTTAAATTCTCATTTTTAAAAAAATCCTCATGAAAATTCTCCAGCATTTTAGTGCTCTCTCCTAATAAATACATTTTTATAGGCAGTTTTGACTAATGTACACATTTTGCAAGCTTTTTCTTATATAATGTATTTTTGCATGTTACTTTCATTCATATATTCACTTTATGCACACTTTCCCCTAAAACTGCATTTTTGTAAACTTCGTTTGGTGAACTGCATTGCAAAATTCAAATAAGTGTGAACTTTGAAAGATGGCCATGTTTCGGTTCTCATATTGTTTTAGAAAGTGCATGTTTGATAAATCTGGCTTTAAATGCAAGCTGAATCTGATTTCTCATCCATCCTTACCTGAAACTCTGCTGTGGATCATTTGCTTTGCATGTAAGAGATCCCTGCCATCTCCAGGTAGGACTGGAAAAGAACCCTATATGGAACCCTGGAAAGTCATTGCCAGGCAGTGTACACAATATCGAGCTAGAAGGATGACTGGCCTGAAACAGGCCACATTCACACCGCGCATTTATTCCACTATTAGTTCAAGTTAAACCCTCACGGCTTCCCACAAAGAATCCTGGAAAGTGTCATTTTCAAAGGGTGCTGAGAGTTGTTAGGAGATTCCTGTCCTGCTCACAGAGCTACAGTTCCCAGAGTGGTTTAACAGTCAGTCCCTCCTCATAGAGAACTCTGAGAATTGTACCTATATGGGGTCTCCTCTCAGCACCATTCACAAACTACACTTCCCAGGATTCTTTGTGGGAAGCCATGACAGCTTAATTTAGAATTATAGTGGAAGAAATGTGTGGTGTGAATGTGGCCTCAGTATAAGCTTCCTATGTTGCTATGTATGTTCCTATGTTCTCACAAAAGGTTACTAACTTAGCACCAAAGATTCTTCCACCTGACTTTTAGTGATCCTCTCTTCCTCCTCCTCCTCAGCACAATCCCCAGCCTTTAGGAGAGACTTCTTGGGTGTATAGGCTGGCTGCCAGGAGTGAGGGAGGGTATGAAAGTCACATTCTACCCACCACTTTCCACCAGTGTTTGTCTGGATTCAGCACTACAGCAACAGCAGAGCTAAATTATTATGCAGAGGCCATTTCAAGCAGTGTTTGCATGATAGCAACGGAGCCTGCAGTGGGACTGCTTCACTAAATGACAGAACATGTAAATTTGTAAACATGAACTCAAAAGCAGAATTCAAAGAATTCAGAGTGCTTCGGAAGTCTCATTCCATTGGGGTGGTGGGACGAAAGAATTATGAGGGCAGAAGCATGATGTGGGAGACTAAAAACAACGACACCTAAGATGTAAGAGTGAGTTGTGGTGCTGTGTCAGCTGCAAACGTCCTCTTTTGACAAGATTTTGAAAAAGTTAATCCCACATTACACAGCTATTATTTTCCCATTCTTGGCCTGATGATTTTATGGGTTTTATATGCACAGTCATAGACATGTAGAAACATTCTTCAAGCAGCATGAACTTCAGTCAACATAATCCAGAACAAAGGAAACCAAAGTAATCAGATTTAAAGAAGTTCAATCTATCTATTTCTGTGGGATTAAATAACCTATTTGCCTTAACTGTGGGCTGATTCACACGGGAGCTAACCTTGAAATGAAATGAATCTTTATTGCTCAGAGCCATAGGCTACCACAATTAAACACATGTAAAAGGAAAATACAAAATACATATTAAAATGCAAGTCATATTTCAACAAAACACAGTTCAACAACATACAGTAAAAGAACAATATATTTCAAATAAAATTTCCTCTCCTGAGCGAAAGATACCCTGCTCCACCCCATGTCTTAATGTATAAATACTACAGTCTTAATATCACTGGGGCACATCCCACTCATCCCAAAAGTTGTTTTGGTATCTAACTCTTACTTTTCCCACAGCTAGCTAAACTTTGTATTAAAGACAAAGCTTTTCCCATCGCGATAGATTTTCAACTTTCACACATCTTCCAATCTGCTGTTTTCCACTACCTTCCAATCTGCTGTTTTCCAGTCACATTTAGTATCTCTGTTTCCTTGTGGCCCCACCCCCAAATTTACATGCTTGCTCCCTCCGGAGTATTGCTAATGGAGAAGGGGAGGGGTTTGCTGAAGCCAGGATAGCACAGGGGTGCAATTTACACGAAAAACTTTAGTTACCGCTACCACCCTCACTGTGTGGGAAAGTCATGGAGGTAGTTCAGCTTCACGTTTGCAAAGCCCAAGGAAGTTTGGGTAGAAAGAGTTCAAAAGAACAGGAGAGAAAGAAGGCAGTTTACTGGATGAGGGGCAAAAGAAAGGAGGGCTGCAGCAGTTTGGGAGCAGCCAGTTGGAAGTTGCTTCTTGAGCGACAGGAAGTGAAATGGAATTCATAGAGAGTTTAGTGGGCAGAGAAAGGGGAGTATCTGAAGTGATGATCCATCCCCCAACAAAAAATCTTGGGAGGAAACAGCATACACGGGAGGAGCGCAGTGAAGCGGAGATGTTTTTTCTTTCACTTATCTCATTTTCAGTGGGTTGCTTTGATTCGGATTTAAAGGGAAAAGCAGCTACACACCTTTCCTTTTTCTGCAACATCATGTAAACTGTGTGAATTAAACAGGGGTGCAGGTGGCATCCATATCACATGAAATCCTCATGTGAACCAGCCCTGTGTTAGGGATCAGAATGAATCAGCAGGAGAAATTATATTTGCATTTTAGGTGCCAGATTTTAGTTTTCCTTACATCCACAAGGGGGCATCACTGACCTGCAAAATAAAAATATACTGAAATCATGAAGACCCAATTATATTCTATCAGGAACAAGTAATAATCTCCCCTGATAAGCAGATAATAATTGCAATAAACTACATCAACAAAAAATACAGCTTAGTAAAATCATAAACAATTAGGATGTTTTGTTCGTGTTGTTTTGGTTTGGAGTTCCCACACCAAATGATCTGCTGTCACAAATCATGAACAGCTTCATCACTGGCTTCATTGTTAGTGCTGCTAACGCAATCATGCAATGTCAGCCATATGCAGATTAGTGATGGTGATGAATTCCAAATTGGAGAAGTTCAAAATGTAAATCCAGACTCCTTCAACTGGACGCACAGCTCATAATGGGGTTCAATACCAATCCTATCACTAACCAACTTTGTGCTCCAGTTCATCCTCCTGCTTCCCAAACAAAACATAAAAAACTTGCGTTTGAGACCCATCATTTCCTGAACTGGACTGGAAATGAGGCTCCTAAACATGATCAGTTGTATTATGCTACTCTCAGAGAGCACTGGGTCGATAAA